>NC_044324.1:33908754-34220154 GCF_007399415.2 Gopherus evgoodei
GATTTCCAGAAATTAGGTATTTAGTCAACTACCCTCTATTGGTCAACCCTGAATCTCTGTGTATTGGAGCTTCAGTCCACTGTGGAGGCAAACAGGCAGTAGAGAATGTGAAAAGCTGCACATTAAAATTAAGTTTGCAGCCTCAGATATATAGCTCATAATTTGTAAATCCTACAGACAGATTCCCAAATTACAATGTGATGTGACATTTCTGTTTTGCATCTTTCTCATGATTGCTTTGTGACTGGACATTTCTTTTATGTATTTACAATTGTGTTGACTGAATGAATAAACTGGTAGTGCCAGGTTCCTAATAAGCTTGAAACCTGTTCATTAAATTGGAATAATGCTTAAATCTTTGACATTTATAAATGAAATTGATTATCCAGAATACAATTTTTCAGTCTCTTCATTTTTAGGTAAATATATGCACTGTGTTCAGATGATTTTGTTTTGCTGTATTGCTATAGTTGAGTAAATAATGCCACTTAGTGGATAACTGCTATCATTACAGCTTTTTATGAAGAATTAAATATTGCTCTTTATACTGTCATTTTTCTTTTACTTCTAGATAGAATATGCTAAAAGTGGCACTTTTTCAAATGATGTTACACAGGTCCAGCATTCTGGTAAAAGGAGAAAATGGTATGAGCGGAGAAGAGGTTTGGCAAAAAGTAAAATTTTAAAAGTGCAGGATGGGGATGGAAATAGTTCTTTTAAATTCTAATGGAATCCTCCTTTAGTTTGTTAAAAAATCTAGAGAGGAGTCTAATTTTTTTTCTAAACACAGAATTGTGTGTTAAGATGCAGATGCCCTATTAGATCACTTCAGTGTAGCAATGATCGCTTCCTGAAGTGTGTTCCCTAGTACTTTCCACTGCCCAACTGCACCAGTGTATCTGAGCAAGCTATGGTACAAGATTTTGGATGTGTCAAAAATCATGATGATAGTTAATTATTAATAGATTAAGGCCAGTTTTTGAGGAGCAGTGTGGCTTTAGACCAGGCCATATGGATCAGATGTTTATGCTCTGACAGTTACTGGAGGAGAGAGAACGGACTTAAGGCTGTTCGTTGTTCTCATCTACTTTATGAAGGCATTTGATTCAGTTTGGAGGGAAGCATTATCGAAAGTAGCAAAATCATATAGCATTCCAGATAAGATAATTGTAGTTTAAAAATCTGTATATGAAGACTCCTTCAGTGTTACAAGAATTGGTGGAAAATGAAGCAACTGGTTCAAATCAAATTTCAGTGTAAGACATTGGGGCAGGGAATCATCATTGTTTTTCATTGTGGTTTTTAAACTAGATGAAAGTGGAAAAATGTTAGAGGAGCTGGAGGGTGTGACAACTCTAAACTTGAGTTGAGCTCTTTAGTTTATGCATTGTACAGCTGGTAGGCATGCTTGTTTGAATTAATGATACTTTTCACTACTCTGGAAAATATGTGTACTTGATTTGTACTTACAGTAAATGCCAGGAAGATTTAAGTGGTTGCATCTTGGAAAAGGGGCAGTAGACAGTGTTGAAATGCAGAAACGGTGAAGTCATAAACAAGTAAAATCTTACGTACCTAGAAAGCTTGGTTAGTGTCAATGGCTCCATAAAGGTTATAAGGAGATGGGCCACAGCTACAAGTGCTGCATAGACATTGACAAAAGAGTGGCTGCTATAGACATTCATTTTGGTTCCAAAGCATGCTAACAGTATTACGCTATAGTTTAGAAGCAGCTGCTTTAAATGAAACAGACATCATAAATCTAGAAGTAGTAAAGATGAGATTATTTTAAAAGATGGCTGGTATAAAATGGAATGATTTAAGATAAATTGTTAGGAGAGTATGATGTGAAATCAGGATATTGCATTGGCAACAATCAAAAAGTTTAGGATGGTGAGGAGAAGACAAGCATGATAGGACGCTAAAGAAAATAGTGCAAATGCAACTGGTGTGATGGAGGGACATTGTACACAGGGACACAACCAGGGTGGACTTATTGGAGAAACAAGCCAGAACAGGAATGAATAGTGACTCTGTACAGCTCCCCTTGTCTGCAGAGATGCTTTGGGATGAAGGAGAAGCTTTTGGCCTCGTGCATCAAAGCCACTCGAAGTGCATCCTATTGATACACACGCTGATATGACTTGTGCTATTAGAGCATGGCTTCTGAATTTTAAAGCTAAAGTCTTAAAAATCTGGATGCGTGATTAGACTCAGAAATCCTTTTTTAGGTGCTGAAATAAGTGGCTTGATCTTTTTCTAGTGCTGAGTACCCAAAAACTCCCATTGCCTAGCTTTAGGCACCCACTTTTAAAAAATTGTAAACTAATATTTAAAAAAACAGAAGTTTGGGTGGTCTCAATGGAACATATCCCTTATACTGTGGAAAAAAAATGCTTCCTAGTGGGGGGGTGGGGGCGGAAAATAATAAGGGGAAGTTACTCTCCTTTTCTCTGCTGTGTTGAATACATTCATGTGTGCTGGTAGTGTTATCTGGACCACTTTTCCCTAAATACATTTCCACTACTTCGCATGAGCCTGGCTGGTTTTTGTTTTTTTTTCCTAATTGCATTAGAGGGCTTTGGAACAGGCCATGGGTTTCAACTGCAGAATTTTTGATGCATCAACAGGAAATAATTTAATTTGATTTTCAAAAACCAGGATGAGTTATTGATTAAAGATTTTCCCTCCTCCCTCCAACTGATCAAGATTGCTGTGGAAGTTACTTAGGCAAAAAATATATAACTCCATATAATTTTTAGTCTCTGAAGAGTGTGAGTTTTCATCTTCAAGCCTTTTTGTATGTTGTTCCTGTTTGACAGTGGCAATACTTTAATAGTATAGAATTTTTAGGATAAAAAATACTTGAAATATGTCTCTTTCCTGTTAGTTGCCTTTGCAAGCAGCAGAGGGCACTATTTAATTAACAAATGTCGTACTCCGGAGCTTGTTTTATCCCTTTTTCACATGAAGCCATATTGAATGAGCAAATGTCTATAGACTGGTCTGTGAGTTTTAAATGTCTCCTTCACAGGAAATCCACTGAGTAGCATTGCAGGGTTGTCAAAACAACTGCACAATGTCCACTTTTGTGCATGTGTTTAACTTTTCTCACATCACTGAACAATACTCTGTTTTCTTTGTATAATGGAGTTTTCTGGTCATGGGCATCTTGTAATATGAAGGGAGTAAACTGAGAATCATAAATGGGTTTATATGATTAGTTACTATGCAAATTTGAGTTGTTAGTAGTGAATTCATCTAAAATAGTAGTGTATAACAAAGCTGAACTCGAACATAAGTTCTACTGTGTAATAATTTTATTGTCTTAATAAAAAATTACTGTGCACTTTGCATAGCTAAATTAACAGTAGTGTCTGATAGTAATTTGCCACAGTTAATTTAAAATATGTTGACAGAATTTCCTTTACCATTTTAACAAATTTAACTTTGAATTGCTAATTCTCATTGTGTGCTGTGACAAGGTGCATTGTATTTGATCAGTTGCTGGATTTTTTTATTTCCAGACCATCTGTGGGCTTGTTTAGCTGCCTTCTCCACATAGCAGATTTTCTTTTATTATGACTTTGGAAAATAAAAGATTGGTAGTTAGAGACTGTAACAGCTCATGCTGGGGGTGAGGAAGCTATCCTGGGAAGCTGATATTTTGCATTCTACTTGGTTAAAGAAGATTGATATCTTGTTTTTCCTATCTAGGAATTTCTAGGATTTCTGCTATTATAGCAGTTTTTTTATTTTACCCTTTAAGGAAGCTAATGTGGCAATTCGCAAAAGGTGATATGCAAGGAGGAGAAAATGACCTGGAGTGTGGTTTTTGTCCTTTGACTTCTCTTGTCTTCAAAGGCCTTGGCTACACTGGCGCTTTACAGTGCTGCAACTTTCTCACTCAGGGGTGTGAAAAAAACACACCCCTGAGTGCAGCAAGTTACAGCGCTGCAAAGCACCAGTGTAAACAGTGCTCCAGCGCTGCAAGCTAATCCCCACGGGGAGGTGGAGTACCTGCAGCGCTGGGAGAGCTCTCTCGCAGCACTGGCGCCGCGACCACACTCGCACTTCAAAGCGCTGCCGCGTGAGCGCTTCCGCAGCAGCGCTTTGGAGTTTTGAGTGTAGCCAAACCCAAAGTGTATACATGGGGAAGTCTGCTTAGGCTGATATTAGACAGAACCTGAGCTTCCAGTGGAGAAGCCGGAGAGTTACTAAAGTAACAGCAAAAGCATCAAGAAAATTAATTTTGAACAATTGAGGGTAAGGTGGTGGGGAAGAGTTAAACTGGCTAAAACTTTATATCTTGTAGGTAGGACAGAGGGGGCTGTTCTTAACACCTGTTTAACTTGAATGCCTGGCTAACATTTTGGAGGAAGGAAGTCCTAAAGATTCAATATGTTGGTCCCTAGATTAAAGTGTGATAGTTAACAATATGCTCCTTTTGAGACATCCAGTAGGTATTCGTAGAACATAGGATTGGAAGGCACCTCGAGAGGTCATCTAGTCCAGTTCCCTGCGCTCATGGCAGGACTCCATCCCTGACAGATGTCTGTGTAAACTGTTCTTTAAAATCTCCAATGATGGATATTCCACAACATCCCTAAGCAATTTATTCCGGTGCTTAACCACCTTGACAGGAAGTTTTTTCCTAATGTCCAACCTAAACCACCCTTGCTGCAATTTAAACTCATTTGCTTCTTGTTCTATCCCCAGAGGTTAAGGAGAACAATTTTTTCTCTCTCCTACTTGTAACAACCTTTTATGTACTTGAAAACTGTTACCATGTTGTCTCTTCTCCAGACTAAGCAAACCCAGTTTTTTCAGTCGTCCCTCATAGGTCATGTTTTCTAGACCATTAATCATTTTTGTTGCTTTTCTCTGGACTTTCTCCAATTTGTCCACATCTTCCCTAAAATGTGGTGCCCAGAACTGGCCTCCAGTTGAGGTCTAATCAGTGCAGCGTTGAGCTGAAGGATTACTGCTCTTGTCTTGTAAAACTGTAGAATGCTACTTCTGATTTTTCTCAAGTAAAAAGCAGAGGGTAAAACAAAACTGTCATGCTCCCTTTTATAAATTGTCAATCAATAGTGTCAATGCCAGCCATCAACCTAGGCTCCATATATTTGTTGTTCATATCTTATTTTTTTAAAAATCTAGCTAGCCTAATGCATATAATGCATTTCTTATTGCTGCTTCCTTCATCTCTTCCCCCCCCCCTTCCAAGTCCTCCTTAGTGCTAGTTATACTTGATTTAAATTAGGCTGTAAACTCTTCAGAGCAAGGTCTGTCCTTTTTACTTTGTTGGTACAGCACAATGGAGCCCCAATCACTTTTGTGGCTTCCTTGCATTATTGTAATGTACATAATAAATAGGAATGTATGTTCGGTGTCTCTTGTCTCTCTTCTGCTGTCACTCAGAAATGGTACCAGATCTTAAACTAACTAATTTGAAACTGTCAGGTGAATTAGAATCTTAATAGTAGTAGTCAAAATATGTATGATTTAAGTACCCTACTAAACTATTTGCAGTGTTGTAGAATAATGCATTTTCTTCACTGGAAATGTCAATGGAATATGAAAGGGTAATATTACGCAGAAGTCAATGTCCATTTGTTACTTTGTGTAACAGAACTATCAAACATAGTCACCCCCATGCATACTAAAATACTTAAATGGACAATCTATAGTCTTTTTATAAAGACTTAATATTTCATCCTTAATCACGATGTCTCGCAATATTACTGCATACAGTGTGTCAATAACCACTATTTCAGAATTTTGGTGATGTTACAGAATTTCTTCTCCAAATAAATTGCTTGCTTAGCATTATAAGCAAGATAAGATTTGTCACAGTGGAACACTTGCTAGGATTAGTTCAGATGTGTGCTCCGTAGTTTACCTTATTCATAAATGCTACAAATAGAAAAATAAAATAATATACATGTTCAGACTGGGGATAATACAAGCATTAACCTGAAAACTGCTATCATGTCCCCTCTCAGTCTTCTCTTTTCCAAACTAAACAAACCCAATTCCTTCAGCCTTCCTTCATAGGTCATGTTCTCAAGACCTTTCATCATTCTTGTTGCTCTTCTCTGGACCCTCTCCAATTTCTCCACATCTTTCTTGAAATGTGGTACCCAGAACTGGACACAATACTCCTGTTGAGGCCTAACCAGCGCAGAGTAAAGCGGAAGAATGACTTCTCGTGTCTTGTTTACAACACACCTGTTAATGCATCCCAGAATCATGTTTGCTTTTTTTGCAGCAGTATCACACTGTTGACTCATATGAAGCTTGTGGTCCACTATGACCCCTAGATCTCTTTCTGCCCTACTCCTTCCTAGACAGTCTCTTCCCATTCTGTATGTGTGAAACTGATTGTTCCTTCCTAAGTGGAGCACTTTGCATTTATCTTTATTGAACTTCATCCTGTTTACCTCAGACAGTTTCTCCAACTTGTCCAGATCATTTTGAATTTTGACCCTGTCCTCCAAAGCAGTTGCAATCCCTCCCAGTTTGGTATCGTCCGCAAACTTAATAAGCGTACTTTCTATGCCAACATCTAAATCGTTGAAGATATTGAACAGAACCGGTCCCAAAACAGACCCCTGCGGAACCCCACTTGTTATACCTTTCCAGCAGGATTGGGAGCCATTAACAACTACTCTCTGAGTACGGTTATCCAGCCAGTTATGCACCCACCTTATAGTAGCCCCATCTAAATTGTACTTTCCTAGTTTATCTATAAGAATATCATGCGAGACTGTATCAAATGCCTTACTAAAGTCTAGGTATATCACATCCACTGCTTCTCCCTTATCCACAAGGCTCGTTATCCTATCAAAGAACGCTATCAGATTAGTTTGACACGATTTGTTCTTTACAAATCCATGCTGGCTATTCCCTATCACCTTACCACCTCCAAGTGTTTGCAGATGATTTCTTTGATTACCTGCTCCATTATCTTCCCTGGCACAGAAGTTAAACTAACTGGTCTGTAGTTTCCTGGGCTGTTTTTATTTCCCTTTTTATAGATGGGCACTATATTTGCCCCCTTCCAGTCTTCTGGAATCTCCCTCGTCTCCCATGATTTCCCAAAGATAATAGCTAGAGGCTCAGATACCTCTTCCATTAATTCCTTGAGTATTCTAGGATGCATTTCATCAGGCCCTGGTGACTTGCAGGCATCTAACTTTTCTAAGTGATTTTTTACTTGCTCTTTCCTTATTCTCTTCTAAACCTACCCTCTTCCCGTAAGCATTCACTATACTAGACATTCCTTCAGACTTCTCAGTGAAGACCGAAACAAAGAAGTCATTAAGCATTTCTGCCATTTCCAAGTCTCCCGTTACTGTTATCCCCTCCTCACTGAGCAGTGGGCCTACCCTGTCCTTGGTCTTCCTCTTGCTTCTAATGTATTGATAAAAAGTCTTCTTGTTTCCCTTTATTCCCATAGCTAGTTTGAGTTCATTTTGTGCCTTTGCTTTTCTATTGTTGCCTCTGCATTCCTGTGTTATTTGCCTATATTCATCCTTCGTGATCTGACCTAGTTTCCATTTTTTATATGACGCCTTTTTATTTTGTAAGTCACGCAAGATCTCAAGGGTAAGCCAAGGTGGTCTTTTGCCACATTTTCTATCTTTCCTAACCATCGGAATAACTTGCTTTTGGGCCCTTAATAGCGTCCCTTTGAAAAACTGCCAACTCTCCTCAGTTGTTTTTCCCCTCAGTCTTAATTCCCATGGGACCTTGCCTATCAGCTCTCTGAGCTTACCAAAATCCGCCTTCCTGAAATCCATTGTCTCTATTCTGCTGTACTCCCTTCTACCCTTCCTTAGAATTGCAAACTCTATGATTTCATGATCACTTTCTCCCAAGCTTCCTTCTACTTTCAAATTCTCAACAAGTTCCTCCCTATTGGTTAAAATCAAGTCTAGAACAGCTTCCCCCCTAGTAGCTTTTTCAACTTTCTGAAACAAAAAGTTGTCTGCAATGCAGTCCAGGAACTTATTGGATAGTCTGTGCCCCGCGGTGTTATTTTCCCAACAGTTAATAGTTGAAGTCCCCCATCACCACCAAATCTTGGGCTTTGGATGATTTTGTTAGTTGTTTGAAAAAAGCCTCATCCACCTCTTCCGCCTGATTAGGTGGCCTGTAGTAGATTCCCAGCATGACATCACCTGTGTTTTTTACCCCTTTTAGCCTAACCCAGAGACTCTCCACCCTTCCGTCTCCTACGTCCATCTCCACCTCAGTCCAAGTGTGTACATTTTTAATATATAAGGCAACACCTCCTCCCTTTTTCCCCTGTCTATCCTTCCTGAGCAAACTATACCCATCCACACCAACATTCCAGTCGTGTGTATTATCCCACCAAGTTTCAGTAATGCCAATAATGTCATAGTTGTATTTATTTATTAGCACTTCCAGTTCTTCCTGCTTATTACCCATACTTCTTGCATTTGTATAAAGGCATCTAAGATACTGGTTTGATCTTGCCTCCCAGCTTTGCCCTGACCCTCCTTCCTCTCTGCCATTATAGCCCGTGCTCCCTCCTGTTTCCAACCCATCTCCCAGGTCTTGTTCCCCACTTACCTGTGGGCTTTGCTCACCTGTCCCCGTCGAACCTAGTTTAAAGCCCTCCTTACTAGGTTAGCCAGTCTGTGCGCAAATAAGGCCTTTCCCCGCTTCGAAAGGTGAACGCCATCTGCTCCTAGCAGTCCTTCCTCAAGTAGCATCCCGTGGTCGAGGAAGCCAAAGCCCTCCTGGCGACACCATCTTCGCAGCCAGGCATTCACCTCCACGATGCATCTGTTTCTGCCTGGACCCCTACCTTCAACAGGAAGAATCAAAGAGAATACCACCTGCGCTCCAAACTCCTTAATGCGTACTCCCAGAGCCCTGTAGTCACTCTTGATCTGCTCAGTGTCACACCTCGCAGTATCATTTGTGCCCACATGGATGAGTAGCATGGGATAGTAGTCAGAAGGCTGGATAAACCTCGACAAAGCCTCTGTAACATCTCGGATACGGGCGCCTGGCAGGCAGCATACCTCCCGGGATGAACGGTCAGGGCGACAGATGGGTGTCTCCATCCCCCTCAGCAGACAGTCTCCAACCACCACTACCCTACGTTTCTTATCAGTGGTGGCAGCAGACCTCACAGCCTTAGGGGTACGAGGCTTCACCCCCTTAACTGTTACAGGAGAGAAGAAATCACCCCCATCAAGAAGAGCATAATGGTTATCTTTTACCACAACAGGAGGGTTCGCAGCAGCGGTGGAGCACTACCTGCTGCTAGAAGTAACCAGCTGGCTGTGTCCACCCTGAGCCTCCTCCTCCACTGGTGTGTCAGATACACCCTGAAGCATCTCCTCCTCCACTGGAGTGTCAGTAGTCCTGTCAACTGGGACAGCACCGTCAGCTGTCTCCACATGGATACTGTCCAGGAATTGCTCATGGACATGGATATTCCTCAGCCTGGCCACCTCCTCCTGTAGCTCTCCCACCTGCTGCCTGAGAGATTCCACCAGTAGGCACCTTTCACATTGGATGCCACCCCCAGCCTGGATATCAGTAAGTGGAAATTGCAAATTACAGTCTTTGCAAGCCCACACCAGAATCTGGGTAAAAGCATCCATGCTTTGGTGCTCTGTCTGGCTACAGGCGCAGGTGGAAGAGACAGAAGCAGTGCTGGCACAGGTGTTGCGGGTCCTCCTCACCGTTGTAAGCCTCCCTCTGTCAAACTCTCTCAAATTCCCGTCTACAGCTCCCTGTCCGCTCCTCTCTGCTGTAAACAGAAAGGTTTTCGATGTGGCTCAGGTTATGGGTTCAGGGGACCAATGGTCACAGATGAGACCGACAAGGGACCCCCCCTCCCTTCCTACTCCCCTTCCAAACTCCCTTGCAAAACTCCCTGTTAGCAGCTCCTGTTTGGTAAGCTCCCTGGTCACTTGTGCGCAGCTTTATAAAGCCCTGGCCTGAGTGAATGCCCCGCTCACTGGTTAAGGTTCAGCCAATTACCAGAGGCTTCTAGCTTTCAAACCTTCCTAGTAGCTCCACCTCCAACTGCCAGCTACAGCACAGGGTCCTTCAAACAAACAAACAAACCAAACAGACTGACAAACACAAGCTCAGCACACAGCAAGTAACCCCCAAACACACACACAAACCCAAACACTGCAGACAGTCACTTACCCCACAGATGCTGTATGTGCTCCTCCTTCACCTGGAGAACTCCCTTGCAAAACTCCCTGTTAGCAGCTCCTGGTCGCTAAGCTTGTTGCTGACATTTGAAGTGCACATCACCAATTACCTCAGGACTGATATGGCAGGTTTGATATTAGATTTGATATTTTGACACACACACACAACAATGGTGATAAAATATTTATTCATTTCTGTAGAACTAGGGTATGAAAAGGTTCATCTTGTTTTTAAAGCATTTGTATTGAATTTGCTCTGAGTACAGTTCAGTATACTCCACAAAGCACCATTAAGAGCTTGAATAAAAAAGGAGACAACCAGTGATGGACAAAAAGGAGCAGCTACATTATTAAAGTACTGTGCAAGTCCTTCTGTCCCTAATTTTCTTCTGCATTTGTACTCAGTATCTGATCAACAGTGATGCTTTCCTTTTCAACCTGTGCATGTTCTATAGGATATTTTCCAAATAAATCACTTCAGACAGTTAAACTTGCAAATTTCTGGGAGGTATTTGTGTCGGCTTCTCTCCTCTTTCACTGTGATCTTGTTGTGGGTTAAGTGGAGGAACATCCTGTGATATCTTCTTTAAGACTTCTCTCTGGCTGAAGAACAGTTGACTCAAACTTGACCCAGGTCTACGCAATGTGGTTACGTAAGAACGGCCCTACTGGGTCCGTCTAGCCCAGTATCCTGTCTTCTGACAGTGGCCAATGCCAGGTGCTTTAGAGGGAATGAACAGAACTGGTAATCCTTAAGTGATCCATCCCCTGTTGCCCATTCCCAGCCTCTGGTAAACAGAGACTAGGGACACCATCCCTGATTAGAAGTGGGGGGACTTTGAATTAGGCAAAACATTGTATTCCTTTTTCTATCAAAGGCATCTGCCACATTCCTCAAAGCAAGCCAAAGCCTTGACATTCAACTTTGCTTTTCTCTTAGTTTGGGTGATCAAATAACATTAATGATGGGATTAGGGGAAAGAACCTCTTTCACTTCCTGCCTGCTTGGAAACTTTACCTCTTCTCTAGGATGACCATCTACGAACTTGATCTGTATATCCATCAGATTGAAACTGGGTACACTGTACACAAAGCTGATTGTGGAAGCAATAAAGAACCTGTGCAAAATGTGTCCCATTCTACCATCTCAGCCACAAGCATATTAGTCTGGTGCTCCAGTCCCTCCACTGGCTTCCATTCCACTTCTATTAACTGTGTAAAGTCCTGATCTTGACCTGCAAATCCATAGTGGATCAAGATATGACACAACCTCATCTCCATGCTGTCAAGATAGCTCCCTCTGGGACACTGCAGCCTCCATAGCTCAGGACAAAGTTTGTAGGAACTCAAGATAAAACATACGTGGAGGGGGTTGGATGTGGAACAAAAAACATTTTTGAGGTTGTAATTGCTAGATAAAAGGCTTCCAGTTCAGAGAAATTAAGGTGGTATAATCTGAGGTCATCCCTTTTTATTTCATGATTTTGGTGAGGTATCTTTGGAGTATGTATTTCTGTCATTGGGGTTGCAGGCTCTGACAATGCTGGCCAGCTCTCTGGTATGATGGAATCAGGGGAATTATTTATCATAGTGGGCCATTTGTTAAGCAGTGATATGTTAATCCCGTCAGATCTGTAGAATGCTTCCTATAGTTCTCTTTCCTAATTGTGTGCCGACAGTCTGCTTGTGGATTTCAGACTTGGAGCATGATCTGTCTAGCTCTGTATTATGGCAATTCTCTCCTCTTTGAACTGTTACTTTTATACTGGGGATTGTTTGTAACTTGCTTTTAATCAATGATGTATGTCTTACTCTCCATCTTGTGGCCTACTCTGTACAGATCACATAGCCCTGCTTTTCTTTTTTCATTTTTTATTTTGTTGTAATTCAGGTATGTTACACCCTGCTACCAGCTGATGTGTGGGTAAATCTTTCCCAGTTATTATTGATTTTAGTTTTTGTTGTGAAATTATTTATGCAGTTTTTTTAAAAGGATACGTCTGGATCATACTGGGGCTGAAATGACTGTCTTCTTTGGAAATGAGTAATAGTGGTGCCTTTAGTGTGGTAATCAGAATGATCTGTGTTTTGCTGAGTATAGGTGTAGGTAATGCAGTATGAAAGTTCTCTAGGAATGGCCTCTAGCAACCTTAGCTGATAAGTGTCTGCTCTAATAAAGTGACAGAGTAAAGTTAGCGTGCACCTTTCAATCTTGACCACTAACTGTTGTAAACCACAACTACAGCTAAACTTTCAGATTTTTCAGCAGTTTGAGATGGGTCAGATTGGAAGGTGAAGGGGAGGGAAGGTGGTAGTACTCTTCCAAGCTCTACCTACATAAGTCTAGGAAGAAAGAAGAATATAGGCCATTTCTATAGAATGGGGAGGGGTGGTATATACTGGAAAGCAGTGACTCTGGGAGTAGGGGAGGCAATTTTACCTGTGTTTATAGCATTGGTGAGACAAACACTGGAAAGCTCAGTCCGGTTCTGCTGTCAACATTTTTAAAAGGGGGTTGAAAAATTGAAGATAGTGCAGGAAAGACCCACGGAAATTATTCAAAGATGTGCGAAAATCTCTTGCAGTGAGAGACTTAAATTTCTCTGTTTAGCTTATCAAAAAGATAGAGGTTCTTGATTACAATGTATAAGAACCTTTTTTAATGAGAACAAAATACCAGGTACTAAAGGGATATTTAATCTTTCAGAGGAAAGGTATACCAAGAACCAATGGCTGAAAGTTAAAGCAGAAAAATTCAAATTGGAAATCTATGCAGAAAATTTCAATAGTGAGTGTTTTAACCATTGGAACAAACTATAAACATAAAGTAATGGATTCTCCATCTCTTGATATCTTCAAGATTGAATGTTTTCCGGAAGATATGCTTTAGTCAAATACAAGTTATTGGACCTAATGCAGGGATAACTTGATGAAATTATATGAACTGTGTTATATAGGAGGTCAGACTAGATGATCTAATAGTTCCTTCTGACCTTAAACTCTGTGAATGTATGAATAATTGCTGCTGATCAACATATGATTTTCTGTGGTCTCTGAGCTCCTTGAGTTTGGCTTCACTTAAATGTGCTCGTTGTCTTGTTTACTGGGCTCCTTCTTGACTGACTGGAGTGCAGGTGATGAAGCTCAGATGAACACTATCTGCTTGTGCACCAGAGTAGACATAACTTTCAGTAAATTGTGGAAAATCTGATTCCTCCCCTCCACTCCAGTTCTTTCTTACATGAGGCATGAAATAGTTATTGTTGACATCTCGCTGAGATGAATGAGGCAGTTCACAAGTCTTGTTGTTATTGTTCCTGGCCCAGATAAAGAATAGCTGGTCCTAGGTCAGTAATAGGTTTTAAAATCTAATAGCTCACAGTTGATTAGGATTGGAAGCCTTATACTCCTGAAAAAGGAGACATCTTTCCAATTTTTTTAATAAAACACAGGTATCTAGGGCCACTATTTTAACATTATCTTTGTTTAGTTGCTTTAGGATAACTTTAGTAGTAGTTTTTTTTTTTAATATAGATATTCCTACGAGGTCCATACAGCAGGATTTATGGTCTATAGGGGAGGCCAGAGGGATACAAAAGAATCTCAATTGCATTTTAAAACTCAAAAGCTATTTTAGAAATGTTAATGTAAAATAAGTGTTACATACAGAATAGATGTTGTTGAGTTATACAAAGATATTGATAGAAGTTTGAGAACATCCTTCCACAATCTATAAAAATAAATTAATGGAGATGTCCCATCTCCTAGAACTGGAAGGGACCTTGAAAGGTCATCAAATCCAGCCCCCTGCCTTCACTATCAAGACCAAATACTGATTTTGCCCCAGATCACTAAGTGGTCCCCTCAAGGATTGAGCTCACAACCCTGGGTTTAGTAGGCTAATGCTCAAATCACTGAGCTATCCCTTCCCTCTCTAGTGTTAAGGCAGAGAGTTTAGAAGGCTTAAAAAAAAATCTACAATGTTCTCCTCCGTCCCTCCTCCCTCTCTCTCTTCCCCCCACCCCAGCAATGGTTAAATTTTCAGCTGAACTGAAACTAGAGCTGGGATGGAACATTTCCCCCTCTCTCCCCCTCCGAAAATTTCCAAGATTTCAAAAAATCTGTCACACCAGGATGAAACTGAGATCTTTCAAAAAATGTTGAGAAAACCAGGGAGAGTGGCCAGTTATCTTGTGGCTAGGGCACTCATCTGGGGTGTCGGAGACCTAGATTCAAGTCCCTCCAAATCAGACACAACAGGGACTTGAACCCAGGCAAGTGTCTTAACCACTTGGGCTGTTGGCTGTTCTGCGATCTCTTTCTTGATGGAACTTTTGTTGAGAAATTGAAGCATTCCCACGAAATAATTGTTTTTGAGGGCTCCTCATTGTTCAGTGAAAAAAACATTTTGTTGAAACATTTCAACCTGCTCTCACTGTAACTGAATGAGAAGAGGGTGAAATTATCTATCCTTCTGTATGTTTTGGATTCTCAGAGTTCTAACAAGTGTGCTTTTTCAGGTAATTTATGGAGGTAGATCTTAAAAAAAACAAAAAACAAAAAACATTTGAGTCATTACTTAATTTTTAGGGGGGTGATGTAGTGATCACTTTTTCCCTTCATTATTACTTGAAGCACATTGGTATATTTTGCTACTGATATATTAAGTTATAAAATTAAAAAACAATTTTATTTTACAACAATGAAAACAATGTAAATTTTACATCATGCCCTAAAGGCAGACATATATTTGAGAGCAAATTCTGAAGACTGGACGCTCTCACTAAGTCCTCCAGTCCTGCAGAGATTTAACTATTCCTGTATAATTTAGAAGTAATTATTCCTATATAATTTAACTATTCTGGTCAGTTTCCCCTCATGCATGCAAAGCCTGAGGCAGTACTGTCTTCCCCCTCATTGATTTCAATGAATGTAGAGAGTCAAGATGAGTGAGGTAATATCTTTTATTGAATCAACTTCTGTTCATGAAAGAGACAAGCTTTCAAGCTACACAGAGATCTTCTTCAAGTCTGATCCCAGATGCCCATTTATAAGTGTATATAGTAACATAACATCCTCAACTCTCATGCTTTTCATTATGACCTCTGTGGTTTTGTTGTTTTGTTTTATTTTGGTTTGGCTTTTTGTCTAGAGCTTCAAATTCAGAGTACCTGAGAAATAAATTGGGATTTGATGCTAACTGTCTTGAAAATTTATGTAAATTTAAATAGAAAACATGTTTTTCTTATATGCTTATGTAAATTCATAACTAAATTTGAACTGTTTGGAGAGCAGAAGAAAGCATAAATATATAGCTGAGATTCTGATGTCAGCACTTCATTGATTTAAAGCATACCACTGAAAGGTAAGTTATTTCTACAATTTTGAGTGGTTTGGACACTAAACAGAATTTGGCACCCCATTTAGGAGTATTACAGTATACACATTTTAATCATGTGTATGTTGAGCTGAAGCTCACCTTTTAAACTGAGTCCACAGTACTAGAGATCAAATACTTTCCAGGTTAGTGAAACGGAACATTGTGCTCTTCTAAAACTAAACTAATGATTATACATGATTTGCTAGTCGATCAGCTTTTCACTTGAGTATCCACTCTGTGTGATTGAGGAGACAAATTATATTCATACCCCCTGAGCTGAAATAGTTAGCTGCTAATTTGTAGAGTTCACCATTACCACAAAAGACTCTTTATCAGGTTAAAGTTCACAAGCAAACTGGTTTGCACTTCTACATCTTCCTTCACGATAAAGCTTAAAATACTGCATTTGAGATTCTCTGATGGAAGTTACTTTGTAGAAATTCTGCATTTTATACCCTGAAATATGGTAGAGCAGTCAGCTCTCCAAACAAATGTATTTGTCTGAGGTTTGAGCTAGAACAATTGTGAAATATGAGATTAATATGTTGCATTTATTAACTGTTAACTCTGCTGTTGACCTATGCTAGCTACGCTCATGTCATAGTTTGGTCTACCCCTCCGGTCTACCCCCTGCTGTAAGGATCCTGTATAGGCCTTTCCTATACAGTATTAGAATGTTTCGACTGGTGGAAACAATGTTGAAAATTGTAGTTTAACGTAGCTCAGAGAGTTATAGGCATTTTTCCCATACTGTAGTCAAATATTATATGCACATAAATATTTGAGTGACATTGAGTCAAAAACTAAAGGCTGGCACCCTGAGGAGGAGCGGGTGTTCAAGGTGGGGGGAATCCTGCATTTTTTTTCTTTTCTGAAACACTCTTCTCCCCTACCTCCTTGTTAAAACCTTTCTATTCATATTCCTGAAAACGGGTAGTACCTTGCTTAGCAACCTTGCTTATAGTTAGCTGTCCCTAGGGTGGGCAAACTTTGTGGCCTGAAGACCACATCTGGGTATGGAAATTGTATGGCAGGCCATGAATGCTCAGAAAATTGGGGGTTGGGGTCGAGGGGGGTGAGGGCTCCAGTTGGGGGTGCAGGCTCTGGGGTGGGGGTGCAGGAAAGTGCTCTGGGCTGGGACTGAGGGGTTTGGAGGGTGGGAGGGGGATCAGGGTTGGGGCACAGGGGGGGAGGGAGGGGGAGTCAGGGGCACAGGCTCCTGACAGCAATTACCTCAAGCAGCTCCTGGAAGCAGCGGCATGTCCCCACTCCGGCTCATGTGGAGGCACAGCCAGGTGGCTTTCCGTGCTTCCCCCCACAGCTCCCATTGGCCTCAGTTCCCAACCAATGGGAGCTGTGGGGGCTGCACTTGGGGCAGAGGCAGCATACAGAGCTCTCTGGCTGCCCCTATGTGTAGGAGCCGGAGTTGGAACATGCCACTGCTTCTGGGAGCTATTCAGCGCCTTGGCATGTGCAGAGCAGGGCAAGTCCTGGACCCTGCTACCCAGCAGGAGCTCGAGGGCCAGATTAAAATATATTAAGGGCCGAATGTGGCCCCTGGGCCGTAGTTTTGCCTTCCCCTGCCCTAGTGTGATTTTATCCCTTCTGGTGTGATAGTCTCTCAGTTTGCCTGGTCACATGCCATGTGAGGCACACTGCACATATGCTAGAGAAGACTGTACCTAAAATCCAAATGGAATTTCAATAACTTATTGGCTGGACTGGCTTAGCGAGTGTTTCCAACCGATACACAATGTTTCTTATTCCCGAGATTTGGGCTTTCTAATTAGGAGGAGCTATATTTATGTTTTGGGTTGGGATACCAGGATGGATAAATGGACATGCTAGTTTCTCTAGAGGATTGAAGGTGACTTTATGTTAGAGGTCTCTCCCAGCATCTCCAGAATTAAACCAGTCTGCCTGAAATTTCATGTATCTGATCTTAGCTCAACATACAGGTTTCTTTCCTGCCATATCTAAAGCAAATCTTATATAGAGTTTTGGGGAATTATTAGTGTTCAAAGATAAGGTAATCTCACTTTTTCAGCATTAACCTAAAGCGTGTTTGGTTTCTCGTAACTCCAAACTAACCTTGTATATAGAGACTCCCAATTTGTTTTTAATCTTTTGCTTTTCGTGAGAACTTGTGAGGATGATTGTGGGTGGCATTTAGTTAGTTTCCATTGATGTTGAGCTACTGTGTCGTATAT
Organism: Gopherus evgoodei; assembly: GCF_007399415.2. Classification (NCBI taxonomy): domain Eukaryota; kingdom Metazoa; phylum Chordata; order Testudines; family Testudinidae; genus Gopherus; species Gopherus evgoodei. The sequence continues at coordinate 33,926,559 of NC_044324.1, forward strand.
GCACATGAAGTATTTGTCTGTCTAAAGACTGCTGCCAAGCAAATCTACTAACTCCATTTAGTTTACTATTTTCATAATAGAAGAAGTGGAGAGCTATGTAGAAGGAAAGAATGGGCCCAGTGTGAAGACTGGGAAATTAAGATGTTTAATATTTTTTTTAAAATACTTGAAGTTGGATTTTGCATTTAATCTATGAACAGAAACCCTTAAGAGGATGTTGAACATTGTATTCTAGCCTGAAAGTTCAGTAACTTGAGACAAGATTTTGTTTCAACCCCATATCTTTTTTGTTTTTATTGTCCTTTTGATTTTAGTACTACAAAACAAGGAGCAACATTTAGTAATCAGCTTGACCAAATCTTTTTGATACAGAAGTTTTCATGGTTTTTTTTTTATGTAGCTTTAGACACCAGTAGTAGAGGATGTTGAAGTATCAACTTCTAGAACATCAGAAGTGGCAGCATGATGATCAGCAGTGATCACTATGAAATCACTATTTGTTAAATGATCCTTGTTTATGACGGAGAAAAATGAAACTTGATGTGAAAATAATTTAATTACATGACAATTCCAAATGAGGGAAGAAAATAAATTAAAATGGAAGTTCAGGTATATGTAACTTAAGTCCAGGAAATGTACTTAGATTTTTTTCTTAGCCCTGGAGTGCTGCACTACAGTGTATTCATAAAATACCTAGGGTCAGAAATAAAAATTTTAGTCTCAGTCTAGCATGTTTGTTTTTTGGCAAAGGGGACTGCTTTCTTGTTGTTTCTAGCACGCTGTTGACCAAGCCAGTCGTTGGATGTAGTGCTGACTTTGGAACTAGAAGAAATTGCTTTATCAGATGCTGTCTGAACAGTGAGGTAAGACACAATTTAAAATGAGTTGGAAGTGAGGAATCCAAAATGGGACTAACTGGGTCGTGTGAACTGTGTTCTTAAAGCAGAGGTTCAATAACAGTCAGTGCTTTGTTTGTTCCACAATTATGAAAAGGAAACTGAGATCTGCATATTGTTTGTTCTGCATGATGCCGGTAGCAACGTATTACCGTTGTTGGGATGAAATGTTAAATTACTGAAGAAATACGTGATTTAGTACTGTATAAACTAATTTTCGTTCCATTTGCATTTTGTTCACTTTTGTAATCTAATTGGAAAGTTAAACTCAGTAGTTATAATACAGACCTTGCTTTGAAAGCTTAAAAAAATATATAGTAATCTTTGTTTCTGCATATGAGCTTGGTATAACTTTCTGAAAAAACTGATGTTCACGTTTTAATATTTTGAATGCAAAATATTGCTAATTGTAAAGGGCTTGACAGTCTGCTCATTAGAGGTGTTCTGGAAAGGAAACTTCTGGATAGTTGAATTCCATGAAAAATGTACAACCATTTAAAGCCTAATATGGCTTCCTAGATGAAGTGAGATCATATATCATTGACTGTTAATTTCACTTATAACACTTTATGAAATAAACAGGGCTGCTTTAAAATCATAGAAACATTCCACTACAAGGCTGTTCCTGTTCTTTCTTGTCATGGAAACAAATCCTTTAAATGTGTAACAGGCAGGTGCCGTGTCACCTTTCATTCACAAGGTTTATAGGACCATTGGACAAAACCTCACTCCCCAAATTGCATATATTAACACTATATGTGTGCTTAATAAGTCAGAGTTTCATGTGTGGTCTAATACTCGTTTAAATGAAGAGATGAGGAGGGGGAAAGAGAGATTAAACTAAAAAATAGATAACTATCAGGTGCCAGTCCAAAGATCTATGGATGATAGGGTTTGACAAACATATTTACCATGCTTAAATTGTCATTAATGTAGTGCCTCATTTATCTTATAATATAGTACTTGTACTTGTGTAGATGAAGGTAGAGGGGAAATATTGTGGTCCTAGATTGCTATGGGCGCTGTCTAAACATGGAAGTTTTTCAGTGTAACTTTCAGTGTGCTTTCTCACTCTCCTATTATAAGTGTGCCTTTTTCTGTTTAGCTTGTCTCTCCATCTCTTGGGAAGTGGGGTTAAGCTAATCTGAAAAAAGTATTTTTATACTCGGCCAGAATAAGAGTCTCCATGTAGAAAAATTATGCTGGTAAAACTGGTAAAATTATACTGGTATAACTGGTAAAACTTTCCAACAAAGACAAGGCCGTACAGAGGTCTTCTTTCATGTTTGTCAATGAGACACTCCACTTTTTCAGGAATTTCTGAATTTTTTTTCTCTGACAGTGAGGTTTTTCCATTAAGATGGGGCCTGGGTGTTTCTTAAATCACTAACAAGTATCTGATGTTTAAGTTTTTAATAATTGTACTACAATGAAGGGGAAAGTTCAACAGTTTTTGTAGTACACCTGTACCCTGATATAAAGCGACCCGATATAACACGAATTCTGATATAACACGGTAAAGCAGTGCTCCAGGGAGGCAAGGCTGCGCACTCCGGTGGATCAAAGCAAGTTCGATATAACATGGTAAGATTTTTTTTGGCTCCCGAGGACAGTGTTTTATCGAGGTAGAGCTGTAGTGCTTATGATGATGATGTTGTTTAAATCTTGTTAACTTTAGAAACGCAGAGAACAGTAACTTTTTGGTTCTGTTCCTTAGATTAATGGATGGTGGTGTTTTTTTTGTTTTGTTTTTTAATAAATAACTACTTGGGTTTCTGTTTTTAAATATAAATCCAGGACTGAGACCTTGTTTTTCTTTGGAATATTCCTGATTCAGCATTGGGAGGATTCACAACCATTCAGGGTTTGTAAGTTTTGCATAGTGAAGTAATTCCGACATATCTTCGCCTACATTTAAGGGTCAGTACAAATGCATCTACCCTGACTGCTGACCGTCTGTTTCTCCATCAAAGGTATTTCCAAGTATAGACAAGGCCTCACTCTCTCTGCATTGGTATGTAAATAAATACCACACAATTAATAATAAACATTTTCTGTAAGGTCCAGAACTTACCATGAAATTTAATAGATGTTGCAGACTGTGTCAAGCCCGTAGTTTTAACATTCTAATTTTGCATATACAGTATAATTATTTTATGATTTTGTTGCATTCACTAGGTTTGCTGGGATGGGTAATCTTCTTAAGGTCCTTACCAGGGAAATTGAAAACTATCCACATTTTTTCCTGGATTTTGAAAGTAAGTTCAAAAAATTACAAGACAATGAGAATCTTTTTTCATGACTTAAAAGCTAGTTAAGAGAACTTTTTAATGATCAAATATAGTGGCAAGTTTCCAGCAGAATCAGAATATCCAAATCAATATCTCCAAGATGATTCATTTACTCAGGATGCCTGTTCCCTTTCTTTTCTGGTTTTCAGTAACCAAATGTGAAAGCTTTTGAAAAGTACTCACTTGCACAGAACTTGATCGGGTGCAAATTTTTTCCTTGACTTCGAAAGTGAGCAATACTTTTTGCCTGGCCTGCCGCCTTTATTCCTAATAATTTTTTCCTAATACTGTATGGATTTATGCATCATACAATATTTTAAAAAGAGATTTGTGAACAAATTGAGATATGCTTCTGTTTAATATTGAATTCTGATAAATATTTGTAAAACATTTTACTGTAAAATTGCTAAAATCTTGTTGGACAAAGAGGATAAATGTAAGAGTAAAGTCTCGTCTTGACCTGGTTTCAATACACATAGTATCAATCCTGAAAATAGACACACACATACTAATGTTTTTGATGAAAGGCCTTGATTGCCTTAAACTTTTTTTAAGAATCATTTTTTTTAGATAAACATTTTATTTTGTCACTTCATCATATAAAAGGGTTTTTTTTAAATAAATACCAAATATATCAATAACTACAACATAAATTGTTCAAATGGCACTTTTCTTTGCATTGTTCAATACTGAATAAACTGGGCAATTTTTGTAACTTACGAAAATGTGGTCTGTATATATGCTTTATTGCATATATTTGTCACATGTTTGTCAGCTTACAAAATGTAATGTGTTGCATGCTAATTTTCTAACCACATCTGTACCTTGATGCAAGATAATTCATTTTTTTACTGTTTAGTTCTGCATGTATTCTAGATGTTCTCTTGAAAACTGGCTATCAAATTTTTAAACATAGATTGAATCTCAATTCTGCTACTTACATGAAATGCCTTTTTAAATGATACCAATGCATGTTGACATGGCTTTTTTCTTAGAGTATTTAAATACCTTTATTAAACAATGGTTCTGGCAGAAATAATTAATTACAGACCTCTGTCAAATTCTTTTGGAAGAATGACAAGGAGAATTTCAGTCTGAGTCCAAATTTGTACTTGTCTTAAAATATTTTACTTGAAGAATTTGATACCCAACTGTTTTCTAAAATCATATTTTTTAAAAGATTGGATCCACTTTTAAAAAAAAAATCTAGTCATTATTTTTAATTCTTAACAGAAAAACAATGACATTATTTACACACTCAGGTCAGCATGTTCTTAAAGCAATGCCTGTTCAAGAAACCACTGGAGCATGCTTTCCTGAATTAAGGCTACAGCTTGGAAATAGTGTTATGTAGATTTATAACAATTTTCCCTTCCCAGATCTTAATTTACTAGGTTATGAAGAATCATGCTGATACCACTTGTAGAGTTTAATCTGTTTAGTTCCAATAAATAGTACAAGTAAAAATTTGAGATTGTAAGTCTTGCATCCTTCTCTTTTGTCCAAATAATATGAATGTGTTTTATTGTAAAACTGGGGTGTCAAACCTTTGTCCCAAACATTGTAATCTGGTCTATCAAACTTTAGAGTAGTCTAATTGAGCTCTACACCTGCCTCTGTGCTTTTACAAAGGCCTCTTGCTGCCTTGGGGATGCACTGTTTAATCAGTACCATCATATCATGGATTGAAAAAAAGGTACTTCTGCCAGAACTGCAGACTTGGCAGGAGACAGGTGGTCTGGCTGTAGGAGGCCTTGAAGGAAGAAATATCTATTTTTAAAATCTTGGCTCTGGAACTGGATTTTCCTGAAGTATGTTGCCAACAAGAAATGGAGTGGGGTAATGCAGAGAGCACCCACTCCCCAAGGACAGTGACAAGTGATTATTATAGGCACATGCATACACTTGTCTGGCACTCGCAACTGTGGAGGAACAGAAGTGCCTACAAATTTAAATTAGTTGATACTGCTGAGTGTAAGGTTAAAAATGTTGTGATTTTATTACTTTTAAAGGTACTACATGATTGAATTGGGCCAAGTTAAAACCTATAAAATAAATACACCAGAAGATTCCCTTAGCTGCATGCTTGAATGAACTTTACATTTACTCCATTACAGCATAAAAAAGAGGCTCTTAAACTAATGTGCTTGCATAATAATGTACTTGGATTCTTGCTGGACTTGTTTTCTAACTTCTTGTATACTTAAGGTTTCTAGTTTTAGGTTTAAGTCAATTAAAATGCCATCAAAGCTGACACTTGAGAAGGCTTTTCTAAAATACACACTATCAATGCCCTCTCCCAACTTACTTTTTTTGCATTATTGAATTTTCTTTGAGAGGGCTAGGCATACTGTACAGTTACTGGGAACTCATCCACCATACTTCTGGACTTGGGAGATGGCCAGTTTATTTTGATATACAGTGAAACAAGATACTCTCCTTAATGGGAACCTCCTCACTTTAGAATTCCCAAATGTATGCCCTGATCCTGCAAGCACTTTGCTCATATTTAAGTCTGAGTAATCCAGTCAGTTCTATGGGACTACTCACATAGTGGTAAACATATGCATAAGTGGTGGAGGACTGGGGCTATATTGAGCATAGTTCGGTTCCATGTTCGTTAAAAGACCACCTCTGTTCTGCAACCAATTGTTGGTGGTCCCTTACATAATTAAAACTGTCTTCACTGTGTTTCAATAATAAGATAATTTTCACTCAAAGAACTAATTTGCCGAAACAGGAAAAAATAGAACTATCAAACTAAAACACATGCACCTTTTCTAGCTTCTGTGCCCCAGTCACTCCTCATTATTTATATAGGGACAACTTTTCAATTGTATCTTTACATTTTATTAGGATATAATATATATTATAGCTATTCTTCAACAATATATTTTTACATCTGAAAACAGTTGAGTTCAATCATCTTTCAGCTTCTTATGAAGTTAACATGTTTATTTTAGGACTGTCTCTCAGAACTCTCCACACTCGACTGTGTGTGTCACACAAGCTTTGTGTCACACACCTCCTTGTTTATCACAGGTGCACAATAGCCAAGCGATGTGTCCAAATGGTTTGGAGATAGGGAATGCATACAGTGTATGTTCTTGGTTTTAGATTTATAGTTCTTAAAGTGAGATTGTTATGTAGCAGTTAAACAATAAAAACAATTTGCACCTCAAGTGCTGTCCTACATATCTGGTATGTATCTTTAAAAAGTCTCAGCACTTTTAATGAATCTGACCATGTTCTACTGCTTTAGAGATTATGAAGAGAACCAGTAGAGAAGGGCTAATAAACATTAGATCTTTGTTAGTCTAATGTTACTCTAAATGTATCAACTGAAATCATAAACCCAAACCAGCTCTGTGTTCCTCAAGCTTAGGTAATCATCTAAGTCCAGAGAAGGCTAGTTAGTATACTGTAATGACATGTCTGATTTACTGCACTCTTAGTCAATATTAGCTTTGTTTGGGACAGCTGCCTTTGGTAAAGTTATTTTATTTTGTGATTGTATTGTCCCCAGATTGGAATTTCTAGCATGACAATGTTTTCCCTGACTCCAAGGCTTTGTATTGTCTTGATAGTCTATGGTTTTATGACCTTCAATAATTGATAATATTGGCAGATTCCTCAATGCATTTATCCCTTCCTGACATTATTTCTTACCTGGCTTGAGCCAGTTGCTCTTCATCCATGTCCTGATCTTTCTAGGCACTGGGACTTGTAGGTGATGTCAGGGCCTGCCTCCTCAGAGAGGAAATAGACAGCTGAGTGTCACCAGCATCAGAGGTTCTGGTGTTCTTTTCTCTTCAATGTCTGCATAAGAGAGCTTGGAGAAATTGAGTGCATATTGAGCCTTGCAGTACTCCCTATGCTAGTGCATTGGTGACCGGGAGTAAAGGCCAATCATGATCCCCTGGGCCCTGTTTGATAGGAATGATTGAAACCAGTAGCATGTTGTCCCATTTGCTTCTGCAAGATTTTGTATACGTATCATCAGTACAATGTGAAAAGCAGTACCAAAGTCTTCAAAAAATTGAAGTACTATTACCATATGACCTTCCTCTGCCCCCCAAACTTCTCAGTGGGTTTGGGTAAACAATGAGTACTAGCAGAACTATTTTGATGCCATATCTTGATATCTGACAGCTGATTATGATGACTTCAGGGATGCTGGCAGAGAATAGATACTAATAGAGCTTGGGTGTTACCACTGTCTCAGTTATCTTGCCAAGAAAAGGAGGCTGAGGGTAATGTAGACAAGAGTACAAGAAATGTATGAGAAATCAGGATACTTTCAAATTGGTAAGATACATTCATGCTAAAAGCCAAATCCTACTCCATACATTCTATAATGGAGTGCAAATGGCAGTCTCTAATACATTTGGAACCTTCATATATTAATGCTCTCAAATATTATGGAGGAGTCCATCTTTCAGGTAGCATTGAGCTTTTCACTTAAAGCAGGACTAAATTTGTGTTTTATATAGTAATGATTGAATTCAGTCTCAAAATTGACTTCTCCCCTGAACAATAGTGTTACATTTTATGGAATATTTTCTGGATAAAATACTTGCCAACTTCTCTAGAGATCTTTATTTTTCAAAAAAATCAGCCATCTATGAAATTTTAGCCCTAAGTACATCTGATATTTCTTGTTAACTGTAGCTACACAATCACAGTCAGTACAAACTGCAGAGTTCACATACGTTCTACACCAGCCTTTTCTTAGGCACAGGCCACCACTACAATTTAAAATACAAACAAGTTAAAGAAAGTTATTCATCATCATAACCTTTATTTCCACCAAAAGAAGCAGGTGGAACTATCCCACTGTAGGATTACTTCTGTTTTCAGACATTTTTCTTCTTAGCCCAGCTGCTTGGCCTGTCTCCCTGCTCCCTATCTCCACTCCTCAGAATTCCCTAGCCAGATCATGTGGCTGTAGACTGAGCTGTGGAATGATTAAAGTAAAATGGCATATATGTAGTATTACTTGATAGGGCTGCTCCCCAGCTGTGCTGCTTAATTAGTCCCCTATCTCTGCTTTAAGATGATGTGGCATCTTTTGGCATGGCTGAGTAGTCCTGCCTGTAAACAGACTCAAGCCAACCACTACCTTAGCCTTTCTCTAGCTCCCTGGCCAACTCATTCCAGGCCCCTGGCAGATGTCATTGGTTCCACCAGTGGATGTCCGCATGTGACACATCTACTTGGTTCCAAAAGACTATAGTCCCTCTCTGGCAAACTACAAGTGGATCCCAAGAAAAAAATTGTCTCAGAGTTTAGGTGGTGACCTGCAGTGAACACTGTTTTTGTAAGAATCTCTTCCCTCTCTGCTCACTGTTGGATGATGTAAAAGATCAGGTTGAGAGGGAGACTTGCAAATTAATGCACCTGAAGAGCAGAGCTTAATAGTTCAGCTCCTGAGAATGCTCTTGCCTCTGTTGGACTTTCTGTAGCTTGCTGAAGAGGATTTCCAGTGTGACAAACCTGAGCATGTTAGCTGCACCCTACAAAGGTGGGGAGGCATTAGTTGTATGGGTGAAGACCACCATGATCTTGTATTAAACACACAGCCACTCCCAATTATGGTATTAGAAAATGGGCTGAAGCCCAGGGGTGAGGGTGAATCAAGACATGGGCTGAGGACAGATGGGTGAGTGAGACTGTGTAAGGATGTAGGTGAGCAGCGAAGCATGCGGACAGGGAAGAGGGTGATGTATGGAGGCAAGAGGTTCTCCTGTGCTGAGGCATCAGTGAATGAAGGGCTCCGTAGAGTGTCTAGAAAGCAGCACATGGAGAGCTCTTGATATGCCAGTGCCTCAGTGCAGGCATACTTTATGGACGTAACATGTTGTTGTTGTTACAGGTATTTCTACTAACAATATCTTAATCTCATCCAGGTCAGAGCTCATGTTTTGTATGAGTGCTCTCAAATCATGGGATGTGTGCATTACGAGTGGCTATTATAATTGAAAGAGTTTGTGGTATAGCTGTGGAGTTTGTTGTGCAATGAATTGCGTGTGTAGTAAAACCTGGGAATTAAGGATGGTTAGATGTGACTATTTGCTTAACTGATTATTTCCTTTATTATTTTTAAGCTGTTATGTTAATGTTCAAATGCACATCAACTCTGTTGGGTTAAGATTTTTGCTGACACCAAAAGTACACATAGGTTTCAGAAAATATGCACGTATATCTAGGTAAATAAGGACAAGTTGGTTACTTATGTTAATTTTCTCAGGGCTGCAAAGATTCCTTTCTTGTTCAGCAAAACACTTACGACATCAAGTCTGTATTATCTCAGTTCATTTAGTGTCAAATACAATGTGTAAAATAGGTCAAATTAGCTATCAGCTTTCTTAAACATTTTATATTCTTACCAGATTCTTTGATGAATCTTGGATAAATTTAGAGGAAGGATAATCTGCATGTATGTATTTACAGGGATTTATTCCAGGCTGTTATAACCTTAGTCCCAGATTTGGACCTTAGCGTCCAAAATATGGGGGTTAGCATGAAAACCTCCAAGCTTAGTTACCAGCTTGGACCTGGTACTTGCTGCCACCACCCAAAAAATTTAAGTGTTTTGGGGCACTCTGGTCCCCCTGAAAAACCTTCCCTGGGGACCCCAAGACCCAAATCCCTTGAGTCTCACAACAAAGGGAAATAATCCTTTTTCCCTTCCCCCCTCCAGGTGCTCCTGGAGAGATACACAGACACAAGCTCTGTGAATCCAAACAGAGTGACTCCCCCTCTCCGTTCCCGGTCCTGGAAACAAAAAGGACTTTCCTATTCCCCCAGAGGGAATGCAAAATCAGGCTAGCCAATTCAACACACACCGATCTCCCCTGATTTTTTCCTCCCACCAATTCCCTGGTGAGTACAGACTCAATTTCCCTGAAGTAAAGAAAAACTCCAACAGGTCTTAAAAGAAAGAAACAATACATACAAATGTTCTCTCTGTATTAAGGTGACACAACACAGGGTCGATTGCTTAAAAGAATATTGAATAAACAGCCTTATTCAAAAAGAATACAAATCAAAGCACTCCAGCACTTATATTCATGCAAATACCAAAGAAAAGAAACCATATAACTTACTATCTGATCTCTTGGTCCTTACACTTAGAAACAGAAGATTAGAAAACAGAACTACTTCTCCAAAGCTCAGAGAAAGCAGGCAGCCAGAAAACAAAGACCTCAGACACAAACTTCCCTCCACCCAAAGTTGAAAAAATCCGGTTTCCTGATTGGTCCTCTGGTCAGGTGCTTTAGGTGAAAGAGACATTAACCCTTAGCTATCTGTTTATGACACAGGCACACATCACCTGTGTGTCAGGGCAGCTAGATCTCTACAAAGTGATGCTTCTGGTTAAAAGAGGCAGGGCTTTAGCTCAGCGCATTCCTTCTTCGGGTTCTGTTTTCCTTAGAATGATCAAAATGTAGTCCAACTGAGGCAAAAAATGTTATTTCAGCCCTTGAATAATGGAGAAATAACGTCTGTTCAGTAGCTTCCTTGGGTGTGAAATTAATGTGCAGACAAATATACAGCACTCTGATTTGGGAAAGCACTCTGGAGAGTGTTACTTTTTAAAAAAAACAGTGTATGGGGACAGCAAATTCTGTTTACTGCATTTTGTGACTTAGCAGGACGCTGTAAACTTTTTCTTCATAACTACATGCTGAAATTTCAAAATGTAATCTCTGCATTAACTCAGAAATATATATCTTGCAATTCTTCACTAGCCCTTGGGATATGTCAGCTGAAGAGTGGATGGATATGTGAGATGACATATCACTTCCTGCAATGAATACAAAATGTCTCACTGGATTGCAATCCCTAATGATTTCTTTGGCAAACTAATCTTTTTTTAAAGTAAATATAACTATGACCCACATGATTGCCCCACCCTCTCCACTTCTAAACAAAGGTTACATGTGCAAATATTGGTCACAAGTGGTGAGGAGACAGGGTAAGGGATCTGAGTGGGAAGAGAAGCCAAAGATCAGCATGGTTCTTTACTCTCCACTCTTCATGTGAACTGGCCATAGGTTGAGGTAGCTGGCTGTAGGGATGAGCTGCCAGCAAAGTAGCATGTTACATGTTTATTAAATGCTGATTCTCCATAGCTGTTATTACTGGGTTGAGCAGTAATTCTATAATTTGATACAGATTAATAGCAGGACATCTTCTTCACTTTAGGATTTGAAAAATCCTACTATTTAATTTTCAGTTAACAATACATAAGACTCTAGTCTACTTCCAACTGCTCTCTCTTTTCATCAGCTGAAGGCTCTCACTTTTGTCTCAAACATCTATCACCAGCATGTTCTTTTCATCTTTTTGTCCTTAGTGTTTCAAATACTTTTGACATAAAATTCTTGACTTGCTTACTAGGACTATTTGAAAAAATGAGCTGGGGACTCTTGAATATTTGTGTGAAAATTCACACACACACACACTTTTTAATTCAAAATTTGTGAAATTTTGATTAGCTCTACTGTTGGCTGAAAAATAGGTGAGAAGGATGAAAATCCTCTCAACTTTTTCTTTATCCAAATTTTGAAATTTCATCCATTTCAAAACTGTTGACTAGCTCCATTTTCTTACATTTCATCTGTGGTGCTTAGGGATTTCGAGTACAGAAAAATCCTTTGCTTCTCTAATAATTTTTTTCATGTAACCAGCTGTTACCAGTGTAGCTTTTCGTCTGGTGTTTTCCTGGATTATCTTGACAAAGTATACTTATGAGCTGGAGATGGAAGTAAGAGCTAAGGAGACAAATTTAAAATTGCCATTATACTTTTCTGTAATATTTGTCTTGCAAGAAAAGGGAGTTCTGCGTACACATGAGTAGTTTTCCTGAGTTGGGCAGGTACTGTGGTGATCAGTGCCATAAGAACCTAGACAAATTAAAACAAAAAAAAAACTAGACAGGCAAAAATTAAAGATGTTAATCACAGCACTTATCTCAATATAACAGCTGAGTAGAGTCAGTAACTTCCATCATCTTCTTTCACTCCAGACTTGAAACCAAATAGCAGTGCTCAATACAGTCTCTCCAGCAAATGATATCCCACTTCAGGGAGCAAGTCTTAGCTGCTGCGGAGGGGGAAGAAAGAAATAATTTCAAAAGCCCTTCTGTAAGAGTAGGATGCAGACCAGATAAATGTGATCACTTTGATAAAAGACTACCTGTATAATCTTTCTTTACTTCCAACAATAAAACAAATGATCATTCTTCTGAGGCATTGGTGATGCGGGCATTTTCATTCAAACCAATCTGGAGTTGGATTGATTAGACACCTCCTATACTTCTTCCCCTTACCCCCATCAAATTTTGCGTTAATAGAGTAAAGGATACAGAGACAGAATCTTAACTCCCAATTGGTCATGTGACTCTTAAGTATCACAACTAATGAAAACTTTCATTAGTACTTATGGTGAATTCCATGATGTGCATTTTGTTAATTCAAGGGGCATTGTACTGTTTGGGTCTGACCATGTTTAATTTAATGGCTAGTAGACTGAATCTTGAGTACCTGAGGCTATTCTCAGCAGGCTCTGAATTTTCTCTTTCTCATAAAGGATGTACTGCCACAGTTTATTGCTGTCTATGAAGGCCCTTCTTCAGGGGTACAAAGAAAGCAGAAAAAAATATCTTGCTGGGAGTACTTTGGCATTTTCTTAAAGCAACAAAAACAGTCTTTTTTGAACTTTTGAAGGAGTTCTGTTTTATAGCAGCCTTCCAAAATAACTTGTAAGGTTTTTTTTTCTTGAGCAGTTCTTCTCTTCCATGTACTACTTCTCTTCTCTTCCGCCACCCTCACCCCCCCAAAATACCTTCCCCTTTCTAAAAGCAGGGGCACTTCCAAACCACTTGGAGCTGAATGTAAGTTAAATAGTGCCCTACAGAACTTGACATTCCATTTTTGAACTATTGGCCAATATTTGTTTCTGTTCAGATGTCTTCCAAAAATTACGATGAACTTTGGAATGACAGACCAGAGAATTTGGGGCTGTTAGTACAAATAACCATTTTATTCCCAAGAGATGCTAAACCTAAGTCCAACGCTTTCAAACTCGATTGTCTTACATCTGTATTTAGGCACCTAAGTAATCAGCCTATTTTTTTCCTTCCAGGCCAGTTATAGTTGTGGGTGTTTAGCATTTTTGAAAATCAAGTTGGCTGACTAGCTGCCTAAACTGGGCTTAAACTGCAGCAAGGGAGATTTAGGTTGGACATTAGGAAAAAGTTCCTAACTGTCAGGGTAGTTAAACACTGGAATAGATTGCCTAGGGAAGTTGTAGAATCTCCATCTCTGGAGATATTTAAGAGTAGGTTAGATAAATGTCTATTAGGGATGGTCTAGACAGTATTTGGTCCTGCCATGAGGGCAGGGGACTGGACTCGATGACCTCTCGAGGTCCCTTCCAGTCCTAGAGTCTGAGTCTATAAATGGGAGTTTGTCCCTAATCTGAGACACTATAGAGTCTGAAAATGTTATCCAAGACACTTTTTATTCATATCCCAGTGATTTCAGAGCAAGAAAACAGTGGAGCTTCAATTCAATTCAATTAGAAAAGTTATTGGGTCTCAGATAGACTGTCAGCTAACTACAATTTGCAGAAATAGTCATAAAGCTTCCAACGATCCCCTCTTCAGGCTGGCTAGCAGCTTAACTGTGAAATCAGATATTGTCAACTCCATTGCTCAAAGCATTTGCAACTTCTGGATGAAGAATCAAGTTTCCTGTTAATACGTGAATAGAGGTATTGACCATTGGAAGAAGTAGTAGATATCTATATTACGTCATGTTCCAACTGTCTAAGTTCTTAGAACTTATGCTCCTCCTATTCCCCTCAGATCTGCACATTGAAGGCCTAAGAGCATGTGGATGATGAACAGGTTTGACCAGGCCCTTTGCCTACGCATCTGCTTTTGCAGCTTCACACTGAGGAATGCAGTTCTCTCATGCATCCCAGGTTCTGTTGCTTTGCAAGTGCAGTACATCCAGGAAGTAATGTGGGTTATGAGGTTGACACTCCCATAATGGTCTATTGGGTACTTCTGCTCAATGGAAGTACCAGGGCTACTTTAAGTTCAAGAAGTTGGTATGCAGGTGTTGTGAACTTCCTAGAATCTGAAAAAACAGGCATGCAAGTTCCTTAAAAGCACTTTATGTATGTTAAAGTAGCTATAATTTCTCCCTAAGTGTTTCTTCACCCTTCCAAAAAAATAAAATAAAATAAAATAAATCCTCACCAAAGGTGCATTGGTCCTTGCCAAGACCAGCAAGTTTAGAAGTGAAAGCTGCATTTGGAGTTGGAGCCAGAAAAAGTGAAACCACTGCCTCTTACATTTTTGTAAACACATCCATGAAATCCCTTTACTGAAAACATCCAAAAAAAAATTGTCCTTGCACATGATCATACTCATGAAATTTCAAGTGGCTTGGTTTCATTTTGACTAATTTAGAAGGTTGGAAACTCAAAATCTAGTTCATAAGGAAAATTGGTTTAAATCTTAACCATGGAGAGATTAGCATCTCTACCTAAAATTTTTTGGAAAAAAAAATTCATTGCATTTAATGGTGTTTGGAGTCCTCTTAAGTATAGTATTTGCTATAACAAGTAATGCTGGGGGAGAGGGGTATTCAAGCTCATAAAATACTTTTTGTCTAATTGCTTTTGATAAATGAGGGTGAAGAATCAATGTTGCTGTGACGTTAAAACTTTTAAGACATTATTATAGCATACTTACAATATCTTTCTTTCTATGCTGCTCTCTGTGTTATGAGTGCTGAGTGATGAGCCATGTATTAGAGCTATGCAGTAACGGGCAGCGCTGACAAGATAGACTCAAAGCAATGTCTTCAAGGCATCATGCTCCCTTAATGTTCGGGTCAGTCAAAGCCAGACAGGTGTGATGCTTTTGGCAGATATGATGCCTCATTTAGTGACATGCCAAGATTGGCCTGCTTTAAGAGGAGACATTTTAACTTCCATTTGGCTTCATTTTCAACTCCCTGAAGAGGCCACCCAAGACCTCACTTTACCCTAGTCTCATTAACTTCAGTGCCTTTGGCCCGCATTACAAATTCTTAGGGACAGCAGGATATATTGATTGGCTTTATATCGTCCTCATGTCCTGTAATTTTAGTGATATCCCAAGTAATTGCACCAGCTTCACCACAGAGACAATCCTTTGTATATTTCATGGATAAGCAAGGCACTACCTGACAGTGGCTTTTGCATAGCTAATGTTGATGGCAGTTGCTACATTTCCAGCAACTGCATGGTCTGAAACAGATCATTTGAATCAGGGATGTTAGACCCTGAGGAAACTGAGGGCAAGTTGGGTTTCTTTCCCCTCTGTGAAGGAGGAGGAGACACAATGATTTCTTCCCAGGAATATCTGACTCCACTCTTAGTAGGAAAATGGTCTGGATTGTCCCTTCTGCTTCAGAGACCATTAGGACCCCATGGCAGGCATTTTGAGGAGTACCTCAAAGAGGCTGCTTTTACAGATAGGGTAAATGATTACCACTGTCTTGTTCATGACTAGGTGGTTGAATAACAACATCCTTGCAGCTCCCTCTCTATTTCTAATGGGGCTAATGAAATATTTTCTCTCAAGGGGTTACACCACTTATGTTTTCCACGTTCCCCATGACAGTTTGCTGGTGGAGGTTGTAAAAGGCAAAGCCAGCCACTTCGGAGGCTTTGATACAGAATTTACCAGTTGGTAGTGCTGGCAATTCATATTAGGCAAGCATCACTTGAAACTGGTGAAGTCTCACTTCCCTGTGTATTTTATTTCCTCCAAGAGAGATGCAGTGAACTTTCAATGATAACCAGTGAGCGTATAAGCAACCAGACTTCAGATGCAGGTGTTTCAAGTGATGGTGATGTGTCACTGAAGACAATTGTATCTAGCATGGGTGCTTGTTGTCTCTCTTGGCTGTGTTCAGACTTTTACAGTAGAACCTCAGAGTTGTGAACACCTTGGGAATGGAGGTTGTTCATAACTGAAATGCTTGTAGCTGTGAACAAAATATTTTTCTTTCAAAAGTTTACAACTGAACATTGACTTAATACAGTTTTAATTAAAGTCTTATACTAAGTTAGGAAAGTGGAATTGAATTATTTGAGCTGTCACGGTTGTCCTAACTAAAGGGAATTTCATGGATGAGGCTGTCTCCTATTGCCTGGAACAGACAGATCTCGTTTTACCCTCAAGCTGCAAGGAGGCTGAACTAGCCATTGTAATGGATTTGTGGACTTTATTACTCAAAGAAAAGAAACTTTCAGTTAAGCACAGTTCGGTTGTCCTACTTTCTAATTTATTTACTTCTGAAAAATACCTCTAACTTTTTTCTATGCAATATCGTTGTAGCTGTGTCAGTCTTAGTATGGTGGAGAGACAAGTTGGATAAGGGTATATCACTTATTGGACCAGCTTCTGTTGGTGAGAGACAAGTTCTCGAGCTTACACATGAAGAGCTGTTGTTAAGGTGTAATCTTGAAAACTTGTCTCTCTCTCTCTTGAAAGTTGGTTCAATAAGAGAGAGTACCTCACCCACCTTGTCTCTCTCTAAATATTTTGAACATTTGATTGTACTGACTTGAGAAGTAGGGGGAGAATTGAACAAAGACACTAGTTCTGATCTAAAGCCCACCAAAATCAATGGGAATTGACTTGAATCAACTTTGGATCAGAGCCTGATTCTTATCTCTCTTTCTTTGATATAAAGGAATAATTTCTTTGAAGTTAGTGGAATCATACCAGAATAAAATCAGAATCAATTATGACTGATCTAATTGGAGTTAACTCCATAAATGGAACTGAATTATGTTGACATTCATATTTCATTTGTAATGTGACATTGTGTTTTCACTTTTTATATTTCTTAGATGCACAGCCTACAGATGGAGAAGGGGAGGTATGGAATCAGATCAATGCAGTTTTACAGGATTCTGAAAACTTGCTTGCAGACCTTCAGGCTTACAAAGGAGCTGGACAAGAAATAAGAGATGTATGATAATATAGCAATGACATTTCTCTTGAAGAAACATCAAGTAATAGCCTGCAATATTTATTTCTACTTTGCATGCCAGACAATTCACAAAAACTTGTATTAAAAGTACTCAGTAAAACTGTACTTATAAAATACAGTAGATATTTAGAATTAAATTACATTCACTCTTTTAATGATAGGTACAGTACTGTTAGCGGTGTTTCATTTAAACATCTTAATATTAATACAATTGAATACTGTACTTTGGTTCTCGGAAAACACATTTTATGTACCTTTATGGGGAATAAAATCAACATCCATATTTAGAAAAGTATTTCAATATCATTAAGGCACTGTAAAGTAGGAAAAATGCAAAATAGTTTCTGTTCTATGTAAGACTGTCTCATGACACCATAAAAATACACTGTGATTACAATTCTACATGTGGTTGTCTAAGGGAAGGCTTCTGAATTGCTACAATTATCTGCTAGCATTCAGAATTGTATCTGTCTGCTTTATCTCTCAACCTAGGGCATTTGCCAAGATAGGTGTCTTGGTCTCTCTGATACAAGATCTTCATGGTTATCATTAGTAAGAGCAATTGGTTACTTAACAGCCGAAACCTACTACGAAAGTAGTGACGGAACTCCCATTCACTGTGAAGGGACCAAGCTTTGACCCCATAAACCCTTTTCAGTGTGAGTGTAGTGCAAATGGCCTTCATTAATGTTTCTGCTATGGATACTTTGACCTAAAAGATGATTCTAAAGCATGCTCCTGTATGTGGGTGCTGCACTTTGAATGAATAGTTTTAAAATAGTTCCCAGGGGCTGCATTAAATGATATTGTTTCTATCACAGCTGAAACAGATGCCTCAATATTTTTGTTTTGCTTTTTTTTTAAAAAAAGTCCTTGACCTTTCATTTTTGGCGCTTTTTTCTTACAATTGTTCTAAATTTTTTTCAAGAAATATTTTTAAAACTACTATACTGGCAATCTTCCTATATCTATACATCCACAAAAGCCTGGTTCTTTACTCTAGTGTCATATGTATTTACAGTAATATTATCGTTGTAGGCAATACAAAACCCAAATGATATCCAGCTTCAAGAAAAAGCTTGGAATTCAGTGTGTCCTCTGGTTCTGAGGCTGAAGCAGTTTTATGAGTTTTCACTCAGACTAGGTGAGTGCCTCATGTATTTGTTTTA
Organism: Gopherus evgoodei; assembly: GCF_007399415.2. NCBI lineage: Eukaryota > Metazoa > Chordata > Testudines > Testudinidae > Gopherus > Gopherus evgoodei. Next base: position 33,944,984 of record NC_044324.1, read on the forward strand.
ACCAATTTTTTTTTCATATACAGATATGCAAAGCTTCTCTTCTTCTGAAAGCTTAGAGTTGCACAGTAAAACATTGTACTATTAATTTGACTACAGTGCCTAGATTTCGCTCTTCTGGGAAGCCTGTAGGTTCTATTTGCACAGATCTGAACATAAATTTTACCTGATTTAATTTTGGAAATTTATTAAAAGCAGCATGAAGCCATATACTTTAACATTTAGGGTTCTGGCCAGCCCTTGAGTAGGTTTTCACTATCAGTACTGGTCAATTTCCTAAACTGAGGGAGAGCATCTAGAAACAGCTGGGAAAGACGATCTGGGTTAGGGCTCCTGAGTGGAATGGGGAACAAGTATAGACAACCTTCAGGTCCACCTGGCTGAGCTTTCCCCTCACAAAGCCTTTGTAGGAGATTATCCCTGCATCATGTATTGCCAGGTCCCTCACTCTGCATTTGCAATCCTCATGTTGGATCACAGTGGCATTGGTGATGAAGGGTGGATTCTTTTTGGCAGAGGTCCCAGAAGCATCTTCAATATGAAGTGGAGCGGGGTGACCGTTAGGGGAAGTAAAGTGGATGAAGAGTCTGAGGGACTGGATGCAATAGATCTTTCTTTAGCATTTGTGTATGGGAAGGACTGTTAAAGAATTAGGGATGTGGAAGGTCTGGGAGTGATAGTAGAGAATGAGACGCCAGGTTTTTTTGTTTTTGTTTTTTGATACCCCTTCCCCCATCCCTCATTTTTAGAATCCTATGGACAATTACTAATTATGTCTTTAAGGCTCCTCATGTTACAGAGGGCCTGTCTCTTCTTGGCAAATTCTTATTTAGAAATCAAGTTTGTTACAAAAATAGCTATACGTATGGCATAAAGCATCAAGATACAAATTGACATTGTGTCAAAAATGCAGAAGCCATGACTTACTATACAATATTTTTTGTGATTTTTATCTTCCTTAGAGAAAGCACTACAGAGCTTATTGGAATCATTGACTTGTCCACCCTATACTCCAACCCAGCACCTGGAACGAGAACAGGCTCTAGCCAAGGAGTTTGCAGAAATCTTACATTTTACTCTCCGCTTTGATGAACTTAAGGTTAGAAATATTTTTAAATATACACTGAAACATTTCCTTGCATTTTGAAGTGTGTTGAATGCTGATTCTTTTTATCCATTAAGATGAGAAATCCAGCCATTCAAAATGACTTCAGTTACTACAGACGGACAATAAATCGCAACAGAATAAACAATTTACATGTAAGTAAATGGAACTTGGACATTTTGTTTCCTCTCTGGAGTTTATGACTGTGCGTTCCCACCCCTGGTGGTAATGTTTTTTGCATTGGTTTACAAGCTGCCTACGTTAAAGACTATATTGTCAATTCCTTACATTGGTGAGCAGTTAATCAGACAAGTTGTATCATTGTCTGCAATGGGACTACTCATGTAAATAATGGCTCACCAGCGTGAGAGTATGCAGTTGATCTGTTTCTCCCTGCTGGTAACATTTTGAAAGGAGTGTCATTTATTAACTACTTTTTCTTCATATTTTCATCAGATAGACATTGAGAATGAAGTAAATAATGAAATGGCCAACAGAATGTCTCTATTTTATGCAGAAGCCACACCAATGCTGAAAACACTCAGCAATGCCACAACACACTTTGTATCAGAAGTAAGTGATAGATAATAGTGCAAAGAATCTTAATATTTAGTTGTACAAATTGTTTTAATGATCATGGTTGTGTTTAACTTTTCTAGAACAAAACCCTACCAATTGAGAATACAACAGACTGTTTAAGTACTATGGCCAGTGTATGTAAAGTCATGTTGGAAACACCGTAAGTTATTTATCAGTTCAATCTTTTTTTTTTTTGATCTGTTTAAGTAGCCATCTAGCATGTGAGCAGTTTTTGCAAACTAAAGTCTAGTATGTATGCCTTTAATTTAAAATATTTTTCTATTATCATAGATTTTTATAGAGCAACCAGCCTGGTAGTTGCTCTATAAAAATCTTAGATATATTAATTTAAGGCATACGTACTAGACTTGTGAGTAGGCAAAGAACTAACATAAGAAGTCATGCCTCCTATCTTGACTAGTGTGAATATTTTTCATTAGTAAATTAACAGTTTTGCCCAGGGAGGTTCACAGCATAAGGCTCTGATTCAGAAGAGTGTTAGAATAGCTACGTAGACTTCAGTGGGACTACTTGCATATAAAGTTATGCACATACTCTGTGCTTTGCTGGATTGGGGGTCTAATTTCTTAGAAGATCCCCAAACAATTGTATGTGGGGTAATCTTCTTGTAGTTGATATCACAAAACCAGATACTTCAATCTGAGCTATTCCATTTTTATAGACAAACTTGTGAGAACAAAGATAGGCTTTTTGGGTGGTATTTAGGGGTGGGGGTTTTTTTGTTTGTTTCTGAAAATACTGGAGGTTCTGGGGAAGTATATATTGATCAGAGAACTTGTTTAAATTTAATCTTTATTTGGCTGTAAATCAGCCAACGGAGAGGGTTTTCACTCAGTTGTGATGTTTGGCCAAATCTACCTTCACTGCAACAGGTTTTATGTAAAGTTTATCTAAACAGATAGATAGAACTGCAACAAAAAAAAAGTCAGAATTCTCCTGTGCTTTGATGCCTACAAAAACTGCTGTGTTATGACCATGGCTTACCAAGTTAATCGTAGTCATTTGTTACTCTGTGCTCCCTTCCTAATTTGTTTGTATCCATTTCCGGTTCAGATGAGGGAAACTCTCTTGGAGGTAGAGACCATCTTCTCATTATATGCTTGTACACTTCCTAGTATGATGGGTTTGGTCCTTTAGGCATTACCACAATATAAACATCAAATACTATCAGTGCCCTCGTTGTAGAAGAGGGGGATGTAAGTAATAGAATAAAACTGATTTCTTCCCAAGAACAGGACTCCATTGTACGTTAGCAAGGAGTACATATGTCCAATGTTCTGCAAACATTAATTCAATCCTCATAGTACAGCTGTGAACTCCTAGATTAATAATTTCACATTGGGAAAGTGTGGCTGCAAAAGAAAATGCCTAAAGCCATATAGGGAGTTGGTATCCAAGCTGAGAATCCTCTGCACAGTTTCTGCACTCGGCTGACAAGAACAAAGGGAGAGTATACTAAAATGACAAAAGGAACGTAGACTATATTGTTTTTTCCTTTAACTCAAATGTCCTTACTCCTTTAGAAAGGGACTATTACATAATTTTACTGGGTCAAACAGATTTATTAATGTAAAATAAGCTAAAGATTGTGTAATGAGGAAGCCACTGTTTGTTTTTTGGCTTTTTTAAATTGTAGTCTAGTTGTAGTTATTTTGTAAAATTATTAAAGGAATCCCTTAATTTTACGTACTGTTTGGCTTCTACTGCAGTTTATCTACCAGTTCTAAAATGTCCTGACATGATGCTTCTAGACAGATGGTGGGAGGAGGGGAGGAGATATTGAAGGTCAAAGAAGGTAATAGTAGTACATCTCCAGTGAACTTTCATTTACCTTAACATTCCAGGAGCTATGACATACTAAAAATTATCATCATCCTAGGAATTGAATTAACAAAGCCTTAAATATGATAAAATGTAAGATACAATATTTTATTCTTACTGATAGTGAAAAAAATCTGGTGACCTTCTTTAATTCATCCTCCCTCTGCTCCATATTTCATATCTTAGTGACCCTTAATCTTAGCTAAGGGTTATTACCAAGGGTTGTGGTGGATTCTCCATCACTGACAATTTTTAAACCAAGATTGGACCTTTTTTCTAGAAAAGATGCTCTAGGAATTACAGTTAAACTTCCTCATTCAGAAGAGAGCAATGAAAAATGACTTATTTTGGGTGATTAAATTTTTGGTTGCTCATCTTGACATCTGAGAGGAAGCTGATTTACATAAGTGTTAGGTGTCCGCTTCTTTGAGTGCATCAGATTTTTCATACCCGTCTTGACACCTTTAATCAGTTGCTTTTCAAAATTTAGGCCCATGCGCTTTACAGAAAGGTTGCATAATTAAGGAAAATTTTAAGGAATTAAAGTCATTCAGATAGAGTGGCTAATAGGTGTAATGGAATTCCAGTTGATAAGCTTAAAGGGGTGTGTGCTTTGTGTGTGTTGGCCACTCAGGGTCAGGAGCATATGTTTTCACTGATAATATGCCTATCCCGAGATTGGCTACAGTTATTGTGTGCAAGAGACTGTATTACCATCCTAGTACAACTGTTGTTTTTTTTGAAGATAATAAAATAAGGAATGGGACAATTTCAGAATTGCACAGCTTTCTCCTGTCTGCTTCCAATGAAGTCAGTGGCAAAACTTTATATGAAGCAGAGTTAGGCAAATGCTGATTGCTTTTGAAAATACCACCTAAACTTTTTTAAAAGCATAATTTTAGATTGCTTTTTTAAATCATAAAGGAGACAGCTGAATAGTTATCGGACATGTCCAGATATAAGTGCCCATAGCCTGTTTCTGATTATATGCTATTATTGTTACTACATTATTTAAACAAGAGAAAATAGTTCAGGAATTCAAAGTAAAGGAAATGTAAAGTACAGCTTCTAGGTTTTGGAAATTAACAAGGTTCACCATTCTCCTGTTGCTGACTTTCATTTCAGGCCTGGTCTACAGTACGCTGTTAAACCGATTTTAACAGCATTAAATCGATTTAACGCTGCACCCATCCACACTACACTGCTCTTTATATCTATTTAAAGGGCTCTTTAAATCGATTTCTGTACTCCTACAAAACGAGAGGAGTAATGTTAAAATCGATATTACTATATCGGATTAGGATTAGTGTGGACGCAAATCGAAGTTATTGGCCTCATTATTTTACAGTAGCTACCCACAGTGCACCGCTCCAGAAATCGACGCTAGCCTTGGACCGTGGACGCACACCACCGAATTAATGTGCCTAGTGTGGACGCGCACAATCGACTTTATAATATCTGTTTTATAAAATCGGTTTAAGCTAATTTGAATTTATCCTGTAGTGTAGACATAGCCTAAGAAATCAGCAGAAAAGTCATCAATTAAAACAATAAAGGAGTTAATCTGAACCTCTGATGTGGGAAGGTAGTTGAGAAATACAACACAGACTAGTCTCAGGCCTCTTTTCTGCTCAATTCATTTTTCACCTCCCTGATGATGATTTCAAGGAGTAACTGTTGTTGTGACTGTTTAACTTGGCAATCCACATACTGAGGCTACCATTTAAAAGGCAAATAAAATCTTGATAGGAATGTTACCTGTTCACTACTCATATTTAAACAACAGAAGTAGCTTTACTTTTGAGTTCCTATTGTTTTGGCATTCTAATAGTGAATAATGAGCATTGTCTACCTTTTAAAACCTTCCATATCTGTGGAGACCTCCAGTAAATGTCTAAAATTCATAGTTTCATAGAGGTGATTAATATGATTTTTGAAGAGGTAGTGGACAATTTTACTGTACCATCAGTTGTTTTCTGACTTCTCTCTCTCTCTCTCTAAACTGCCAAGTTGATTGATTCAAGGATCATTACTGGTTTTGGTTTACTTAAAAGCTTATTGTTTTACACTTTTAATGCTATTATATCAGATTTGGGATTGCCATGCACTAATACTCTAGTTTGAGAATAAAGTCCTCATGTGAAACACATGAAAGAATAAAAGTGTGCTATGCAGAATCAATCAAGAATTATTTTTTTTATTTTCCAGAGAATACAGAAGTCGGTTCACCAGTGAAAAGACTCTTATGTTCTGCATGAGAGTAATGGTGGGCGTTATTATTCTCTATGATCACGTTCATCCTGTGGGAGCTTTTTCTAAGACATCGAAGATTGATGTAAGCATAATTTACAACAAAGAATTTTTTTAATGCTCTGTACATTTGCAAAATATTTGTCTATAGATTTCTTCCATAGAAGTTTAGGCTTTTATACAAATCATTTTCAGTTGTTGTTGAATCTTGTATCAAGACACTGTTGCTCATTTGTCTTGTATGAAGCCAGTTCTGTTCCTTTATTAGCTGTTCTATTACAGTAAAATTGCAGTGTTGACATTCTGGGATAAACTAGCCTTGTAATTTGTCAGTTCTAAAATCCTCTCTTTTTTTGGAAGTTTTTCTAATCTAAATAGCTAGCTATTGTGTGTGGTTACTATTTTGGCTGAGACCCAAACTAAGCCTAAAGTTTTATCTGTTTAATGCTGACTGAGAGGTTTTAGTTCAAGTTTTGGTGAACATAGTCATGAAGTGAAATCAACCTTTAATGTCTTACATACATACAGGAAAAAGTACCTACCTATATATCCAAGGTGCTTTTGACAAACTTAAGTCTACAATCAGTTAAACAGCTAACCTTCAAAACTAAACTGCAAGTGACAAAAGAAAAAAAGTTCTTCGAGTGATTGCTCATGTATATTCCACAATAGGTGTGCGTGCTCGCCACATGCACCAGTGCTGGAAGTTTTTTTCCCTAGCAGTACCCCCAGGGGAGAACCCCGGTGACCCCTGGAGTGGTGCTTCCATGGCGCGTTATAAGAGGCACTCGTCCCCAAAACTGCTTGTTTGTTCAGTGTATGGTACCTATAGTGGTACCTGTAGTTAGCTTAGCTTAGCTGAGCATGCGGACTGTTTACGCTGTTTACCCTCCAACCACCCCTTTCCCTCGTCCCTCCTAGGGGAACCCTCGCATGAGGCTCTGCTCGAACAGGAGGTGGGGCGGCTCCTGGGAAGCAGTACTGGGGCAGTTCAAAGGCAAGGAGTACTACTCCCACTATTTCCTTATCCCAAAAGCCAAAGGGGGGCTCAGGCCCATCTTGGATGTACGAGGCCTGAACCTAGTACGTGGTGAAGCTCAAGTTCTGCATGGTCTCCCTAATCTCCATCATCCCCTCCCTGGATCCCGGCGACTGGTTCGCCACCCTCGATCTGCAGGACGTATACTTCCACATTCATATGTTTAAGGGGCACAGATGCTTCCTCCATTTCACGGTGGGGCAGGAACACTACTAATTTACGGTCCTCCCCTTTGGCCTGTTCACTGCCTCCAGGGTATTCACAAAATGTATGTTGGTTGTGGTGGCCTACCTCAAGCACCAAGGGGTCCAGATCTTCCCTTATCTGGATGACTAGTTGGTCAAGGGCAGCTCAAGATCGCAGATGCAGGATCACGTGGTGCTTCTTCTGTCCATGTGCACCACTTTGGGCTTATTGGTGAACAACACCAAGTCCACGTTAGTCCTGGTACAATGCATAATGTTTATCGGGGTGGTCCTGGACACCTCGTCGGTCAGAGCCTTCCTCCCACCGGACAGGTTTGAGACCCTGAAGGGGCTCATTGACACTGTCACAAAGTTTCCGGTGACAACAACCAGAGTGTGCCTCCAGCTCTTGGGTCACATGTTGGCGTGCACATATGTGGTCCGTCACAGCAGACTCAGGATGAGGCCTCTCCAGCTCTGGTTGGCCTTGGAGTTCTCCCAGGCCAGAGACAGGATGGACGAAGTCATCACAGTGCCCAAGCCAGTGATCACCTCCCTACAGTGGTGGTCCTTCCTGAGAAATATGCTCCAACGGGTCTGGTTCAGGGGCAGGTCCCTGTTGCTGGAACTGGCGTCAGACACATCGGACCTGGACTGGGGGGCCGATGTGGGGAACATTCAAACCCAAGGTCTGTGGTTGGCCCAGGATCTGACCTTCCACATAAACATCAAGGAGCTCAGGGCAGTACGGCTGGCATGCATGGCCTTCCACTCGCACCAGGAGGGCCGGGTGGTCAGGGTCCTCACGGACAACACAGCCTCAATGTTTTACATCAACAGGCAAGGCAGGGGCCAATCTTCTGCCGCGAAGCCTACAGGCTTTGGTACTTTTTTGTATAGCCCACGACATCTGCCTACAGGCCTTCGATCTGCCAGTCATGCGGAACGTGTGGGTGAATCACTTGAACAGGGACTTCTCCTCTCACCACAAATGGTCTCTCCACCCAGAGGTGGTGCACAGACTTTTTTTTTCCAAATGTGAGGAACTCCCCAGGTCGACCTGTTCGCAACTCCTCAGTGCCGTCGCTGTCCCCCATTCTGCTTTGGGGAAGGCTGGGTCGAGGCACTATCTCCAGTGCCTGCCTTCTGTCCTGATCAAGCCAGTTTCTCTATGCCTTTCCCGCATTCCCACTGATTGGCAAGGTTCTGGAAAAGATAAAGACGAACAAAGACAAGGTCCTTCTGATTGCCCTGACATGGCCCAGGCAGCATGGGTACAGGACCCTCACAGGCCTGGAGTCGCCCCCTCCCACCACACCCCGTGGCCGTTGCCATCCTGCCCGGACCTGCTGTCCCAGGACCAGGGCCGCCTCCTCCACCCCAACCTAGCGGCACTCCACCTCACGGCTTGGCTGCTTGATGGTTAGGAAGGGAGGAAAGGACGTGCTCAGAAGGGGTTCCTTGAAAGCAGGCAGCCCGCGCCGAGCCTACCTAGCAAAGTGGTCTCGGTTTTCCGTATGGGTGGACGAGCGGGGCGTTTCTCCAGTGGCTTCACCAATCCAGTTTATTCTGGACTACCTCCTTCACCTTAGAGCCCAGGGCCTGGTGCCCTCGTCAATCAAGGTGCACCTGGGTGTCATATCGATCTTCCATCTTTCTCCCATACTATGGCTGGCCTATTCTTTAAGGGGCTGGATCATCTCTTCCCATATGTTAGGCCCCCAGGCTCGTAGTGGGACCTAAACCTGGTGTTGTCCCACCTCATGGGGCCCCCGTTTGAGCCGCTAGCCATGTGCTCCTGGTCACACCTCTCGTGGAAGGTGGCCTTCCTGGTTGCGATCACGTTGGCTAGGCGGGTCTCAGAACTCAGGGCCCTGACCTCCAAGCTTCCATACACAATGTTTCCTAAAGATAAGGTCCAGCTCTGCCCACACCCTTCTTTCCTCCTGAAGGTGGTCTCTGCCTATCACGTGGGTCAGGACACTTTTCTGTGAGTCCTCTACTCCAAGCCCCATCCTTCCAGTGAGGAGCACCACCTTCACATGTTGAATGTGAGACGGGCTCTGGCTTTTTACCTAGAGTGGACTAAGATGTTCAGAAAGTCCTCGCAACTGTTCATCACCTCGGCTGAGCGCGTGAAAGGTCAGCTGATCTCCACTCAGCGGCTCTCCAACTGGATCACCTTTTGCATCTATACCTGTTAACGATCTGGTGAGAATTCCTCCACCACCAATTGTGAAGGCGCACTTGACTAGGGCGCAGGCCTCTTCAGCTGCCTTTTTGGCCCATGTCCCCATTCAGGACATTTATAGGGCTGTCACGTAGTCTTCAGTTCACACGTTCACCTCGCATTATACACTTATTCTCAGACCAGGAAGGAAGCCGGGTTCAGCAGGGCCGTTCTCCATCCCGAGAGTTTGTGAACGCCTTCCCACCTCCAACAGATATAGCTTGGAATTACCTATTGTGGAATACATATGAGCAATCGCTTGAAGAAGAAAAGACGCTTACCTTTTCCGTAACTGGTGTTCTTCGAGATGTGTTGCTCATGTCTATTCCACATCCCGCCCCCCTTCCCCTCTGTCAGAGTTGTCTGGCAAAAGGAACTGAGTGTGGGCTGAGAGCGCAGCGCCCTTTATACCACACCATGGAGGCGCCACTCAAGGGGTCGCTGGGGCACTCCCCTACGGGTACTGCTATAGGGAAAAACTTCCAACACCGGTGCATGTGGCGAGCACGCACATCTATTGTGGAATAGACAGGAGCAACATATCTCGAAGAACACCAGTTATGGAAAAGGTAACTGTCTTTTTTTCGCCAAACAGCTTTCCCTCCCACATATGAAAAACGCACAATTTTTTTTGAAAATGATCAATCTGTTTTTATAGTAATATTAGCTTTCATAATAGTTTCTGTAGATCTCAAAGCACGTTACAAAGACTTTCACTGACTCCATATTACAGTGTGGAAATTGCGGCACATACAGGCAAATTGACTTTCTCAAGGTCAGTGGTAGAAGTGGGACCATATTTCCTGGTTCCAATGTCTTACCCAATGGACCATGCCGCCACAGAAATAAGACTTGAAATGTTGCCAAAAGCCCAGTTGTATATGATAGCTTTCCTAATATATATGATGATTGTTTCACAATGCTGTTATCCAATGAATGGGGATCATTTGCCTGGCACTTTACTATGTATTGTAATCCAAGTTTATAACTGTGTAGGTAGCTAGATACAAAGTAAAAAGAAATTGGCAGGCAGGAGATACTCAAGTCAGATTTTAGTGTGTGCAAAGGGGACCTAAATCTTAATTTCAAGAGTAAAGTGCATGTCCTAGTATGAATACTTTCAGTATTTCAGATGGGTCTGTTCCAATGTTTCTGCAGAAGGCAATTCTCCCTTCCAAGCCAGCAATCTCTTGGAAAAAGTTTTGGCGCACCCTACAGACAGTGTAGCAAATGAACCCTTTCTTACCTTCTGAGTCTCCTAGGTTCTGATTGTCTCTGTTTTTGGAGAAAAGCCACTTTCCTGCCGAGTAACATGGTGACTATTTTGGGCATAGCTTCTGCTTTAGGCTGCCCTCATCTATCCGTGGATTGCTGAGAGCTCAACTGGATTTTCCATACAGGGAGAATGAGCAATTGGCTAATGTCCATTTGATTACTCAGTGAGTAAAGGATTTTCCAGATCATCTTGTGCAGCTAATCCATAGACTTGGCGCTAGTTAAAAGAGTCTGGGAAGTGCTTAACTGAACTTCCATTTATCCACCTACAGATTTAGACACACATTGTTATCTCAAATTGAGAGGAAAGACTGACTTGTGGTTAAAACTCTGCAATGGGACTTGGCAGTAGAGCTGTCCTGAGGATGACAATTCTGTTTCCCAACAGATTTTGAGGTTTTGAAATTTTTCATTCTGCTTTGGAACAAAAACAAAACATTTTTCATGTTTCTGCAAAAAACCAAAATTGTCAGGGAAAAAGGTACGGGGTTTTGTATGGCCATCGCTGGTGGTTAGAATAGTGGCTGGGGATTTGGGAGACCCAGATTCAAGTCCCTGCTCTGCCTGATTTTGAAGTGACCTGGGATGAAAAATTCTGTTCGGAATCAGGTGGGGCAGGAATTTAACCTGGGTTTCCCACATTCCAGCCAGTGCCCAAACCATTAAACTGTAGTCTCGTTTCTTTTCCTTTTCCCCTTCCCCTCCCCCCCCAAAAAACCCTTTCCCAATTAGATTTTGAGAAATAGACACATCTCCATAATGTACTATTCAGTTTAGTTGTAGTTGTCGGTCCCAGGATATTAGAGAAACATGGTGGGTGCGGTAATACATTGTATTGGACCAACCAACGTCCATTGGTGAGAGAGACTAGCTTTTGAGCCACACAGAGCTGCTCTTCTTCTTTGGTATGGGTTGTAGGGCTAAAAATTGCTGTGTAGACATTCTGGCTTGAGCTGGAGCCAGAACTGTGGGGTCCATCACCCTTGCATGTTTTTTAATATGATGACATTTTACTGCTTGTGCTCACTGGCTGTATGAGACATGTTTGGAAATAAAGCTAACCTGTATTGGTTAGGTTTTTATCTGTTTTTTCATATACTGCAAATTCTGTATTGTTCAATAGTCATATGCTTCTGTTTCTAGATGAAGGGGTACATAAAAGTTTTAAAGGAGCAGCCTCCTGATACCGTGGAAGTCCTTCTGAATGCTCTCAGGTATGTATGGAAGTAGAGTATAGTGTGAGGTGCTCAGACCATATGGTAAGGGGGCAGGGAGGCATGCATATATCTAAGGTAAGTGGATGTACTAAACCAGGGGTCGACAACCTTTCAGAAGTGGTGTGCCAAGTCTTCATTTATTCACTCTGATTTAAGGTTTCATGTGCCAGTAATACATTTTAACATTTTTAGAAGGTCTCTTTCTATAAGTTTTTGTAATATATAACTAAACTATTGTTGTATGTAAAGTAAACAAGGTTTTTTAAATGTTTAAGAAGCTTCATTTAAAATTAAATTAAAATGCAACCCCCCTCCCCCCCCCCCCGGATCAGTGGCAGGACCCAGGCAGTGTGAGTGCCACTGAAAATCAGCTCGCATGCTGCCTTTGGCACACGTGTACTAAACGAAGATTCCAAAAGAGCTGAATATATTTTGATTATTTCTTAACAAAATTAATGAGATTGTTTTGAGATTTGTAATGGGGATGAAATGAATGAATGAATGGTAATGGAATCACTGACTGTCTTCTGTGAAAGTGTTAATATCAAACCATACAATTACATCTTCCATTTTAGAGTTATGTTCCCAGCTGTAGCTTTGTTTTCTATAGGGAAAGTGAGGAAACCATGTTTAATATATGTAAACCTACTACATTTAGTAAAACTTCATATTAATTTGCAGAACAGATAACAAAGCTTTGATGATGTCCTAATTCATGTTCATTATTTGTGTATTACGCTTTCACTTTGTATTTATAATTCCTAGGTTCACTACAAAACACCTGAATGATGAATCTACTTCCAAGCACATTCGAGCGATGCTTCAGTAATCCCTTCTGAGACAAGTGGAGCTATGTATTGATCACAGAAGATGTGTATGTTTACATAATTTAATACAGATTGGTGTTAATACTTGTGTGTATGTTCTTCACATCATTGAAATCTGTGAATCTTTAGTCATAACATGACTGACTTTATATAGCACAATCTCCGTTTACATGTCGGCCTTATCTTTTTACATTATACTTCAACTACATCTATAACAGTCTGTTGTCTGTGTTTGTTTAATCCAAAAAAACTGCCTCTTTCACAGAAGTAAGCAGTAGTAAGTACAAAATGGAAATCAAATAGACTAAACCCTAGGGGTGAAATCTTGCAGGAGAAATTGAATGTGAATTAAAATTAAAAGTGAAATTGTCTCATTTCTTCGTTTATTGTGCTGTTGGAAATTTAGTTTTACATAAAGTTCTCCATTTAATTTTTATGGACTGAAGGTCATTTGAATGTTCAGCACCATTGCATGAGACACAACATGTTTTGTATTAGGCAGAAGGAAAAGTGGCCACCTACTGCGCATTCTTGCTTGGCTGAAAACAGCCAACAGATTCTGTTGCCAAAGAAGACATTGTGTCTCTTCGGTTTATTCTGTAACCCTTGCCGTTCCACAGTTGAGAAATTGATATCCTGTTTCGGGTTTAATGTATTTACTTATAAAATGCAGTTCAAGACTATTCTCAGATTCAGACAAGCTTGTATTACTGAATAAGAAAAATACTCTTAGGCCTAAAGCCTGAAGCTTGGAGAATAATGAGGAAGTACTAAAGCCTTGTGTACATTAGAAAGCTTATGCCAGTTCCCCAAATGAAATCTAAGGGTCTGTCTACACTGAAATAAAACACCTGCAGCTGGCCCAGGTCAGCTGACACTGTCTCAAAGGGCATGGGCTGCAGACTATAAAACAGCAGTATGGGATGTTGGGTCTTGGGCTGGAGCCCAGGACCCTTCCCCCTTGCAGGGTCCCAGACTCTGGGTTCTAATCAGTGGCGTAGCCAGGTGGAGGGAACGGGGAGCGATTTAAAAAAAAAAAAAAAAAAAAAGCGTCACCCGCTGCAGCATTTTTTCTCACCCAGCAGTGCTCCGAGTCATCTTCGGTGGGCCTTTCACTTGCTCTGGGGGTCTTTGGTGGCATTTCGGCGGCAGGTCTTTCAGTGCCGCCAAAGACCCACGGAGCGAGTGAAGGTCCCGCCGCCGAAGACCCAGAGTGAGTAAATAAAAACGTCACAGTGGGTGGTGCCTTTGTTGTTGTTGTTTGTTGTTATCGCTCCCCCAGGTGAGTATGAAGGTGCCAGGAAATTGACATCCCCCTCTAGCTATGCTACTGGTTCTAACCCAAGCCTGAATGTCTACACTGCAATTTTATAGCCCCAGTCCCCACCACATGGGCCAGTCGCAGGTCTCTTATTGTAGTGTAGACATACTTTAAATGGGCAAAAAGCCTTTTTGCTGGTATAACTGTCTACTAGAGCTTTCTGCTGATATAAAAATATTGTAAAGACTCTCTCACCCCTACCTGACATTATTATACCCGCAAAAGTTTCTAGTGTAACTTCTAGTGTAAGTTTCTAGTATACCTGGCCTCGTTAGAGCAGGAGTAATATAAAGAGGGTTTGACTGTGTTTGGGAGTTGGGCTATTTGTAAACTCCCTTAAAATCAAACTCCTTGTATAGTACTTTTTATCAGCCAATACCATCTGAAAACTGAGAAGTTTCAGTTGCTTACTTAACCGTTGTTTTCAAATGTGACTTAAACTGTCAAGAAGTTGTGTTCCTCACTGAGTTACATTTATTCTTAGTTTCTCCAGTCGACGGAATAGAGATCTTTTGCCAAAACCAGCAAAGTGCTCTTTTGAGTGTCTGAGTGTCCTGCAGCAGCTGTGAATTTTCTAGCAGAGAGGATCACGTTTTCAAAAACCTGCATTAATTTTGCGTGTTTGGCTTACATGTTTGCATGTAAACTCTAAGGCATATGCATAAACTCTGATTTATGTATCTATATGCGTATTGGAATTTGTGTGCAGTCACCGGAGTTTTCATGAATGCACTTCAGAAAATGTGGCCCTTTGATATTTTGGTGGTATAATGCTGCACACTAGAAACTGTACTGCACTCCTACAAAGCTACTTATCAATGTCAGTTCCTAGGCAATATTTAGTCTGTAAGCTCTTCGGGGTAGGGATTGCCTTCTTTTGTATATTTACACAGCACTTATTACTTTGAGGCCTTAATTCTGATTGGGGCCTCTAGAAGCTAATGTAATACAGGTAATAATGCTTCTGACTCTGCTATACAGCTGCTGCTGAATACCCAGATGTCATTCGAAACAGTTTATTATAGGGATATTTACCAAATGTAAAAAAAGTACTTTCACCATTGTCAGCTAAATGGACTGCAGATTCGTAGTGGATCTGATAGATTCTTTATTTGCTAAAGTTAATACTTGCCAAAAGAGGAGAACTGTGTAATGAAGAAAAATGTAAACCTGAAAGCATTCTTAAAATTGTCATGTGCTGTTTGCAAATGTCAGTGCATTTCTTTGCCTGGTGTGACGGAGCTATTTTGTACAGAAGTTTGTTTGAAATAATAAAAAGTTTGGTACATTCATACCATTTGGATTGTCTGTATTTATACAGTGGGCAATAAGAAAGGAGGGTATGGATTGACATTTGAAAGTTCCATACAATATCCCCAAATATACCCAATTTATAAATGTTATACTTTTTTATACCAGTAATATTACAGATACTACAGTTCTTAGACACTTGAACAGCTCTGCTGGTTGAATGTATCCTATATAATTACTCTTGGGGAAATTCTGCACCATTGCGGAAAGTAGAATTAGCACAGAAATTAGTATTATGCTCAGAATTTCCATCTCCCCCCAGCGGCCACTAAGGAGCGCTAGACCCAGCAGAGCCCAGCTCACAAATAGAAGATGCTGCTGTGGAGAGGAGGAGGGAGCTGTAGGATTCCTGGTAGCTACAGTTCCCAGCATGCCTTGAAGGAAAGAGGTGGTATGCAGGAAACTCAATTCCAGCCCAGGACCCAGCATCATGATGTTTCTCCCTATGGATCACTGGGCTCTGGGGGGGTAGGAGGTGCATGCGAGTGTCTAGGTGGGTGAGGGGTGAGGCACAGCTGAGCTTTGGGGGCAATGGTTCCAGGAGTCTGGGTTGGGGGAGGCCCTGCAGCTGGCCTCTGGGAAGAATGGCTATGAATGTCTGGCCCCCCCGGGTGGGCTCCGGGGGGAAGAGGGTAGAGAAACAGGAATTGAGTTGTCATAGGGGTTTCCTTAACTCTCTGCTCCTTGGAGAATTTTTTTGTGTCTGTATTGTTGAACATAGTTGCTGATATTTCTTTCAAAATAAATTACTAAAATAATTGCCATGATTATATAGTGTTGTTCTGACAAAAAAATTCAGAATTTTTAATTTTTTAGCACAGAATTTTTAACTTTTTGGCACAGAATTGCCTCAGGAGAGTATAATATACCTTTCTGTGTGGTGGGCTTTATACAAGAAAAAGCCTCCAACTTTTACTTTACATTTTTAATTGTTTTTAAGTTGCTTGACATTTGATTACTACTACATCATCCTATATTATAACAAAATAAAAACTGGCTACGATAAGCTCTGAGGCAATGCAGAGTCTTAAATAGCTTGCCATTCTTGGAGAAAGTTCAAATGTTTAATTGAATCATCATTTTTAATATGGTGCCCAAATGTAGAGTCCAAGTCCATTGTGCTAGGCAATGTACACATGTGGCTATAACTTTCTGCCACTGCCTATGGCAGGGTGTACTGCATTCAGGCTGCATGTTGAATCTATGTGGGTTGCTAATTTCTTCTGAGGAGGAAAATTCATGATAGAAGCAGTAATATGTCCATTTTCCCATCTCCATCTCTCCTTTTGCCCTAAAACTACTGTCCTTGGAACAAAGAGGCTGGAAAGGCAAAATGAAACTATTCAAACATTTTTTTTTCAAAACCACGTATTGTATATGCCAATTAAATTGACCAAGATATATTTAAAAGATTTGGGGTGGCATTTTCAAAGGAACTTCAGTGAGTTGGAGACTCAACTCCCGCTGACTTTGTTTGCAGCTGGGCATCTTAAATCTGAGGTGGTTTTGGAAGTATGCCTACAGGACAAAGGTGTGTCCATAGACACACCTGGATGTTAAAGTCCACCTGTGACCGGAATCCCAGGGGAGTCAGCTGAAGTCACTCAGTTAGGCTGAATTGCGAAGAATGGGGCAGGCAATTGCCAAAGCTGGTGGCTATTCCAATATTGAGATTTACCAAGCCAGCACAAAACAGTTTCTGTTATACCTCACTGGTTACTCAGGAGTCAACAGCGCAGTTCCCTTAAAGCAACCCAGCTTCAGGCCTCCACCTGCTTACCCAAGTCAGATATGATGAGGATTAATGAAAATCTTATTCATCATACAAAAAGGTTCTACCAATCCCATAAGATGGGACACATTACCTCCCAGGTTAATGACTATTCCAGATCTTACCCAAATACATGCTTGCAGGCAATGCTTATTAACCAAACTAAAATTTATTAGAAAAGAAAAGAGTGTATGGTTAAAAGATCAATATACATACAGATATGAGTTCAGTTGAGTTTCAGATTCATAGCAGAGATCGTGAGCTTTGTAGTTGCAAAGAGTTATTTTAGAATTTAGTCCATAGATTATAATCCAATGTCCAATATCCTATTCAGGGTGTTCCAGAACAAATGAGATCTCAATTTTGCAACTCAAACTTCCCCTGATGAAACTTAAGCAGATCTGAGATGACAGGATCAGGACCCCAAGTGTCTTTTATACAATGTTCTAGCATCCACTTGACCTTACAGTCCTGGATAAACAATAGGCAGCCAGAGAGACATTGGAGTAGGTTTAATTCCTAAGAATCACCTGGTAATTATTTGCATAGATTAACATAAGGCAATTGCCTGTTTTCCCACCATTCACAGATTATTTGCTATATATTTCAAAGAGAAATGAATACAGTGATATCCTATGTTTACAGTTCATTTAAATGTTAAGATGTTCTTTTGATCTCTGAATTAACAGAATACAGCATAGACAGGGACTGTTGATTACACTGTTGACCACTACCTATACACCTCTACCTCGATATAATGCTTTCCTCTGGAGCAAAAAAATCTTACTGCATTATAGGTGAAACCACGTTATATCGAACTTGCTTTGATCAGCTGGAGTGCACAGCCCCACCCCTCTCAGAGCGCTGCTTTACTGTGTTTTTTCCAAATTAGTGTTATATCAGGTGGTGTTATCAAGGTAGAGATGTATATGTAAATACACAAAAACAAAAACGTTATCTCCACATATGTCTAAGGGCTGAATTTGAGTCATTCATCCTGCAGGATGCTTAACCCTTTCTAATCATGTGTCACACCACCATTTATAATAGAACAAGTGCAAGTACTTACATATTAATTAGAGCAGGAACTGAACCTCTATCTTCCAGGTGAGTGCTCCTAACCACTGGGCTATAGTCATTATCCCACTCTTTCTCTCACACAATGACTATTTAAGTATTTCATACAAAGTAGAACAGCTTCAACAGGAGAGACCCATCCCAGAATATCCTACAATGCAGTAGTTAAAGCACTCAGCTGAGAGACCTGGATTCATATCCCAGCTCTGAATTTGTCCCTTGGTCTCTCATATCATGGGCTAGTGTTCTAACCACTAACCTAAAAAGAGGTATCCTGCATTCCTCCTCAGCTGTTTTCTGTGGGCCTGATCCAATAGGCAGCCATGCTGGGACTTCTCTCTCTCTCTCTCCCCGCCCCCCCTCCTGTTGATTCCAGACATTCTTCTCATGTAGATAATGCTCCAATTCTCAGGTGCAGCGAGTCTCAGAATCAGGATTCCTGGGCTCTCTTCCCAGCCTTGCCACTGACAAACGGGAGTAGTCCACTCACCCAGTTTCTGCCCCACTTAAATAAATGAGATTAAAAGAAACGTGCTGCTGAATCTTTCCAAAGAGAGTTTATTTGACCAAAGTAGAATCCAGGTTCTAGTTCACATTTCAGTGTTCAGGAAACTAAACAGTCGTGTGCCAGAGTCAGTTGTGTACCAGGAAATATTATGGATCAACCAATGCTTGAGGCCCCTATGACAGCAGGGAATTAATTAGATGACATGCTCAGATAACCCTTGCAGATTATCAGTGCTCTATGCTGCAGAGGAAGGCTAAAAAATTGCAAGGTTCCTGCCAATCTGACCTGAGTGAAAATTCTTTCCTGATACCATAGTAGATAATCAGTGTGAGCCTAAGCATGGGAGCATCTGCTAACCATCTGGGAGAGAGGGTTCTTTGTACCTCCTTGGAGCATTGGTTCATCTCATCCTGTGGCCTGATTCCAGCTGTGGCCAATATCTGATGCTTCAGATCAGATGAAGGTTGGGGAAAAAAACATCCCAGAATGTAGCTGGCCAAATGTGAATCTGGAAAAATTCCTTCCTGACCCTTGCAGGTGACCTTCTGAAGCCTGAGGTTAGATTGTAGTGATTGACTAAATGCAGAGCTGCAAGTGTATGTACATGATGAGGGCAATTCCTGTTCTCTCTGGCACTCATGAAGATAGGGAATGAACAGGGGAAAGGAAAGATCTTAAGGCCTTTATTTAGCAGTGACAGTGGGAGTCAGGAGAGGGTAGGGACAGTCGCTCCAATGAACTCTGTGCTTACACAAAAATCCAAACAGGAACATTCCATGTGACCTTCCTTCTGTTGTGTGAGAGCAACACACACTCATTGTACTGTCCCTTTGTGGAAGGATGGCCTTGCTAATGGGCTCCAATTGCTCGTCCCTCTCCCTCTCTGTGTGTACACTGAGGATGCTTGTGCTGAGGACATGTGGAAATAAATTACATTACTACAACAAGAATGCTAAACTTCTATGTGACATTGACTGGTTTGAAGATTTGGGGTCCAACCCAGGCTAGTAAGGGGTTTTATCACTACCTGCCCTGTATATCAGAGCCCTGACACCAACAGCGTGTTCACAGCACAATAGCCTCATCCTGGTTTCCACCAGCCTGGTTATTCCTTGCAGAGTGACACCAACACTCTCCCAGTTCTGAGTTCTCCTCAAGAATGTTTGTTGCTGCAGTGCCCAGCCCTTCCTATTGTAGCACCCACAAAACCTCCTCAGCTTTGCTGTTTCTTTCAAGAGACCATACAGAGCAGCTTATTAAGTGGCGTTGAGAAATCCTCCACTTCAGTCAAAGCACTGAGTTGGTTTAAGGTAAAAGTAAAACAATTTTATTAAGAAAAGGCCGTAAGTTTACGTGATACCAAGTATAAGGAATAGGGAAAGAAAGCATTGCAAAGAAACAAAAGGAAAAATACATTTCTGAGACTAAAACGCAACAACCTAGAGTCATTTGTTCAAAGAAGTTTTTCTCACCAGTCGTTCTTCCAGCATGGCTGTCCTGTTCCTTAGCCAGGACCCAGCACACAGCGATAAAAGCACTTGCTTTCTTGGAATCGGTGGGTGAAGGCTAACTATGGGGTTTGTTCCCCTTCTTTTTATAGTAAACCTTTGAAATGTATTCTTTGAAAAATAAGCTCAAAGGATGCTGGAATGTAGATGGCATGCTGTCTTCTTCCCTGCTTGATAGCTTTGTTTACCTTGTGATTACTTATTACTAATAAAATTTAGGCTTCTGTTAGTGCAGATCAATATATAACATGAGAATCTTGTTGAAATCTTCTATTCATAATCTGTCTGTAAACTGAATCTAAAAATTAACAATCAAGAAAATGTTTCAGAAAAATTAATAGATGTCTACAAAATCCTTTATTTTCTGAACTAGACTGAATGAGGTTGAGTTTAATTAAGATAATATCCTAGACTTTTTTCCAGTTGATCTAATTTTAGGGACCAGCTGATGTAAATATGGGAAATGCTTTATTTACCTCACTTTGTAAAAATTGTTAAGCAAGACACAAGGTTAAAAAATGTCCTATTTTATAATGTTGCTTTTTTTTTTTTTTTTTTTTTGCCTTCTTAATACATTTGAGATCCTGGGGTTTTTTTTAGTATCTATGTTATTTAAGATTGGCTAACAGTGAGATTATCATTTCAATGCACACTTTTATGTGGTTGGGTGCTAACTGCAGTAAGCGTTAATCTCCTTTCAACCAGAATGATTTTCTAATGGAATTGTTTGGGAACACCACATTCTCCATTGGGCACAGAGTGATCATTTTACATTTCCGTAAGCTAGATCACATGCAAAGAGTACAGCAGCTCAGTTCAGCACATTGGAAGCACTGTACCGTATCTTAGGCTAAGGACCATGGGTGAGATCCACAAAGGGAGTTAGGCATTGCAAGGCTGAGCATGACAGCACCTAACTTTTTGGCACATAGAAAAATCACAGGAACAACAGTGTAATCCACAAAGCTGAATTAGGCATCTAGGCTCCCAATACTATGAATGGGGGGAAATCATGCCTAAAAATGCAATCTTCAAAAGCCAGCAAACTAGGTAGGAAGCTACCTAAACTCATCAATGGTGGATGCCGACCAATGGAGTGTGAGCAAAGCTAAATCCAGGCTTCAGGGCAGTGCCTAGCTACCTGGAGTCAGTGCCTAAGGCACTTCTTGAAGGATGAGTTAGGAGCATGTCTTGCTCTACTTGAAATGGCCAGAGTAAGTACCTATCGTATAACATTTAGCTCAGTGGTTAGTGCACTTGCCTGGGATGTAGGCGACCCAGGTTCAAATTGCCCTTCTTACCACAAGGGAAGAAAGGTTTTGAATTGTGATCTTCCACCTCTCAGCAGAAGGCTTTACCCACTGAACTACAGAATCATACTCATTGTTCCCCCAGCCTTCAACAGGACAGACTGGGGGAGGCCCTCATCCGAATATCTCAGATCCCTCTCCTCAGAGATGGGAGACTCCTGTTCAAATCCTTTCTCTCCCTTAGGTGGGGTGTGGGTGTAAATTGCACTTGTCTCCCCCATATCCCAGGTGACTGCTCTAACCATTGGGCCAAAGGTTATAAAACGGGCACCTCCTCCGGCTGAGTTTTGAATAAACTCTGATCTGGTAGGTGGCCTCTGGGCACACCTACCAAATCAGACCCGACCTGAGACTTAGGCGACTGAATCCCTGTCTTTCCCTGGGCGGTGAATTGCTCTGGGACTTAGGCAAGAGAACGGCATCTAGCCATCTAAGGGAGGTAGGACCGTGCATACCCAAAGGCTGAAACATAGGCATCAAGGGAACTTTTACTTGGAGAATTTGGGCACTGAGTAAGTATAGGCACCTACAGGATTTGGCAGGAGTGTTGCGGATTGCCGTAGTGCCAAAACTGTGACTTAGGACCATACACCTGACACTTAGGTGCCTAAGTGTGGGGATATGCATGTCTAAGTGCCTTTGTGGATCTGGGTTTGTGTGTGTGTGTGTTGAATCCCTGCTGCTTGCTTGCCAAAGGACTGAGCCGGCATCTGTCGATGTAATCAGCAATGTTCCCTTGACATCACTGGATAGAGGTCTGAGCCCTAGGATTGGTCAAAAAGTTTCCGTTTAAACTTATTTCTGTTGGAAAATTTGGTTTTTGACTCACTGAAAAGTTTGCAGAAGGCTTTTGGTGAAAATTTTGGGGTTTTGTTTGCTGAAAACATTTTGGCAAATTTTCAACAAAAAGTTCAGATTTTCTAGTAAAACATTTGACAAAATTTTTGATTTTGTCAAAGCTTTCAGTGTGCTGGAGGGAAGGAGGAATACATTTTTGACCTATTACACTATTCACCCATCCTTAGGTACTGGAGCGAATTGTGTTACAACCCAGTTTGTCCATACCTGCATTAAACTTGCTGTTTTATAGTGCACACAGAGATAGTAGTAGTTCCAATTAAATCAAGCATAGTACCCTTGCAGAATCAGGGCCTTAGAAATCATCTTCCCCAACTATGGTGACCAGATAGTCCGATTTTATAGAGACAGACCCAATATTCAGGGCTTTGTCTTATATAGGTACCTATTATCCCCTACCCCATCTCTATTTTTCACACTTGCTATCTGGTCACCCTATCCCCAATCAAAGGATTTCTACCATAGGATTCCTTAGAGTGGACGTGAACCAGGGTCTTAGATGAGTTTTACAGAAATTAGTATATTTGGTCTCAGTTACTGATATTTGGCTGTCTCAGTTTATGTTTTCTAAGGGGATGCCATAGTGAGGTCAGCCATTTAAACACTTGTAAAATTAATAACTCATTGTGGAACAAGACCTTTGTGACCCCAGACCAGCCTTATTAAGGATTTACATGAAATTCTTATTATGTGTATAATTCTTATTAGATTAAAAGTATGTATTCATTATGTTGATTTTTTGATTGCGCACATTTTGATTGAAATATATGTTCATAATCATATCTTAATATTTATACCCTTAAAGATTATTTCCAGCTCCTAGCCCAGCCAATTCTGTGCCGCTGTGTTTTAAAATTACAAAGTAAAGGCCACATTTGTTTAACTTAATCTGTCAGAATGACATTTGTTTTATTAATTAACAAGTTGAACAAGCTAATGAAGATTTCTTTGTTGAATGGTTTCACGTTCACATTAAGGCTTACTATTCTGCTGATGTCTCGCACAGCTGTAATTATTTTAATTAATGTAGTGGGATATGCATTTAAGCTTGAATAATTAACCTTTATTTTTATCACTCATGACATTATTGCCCAGCTCCTCAACTGATGCAAATTGCTCTTGTGCCATTGCCATGAATAAAGCTATTCCAAAGCTCCACCAGATGACAATCTGACCCAAATAATTTAAACTGGTTTGAGGTCAAACCAGCTACCACCAGCCTTTTGTATTTTACAGTGGCAATGATTCATATCAGAACATCTAGAGATAATTAAATGTCAAGGATTTTACATTTGGTAATGAATAGTAGATAGGAACCCAATAAAAAAATAAAGAGCTGCTCCCCTTTATAAGTGCATTGACCTTGTGGCTCTGCCTGCTTTCCTGCTGTTCTCAGTGTTTTTTATGCTGCCAGCATTAAGATAATACACTCAAAGTTATATAGAAAAGAGAAATTAATTAGGCTAAGAACTGATGGCCTGCTCTGAATAGTGAGAGTCTAGTACACATGAGGATATGTGGGGCCCAATTGTCTCACTTACATCCATTTTACATGGTATAAATTCCTGGCCCCATTGAAATCAATGGGCATTTGTCCATTGACATCAGTGGTAATATTCTTGATTTATACTGGTGTGAACAACATCAGATTTAGGTCTTATGGCTCTAGTTCTGATGTTTCTAATGATCTCCTTGTAGTCATTTGTTTTTTAATTGATAATAAAATAATCTTGTTTCCATTGTTTGGGTTATATGACATTTTTACACCATTAGACTTTGGAATGACAACTAGGTCTTTTATAGGGTGACCAGATGTGTGGATTTTCTAGAGACAGTTCTGATTTTGGGGTCTTTTTCTTATATAGACTCATATTCCCCCCCATCCCCTGTTCTGATTTTTCACACTTGCTATCTGATCACCCTAGTCTTGTGAGAGAGTGCTAAAGCATTTTTGCCTTCAGTAGATTTGTCTAGCTATAACTGACTGGAACTTAATGAACAAGTCTGTGGATAATGCACAAATAGGAATAAAATCCAGCTCACAGTACATGTGTTGGCCACTCAAAGTGAACAGGAGTAAAATACAGTAAACGTTTAGGACTTGCCTACACGCACATTCAGTTTGTGGCAAGCTGGGGTCTGAATCTACTCTGCAGTAGCCTGTTGTGGACCGACCGACCACCTGCACCCTTCTGAAGCACATTAACAGCTCTTGAGAACACTTTGATCTAGTCACCTTTGAAACAGGACTGGCTCAAAGTGCTCTAATGAACTGTTAACATGTGGAGCACACACACAACTAATCCACAGAAGGCTAGTGTGGGGTAGATTCACACCCAGCTTGCATTGAACTAATTGTTTAGAGAAACTGTGATGAAGTGTCCACTCCACACAAGGCAGAGATGGTTAAAGTAGGTTAATTAATCTGGTAGGCTGCACCTGGGGAGAGCCAGCCCTTGAAAGACTGATTCATGATGGTGTCCAGCTGAGGAGGAACAGGCGGGTCTGCTATAAAGCCAGGAAGTTGGCAGTAAAAAAGGGCTGTAAGGAAGTAATTTTCAGTCACTCTTTAGAAGAAGAAGGATGTGTTTTAGGGCTTTGGAGTGGAGTAGGCTGTAGTTACTCCTTGGGAGGAGGGAGTTGGGCTGCTAAACCCAGGGAAGGAGCCAAAAGATGTAGGAAGGTGTCCAGGGAAAGAACAACAGTGTCTGGGAGAAAACAGACCACAGTTGCTGAACACACAGTCCCTGGGATGGAACCTGGAATATAGAGCAGGCCTTGGTCCTGCCTACCACTGGGCAAGTGGCACAGACTGGACAGTGGTGCAGAAGACTACCTGGAACATCTGACGAAGTGGGTATTCATCCACGAAAGCTCATGCTCCAAAAAGTCTGTTAGTCTATAAGGTGCCACAGGACTCTTTGCTGCTTTTACCTGGAACAGTTGTCCAATAGGACTTTGCTACCTTGGAAGCGAAGGACTAGAGTGACCTGGCTGGAAGGCCAAACCATGAAGAGAAGAGAATATCTTGAGTCACCGAGAGAGATGGCAAAAGGAGGTGTCAGCCCTAGAAGGAACTGGTTCCCCAGAGCAGCCAGGAGGAGGCACCATAATGGTGAGTGGGTCCTGTGATACAAGTTCTTATTTTAGCCACTACAGTCAGCAGCTATAATTCTGAATTAGGTTACTATATAGACAGTATTTTCTGTGGAAAAAATTACAATTATGTAGCTTTCTGCTTCGACCAGCAAAGGGAACAAAGAGAACAAACATTTCAGTTTTGCTTTGTCAGAAAAAATATTTAAAATGAAATGGTGATTTCTGTGGAAAGTGACCTTTCGTGTGAAAATGGAGAATTGAATGTCAACGATATTTTAATGGAAAATATTGCTTTTGAAGAAAGCCCAGCCAGTAACCAAAATACTTTTCAGTTGAAAATTTTCAACTAACACTAGTATTTATGTAGCTCAGATTCATTTTGCAGAATCTAAGATGTCACTTTTTATAGGGGCAAAAGCTTCTAGTCCTCAAGGTTGTGGTACAAACTTTACAAGTGCTCTCTGCCTGAGTCTGCCGGGAGTCTGAAACAATGGCTCTGTGAGGGAACATATAAAATGTACCTTCACTGCATGTCAACACATACAGTGCCGCTGAATCACATCTGGTGAAGACCCTCTATACTGACAAGAGAGCTCACCTATCAGGATAATAAAGCCACCTCTTTGAGTGGCGGAAGCTATGTCAGCGGGAGAAGCAATCAAACAGAACAGCATTGATGTGGACAGTGCTATGTAGGTGAAACTTACATCACTTAGAGGGAACTTCATTCACAGCCCTGAGCAACATAAATTATGTGAACATAAGTTGTAGTGTAGACATAGCCTCAGCTAGTCTGCAAAGCTGCTTGCTTCTCTTCCTCCAAATCCCTCCCCAAGAATCAATCATGTATGGTGCCTACAAGTAATCAGCCATCAAGTTATTAGGTTGAATAAAAGCTGCAGCCTGTTTTCTTTTTACATATTGTAATGAAGAATAACAAGCGGATGAGAAGAATGGATACTCCTTGTCAGTATAGGAGATGCCATAGCTAGACTAATTAAGATATGAAAGAACCCTCATCTGATCAGATTCAGCGTGAAACGAGTCAAATAAGCAGGCACAGCTCCCAATGAAATAGCAATTTTTTAGCCTAGTGCAGAAAGCCTCTTAAAGCTTTGTGTGCCTGGGAAGCTCTTTTTTTCAGGGGATTCCTGTTCCATTGTATTACACACTATGGTAATTGTAACTGCCTCTTGCTGGGTATACTCCTTTGACATAGCTTTTATTGACTTCCCAGGTCAAGAAACATAAAAATGAAAGATAGTGTTTTAACCCCTGCAGTGGTGGCCATTTACCTCCGTGATCTCTAAAGCAGTACAAAAACAATTCATGGCCAGAGTGCTGGTATTAGAGCAGTTAAAAAGACATTCTCTCAACTACTTTTTAATGGGCTTTAATATTATTTTTACCAGCTGCCGCCTCCTCCCCCACTTAAAAGCTTGAAAATAAAACCTCTTTCCTTGGCCTAGTCTCTCCTTGTCTATCTGGTGCAGGGTTTATTTCTTCCAAGCCCTCTTTCGCAGTATGTCCAATGGAACTGAAGTAAACCTTTGGAAGCATAGACTTCTGAATGCTGCCAGCAAAAAATATCTCATGAAATATATCGCATATGATTTCCAACATGAAAGGGGGGACCCTATCTGTGATTGTTCCTTGCTTTATTTATACACCAATATCAGCACAATTATGGGAAGGGCCCCCTCCTCCTGCTCCCCCAGCAGCCTCAGAGGTGGCTTTGTCTGGGTCAGCATGGCCTCTCTAAAGATGGCACATCTACCCTTGTTTTTTCTCCCCTACTCGTGGGCCCCTCCTCATGGGCCTGAGGAGGATGTCTTAGGCTGATTGGTTTGGTGAGGATTCAGCATAAATCTGTTGGCTCCCATGCACCCAAGGAGAAGACTTATAAAACCTTTTACCTCCTTGGGATTACAATAGGACTGGGTTTTTTCCCCTTTGCTGTGAGCATCATGCTAGTTGCCTTTTGGGGGCTGGGAAGGGAATTTTTCCTCCCTGCTAGATTGGTCCGGGAGGGTGGGATTTTTGCCTTCAACTTAGCCCAGAGTTGAGTAGGTGAGGCTGTATTATTATTTTTGTCGCAACTTGGCCTGTGCCCGCTGCAGGTACTTGTTCATGAGGGGATTGGAATTAGAAGTGGATTAGAGGAAGACCTCTCCTAAAGAAGGAGAGGAATGGGGGGGTTTTCTCACCCCCTTAGGCCTTCAGATAAAGGGAAGGTAATAGGGGCTCACAAATGGTGCTGGGACAAGGTTAATAGGGTGAGGGACTGATGGCTGCCGCTCTAGCAGGTGGAATGTATTACAAAGGAAGGAGGACCTGTACTGGATGAGTTATTGCTGGATAGTTGCCAAATGTATAAATTAATAAAATGGCAGCCTAGTTAAACCACATTCCTGGTGTTATGTCGTGCTTACTGGGTCCTGTGATAACTCCCCCACCTCCAGCGCAGCATAGGGAGTATGTCAAAGATGTGAGAGGATATGTCAGGGGAAGAGCAGAGCTCTGTTCCACCCTATTGATCCACTGGCATATGTTAGAACTGTCTCTAAGATAGACTGGCCCATCGAATCAGGCAGCCATAACTAGCACCATGACAACTCCTGCCCTCTCCTCCATAATTTCCTCTCATCATAATCCCTCTATTCATTCAGATTCCCCTGGTGTGTGTCAGTGGGAGAGGCTACAGAAACAAAGCTCAATAATAATGGGGGGGGGGGTTCAGCTATCCCCATATTGACTGGGAATGTCACCTCAGAATGGGATTTAGAATTTGTATTTCTACATCCCATTATAATGACTGCTTCTTGGAGCATCTAGTCCTGGAGCCCACAAGAGGAGGGGCAATTCTCGATCTGGTGTTAAGGGGAGCACAGGGTCTGGTCCAAGAGGTGAATATAACTAAATTCCTTGATAATAGCATCTATAATGTAATTAAATTTAACATCCTTATGGCGGGGGGGGTACCAAAGAAACCCATCACAATAACATTTAACTTCAAAAAAGAGGAGTTATACAAAAATGAGGCGAGTTAAGTGGAAATTAAAAGGAAAATGGTCACATGAGTGAAATGCCTGCAAGCTGCACAGAAACTACCAAAAACTTCCTAACAGGCTCAAACTAAACATATACCCCAAATTTAAAAAAAAAAAGAGAGAGAGTAAGAGGACCAAAACTAAAGAGCAGGGTAAAAGAGGTGATCAGAAGCAAAAAAGTGTCCTTTTAAAAATTGGAAGTCAAATCCTAGAGAGGAAAATACAAAGGAGCATAAACTGTGGCAAGTCAGGTGTAAAAGTATGATTCGGTAGGCCAAAAAACAGTTTCATGGGCAGCTAGCAACAGACACAAACTAACAGCAAAATATTTAAGTACATCAGCAGCAGGAAGCCTGCCAAACAATCAGTTGGGCCACTGGACAATCAAAGTGCTTAAGGAGCACTTGAGGAAGACAAGGCCCTGGTGCAGAAGTTAAATGAATTCTCCACTGCAGAGTATGTGAGCAAGATTCCCACATTGTCGCCATTCTTTATAGATGACAAACCTGTGAAACTGTCCCAAGTTGAAATGTCAATAGAGAAGATTTTGGAATAAATTGAACAGTAATAAATCACCAGGGTTGGATGGTATTCACCCTAATATGAAACACAGAATTACTAACTGTGGAATGTAAATAAGCCTCTGTATCAGATGACTGAAGGATAGCTAAAGTAATGCTGATTTTTTTTTTTTTTAAAGGCTCTAGTGGCAATACTGGTACCAACAGACCAGTTGGCCTAAATTCACTACCAGGCAAATTGGTTGAAAATTCTAGTAAAGAACTGAATTATCAGACACATAGATGAATACAATTTGTTGAGGAAAAATTAAGATGGGTTTTATAAAGTAAAATCAAACCTCCCCACTCTATTAGAATTCTTCGAGGAGATAATAAGCATGTGGACAAGAGTGATCCACTAGATATATTGTACTTGGACTTTCAGAAAGCCTTTGACAAGGTCCCTCACCTAACGCTTTAAAGCAAACTAAGCTGTCATGAGATAAGAAGGAAGGCCCTCTCATGGATCAGTAATTGATTAAAAAATCAGAATCAAAGGATAGGAACAAATAGTCAATTTTCACAGTGGAGAAAAGTCAATAGCAGGGTCCTGTGATGATCTGTACTGAGACCTGTGCTGTTCAATATATTCATAAATGGTCTGGGAAAAGGGGTGAACAGTAAGATAGTTTGCAGACAACACAAAATAACTATCTTGAGTAAAGTCCAAAGTTGACACTGAAGCATTACAAAGGGATCTTACTAAACTGGGGGATTAGGCAACAAAACGGCAGATCAATTTCAATGTTAAGTGCAAACACATATACATAGGAATAAATCCAAACCATAGATAAAAATGATATGATTTAATTTAGCTGTTACCACCCAAGAAAGAGATCTTGGAGTCATTGTGGATAGATCTCTGAAAACTGCTCAATGTGCAGCAGTAGTAAAAAAATGAACAATGCTGGGAATCATTAGCAAAGGGATAGACAATAAGACAAAAAACTCATAATGGCACTATATAAATCCATGGTATGCCCATGCCTTGAATACTGCATGCAGTTCTGGTTTCCCCATCTCAGTAAAGGCATATTGGAATCAGGGCCGGTGCAACCTATTAGGCAACCTAGGCGGTTGCCTAGGGTACAAGGATTTGGGGGGTGGGATCTTCTTCAGAGGCAACCATGGCAGCAGATCTTCGGCTGCCCTGGTTGCTGCCAGCATTTAGGCGGAGGGAGCTGGGGCAGGGGAGCGCGGGGAGGGCCACCTGCAGCAAGTAAGGATGGGGGATGGCACATAGGGGAACTCCCCGCCCCAGCTCACCCCTGCTCTGCCTCCTCCCCAAGCATGCAGTGGCTGCTTCACTTCTTCCGCCTCCCAGGCTTGCGGCGCCTGAGCTGATGGAGGCCACAAGCCTGGGAGGCGGAAGAAGTGAAGTAGTGATGGCATGTTCGGGAAGGAGGCAGAGCAGGGGTGAGCTGGAGCGGGGAGCTGCAGAGGAGGGGTGGGGAGTTGCCATGGGGGACATGCTTCAGGGTGGAGGTGGGGTGGGGAGCTGCTGCAGGGGGAAGCACCTGGGGATGGGGTGGAGAGATGCTTCAGGGCAAGGGTGTGGGGAGCAGAGGTGAGCTGGGGTGGGGGGCTGTTGCATGGTTCCTGGGGCGGGGGGAAGCTGCTGTGAGGGGGCACCTCAGGGTTGGGGTGGGAGGCAGGGAGCTGCCGCAGGGCTCAGGGAGGGGGCAGGGAACGAGGTGGAAGTTTCGCCTGGGGCACGAAATGTCCTTACATCAGCCCTAATTGGAACTGGAAAAAGTATAGAGAAGGGCAACAAAAATCATGAAGCGTACAGAAAGCCTTCAGTACAAGGGAAGATTAAAATGACTGACTGCTCAGCTTTTAAGAGATGACTAAGTGGAGATATGTACAGGTCTATAAAATCATGAATGGTGTCAAGAAAATGAATAGGCACATCACACACATACAAGAGATCACGCAATGAAATTAATAGGCGGCAGGTTTAAAAAATAAGGAAGCATGGTGGATGTTGTGAATTTCAAAAGTATAACACTTATTTTAAACTCGGTAAGTTCATGGAAAACAGGTCCATCAATGGCTGGTAGCCAAGATGGTCAGGGACACAACGTCATGATATGAGTGACCCATTACCTCTGACTGCAAGAAGCTGGGACTGGGTAATGGGATGGTTGACTTGATAATTGCCATGTTCTCTTAATTTCTTCTTCAGCATCTGTCACTGGTCCCTGCCAGAAGACAGGATACTGGGTGAGATGGACTATTGGTTTGACCCAGTATGGCCATCCTTATGTTAATAATGCTAGCTTTCTTATCTTAGTGGATCTCTTATTTATTGTCAACAAAAGAGATGTCCATGCATAATCAGAGTATCTGTATGATTGTAAAGCTGTCCCCTCTGTCCTTTCTCATGCCGTCTCTTCCTTTTTTCCATTCTATTCAGGGTCTCTAACCATCCTTATTATCATGTCTGAGCATCTTTCTGAAATGCATTAAATGATGTGACTGCCATGTGGCTCATTCTCTTCCCCAGGGAGAGAATTGTATGTGCAGGGGAGTGTTTTTTTAATTTTGGTGGGGATGTTTTGTTAGTTTTTCATGTACATGCTACTCTGCATATATGTTAAGAAGGCAGTTCAAAGACAAGTACCTTGGACTTGCAGCAGAAGGAGGGGAGGATTGTGAAGAGAGTTTCTATAAAATATTGTTCCACAATTTGATCTGCCTCAGAGAAAGCTATGTCTCCTGCATAGATGAGCTATATTCTGATGGTAGAAAGTCCAATTGTACTCAAAGAAGCAGAGTCATTCTACTATGGTCCTCGTTCCAGACCTTTGGTTGATCTTTAGATATGCTGGGCCCAGGCCATGGAGTGCCTTAACATATGGATTGAGATCTTAAACTTTAATCGATATTGCATAAGAAGCTAGTATATATGGTAGTAGACAAGTTTGATGTGCTGCTGGTAGCTTGAGTAGCTGAGGAGTAGTGCTGCTCCATTCTGAAGTAGTTGGAGTTTGCTAAGGGTTGACAGCTTCATGCCCGCGTACATTGCATCAGGGCCACCCAGGGGGGAGGGCGGGGAAGGGGAGTGGGGCAATTTGCTCCGGGCCCCACAGGGGCCTCCACGAGAGTTTTTCAGGGCTCCTAGGGTGGGGTCCTTCACTTGCTCCGGGGGCCCCGGAAAACCTTGAGGGGCCCAGGCCCACGGAGCTTCTTCTGTTCCGGGTCTTCGGCAGCAATTTGGCAGTGGGAGCTCCCTGCCGCTGAAGACCCTAGGCCCCCTGAATCCTCTGG
The DNA here is from genome assembly GCF_007399415.2 of Gopherus evgoodei. Classification (NCBI taxonomy): domain Eukaryota; kingdom Metazoa; phylum Chordata; order Testudines; family Testudinidae; genus Gopherus; species Gopherus evgoodei. Next base: position 33,977,176 of record NC_044324.1, read on the forward strand.
GCAGCGCTGCATTGCATTGCTGTAGTCCAGATGGGAGGTGGTCAAGACATGTATAATTTCAGATGGGATGGAATCTCTTTCCATAGCCTAGCAGAGATGGTAGAAAGCATTAAGTGCAGATGCTGCTATGTGAGAGCTTAGCATCAATGAGTAATTCAGGGACACATTTAAACTACAGACTGAATTAACTGATTGTGGGTGTGCACTTTCAATGTACCATGACTGCAAACTCACCTACACTGGTCGCCTTCACTCACTCTGTGTCTGAAACTTAGGGCCCTGTCCTGCAAGCTGATGCAGATGGATGGACCTTCATGACTACAATCAGATCAGTGCTTAACCAACAGCACATATTAACAATTATAATACATAGACACACCCCCCACCGATCCACTATAAATGATTGGTGTAGGTGGGCCTGGTACTCTGGGATCTACCAGGCTGAGGTGACTGCAATTGCCAAACAGAAGTACTTGGACCACAGTGGCAACAATGGAAAATAAAGCCAGTGACCTGGCTCCCATGTAGCTGTTTACTTAGAATCTGATCTAAAGCCAAGTCACTATGTTTTGGATGGAGCCTGTTATGAACTTTAAAAAGAAAACAAAACTAAAAAGCAGTTATTCAAGTTCTAACATTTTTGTACCCCACGTATATCCTCATGTTCCCCAGTAAATCCTCCTTTTCTCTCTGGTGGCACAGGCTACCTGACAGGCTAACAAGCAATGCTAGTTTCTCCAGAAGAGTTCAGCAGTTCATCCTTACTGGGTTACTTGGAACTCCTTTTCACTTACTCTCTCTGGGTCTCTTTTCCATCAGTGTCCACTTTGAACAGAGATCCTCTCCAATGCTACTGTGTTTTAAGAGATGTTCCATTTGCTGCAGCACAAGTTTTATAGCCAGTCATAATTGTTTAGAGCTGACCAAAAATATTCCAAATAGCAATCTGAACCTGAATGTGTACACTCATCACACATTGGAATTTTAAGTATTTTTGAGAAAACTTCTCTGGTTTAATAAAAGAAATAAAGATAGAAAATCAGTTAATCTATTTTTCCCGTCAAAGAACACATCACAGCAAATATTTAAGGAATTATGCTTATTCCTCATTTTAAAAAACACCTCACTATATCCATGCATACAGCATTCAATACAGTTGTAAATTTTGAATAAAATGTTCGGAGTATATTTGTTTGAATTTCAAAATTGGCCTCAGCCATTTTCCTGCCCCTTGTTGCATATGCTTTGCTTTATATTTCTGGGAAACAAGTGCACTGGTAGGAATGTCTGTGGCTAGTGATATGGATTGTGTGGGGGTTTTTTTGTTGTTTTTGGGTTTTTTTAGAATTTTAAAAGAAAGTGAATTTTATTTTTTTATTTATCGGGAATTGCTCCAAAAATCTGATTAAGACTTCTGCTCATCCTGTCAGGGAACAGAAAATGCTTCATGCTGTTCAACTTGAAATTTGAATATCAAACACTTGCAATAAAATGCTCACAAGATACAGTTAATTATTTATTAAAACAATTGGTGAATAATTTTAAATTATGAATTTTGAAGGAAATGATCCATTGATGGACAAATTGCTGGAAAATATGCTAAATTAATTGAGGATCTGATCCCAAGCCAAACAAGGTCAACGGAAAAAATCATTTATTTTAGAGGCTTTGGATCAGGCTCTCCTTTCGTCCAACTCTACTATGAAGACTGACCAGAAAGCTAATATAAGATCTGAATGTTCAGTCTCAGTAAGGCATAGTTCCCATTAAAAGTTTATCTAAATGGGAATTTGTTTGAGTAAGGATTGTAAGATTGGGCCCATGTAGTCTAAAGGTGTTTACCATGTTGGTAACTTCCTTTCATTGGATCACATTCTGCCCTGACTTAGGCCTGTCTTCTACGAACCTTTATTTTTATTGTAAAACTCCTGCTACTCATGGGCCAAATTCTCTACTGGAATTACGCCACTGAACTCAAAGTACTTACCCCAGCAGAGGATTTGACCTCTTGACTAAAATATGTCAATACACCCCTAACCCGATATAAAGTGACCCAATGTAACATGAATTTGGATATAACGTGGTAAAGCAGCAATCTTGGGGGGCAGGGCTGGGCGCTCTGCCTATAACGCAGTAAGATTTTTTGGCTCCCGAGGACTGCATTATATTGAGGTAGAGGTGTGCTCCTGTGAGCAAGAGGTTGTGTACATCCTACAGTATATCATATATGCATATATTGTAGCATAGAGCAGGGGAGAATTTAGTCGACTGTAGAAAAAAGGAACATTTTGCTACAGATGCTACTAAATATTATATGCTATGATCTATACAGTTTCACCTACCCAAGCCTCTGATTTTTGTGAGGTTTTTCACTGAGTCCGTTTTCTCCTTTATTGCCAAATAATATTCCCTGTCAATTCAAATTTGCTTCCTGCAGTTATATTTCTTAGAAGAGAGAAATAGCAAATCATAACTTTTCACTTAAGAGTTTCTGCTTTTAGTCAGATTTGCTTTTGTCTTATGTGGAAGGAAAAAAGAGGCTATTCTGTTATCTCATGTTTCAACTCAGTCTAGCATAGATTTGCTTAGGGGAAAAAAGGTTGAAGGAAAATGTCAAAAATGAATAATAAATAGTATATAAACAGAAGCAGATTTTCTGCGATACATTACCTCTGATAAACTTGATAATGTTTCCCAAATGTGTTGACTTGGCTCAAAGCCAAGTTGACTGGTCAGGTTTTATGCTCTATTTTTAATTTTACTGCTTAAAAAACTTGACATCATCCTGTAGGAATTCCCTCCTACTGCATAGCTGCATCTAGTTATATGTATGTTAAAATTCATCTTTATATTGATTCATATAAAACATGTGTTACCACAGAGGCAGCAAAGAGTCAGAGCTGGATGGGTAAAACAAGCAGGATTTGCAAGGAAACCTTATTTCATTTAAAAAAAAAATGTTTTCCTTTGAGGTCACTCCACTGTTTGATATTGTAGACCCAAAGGTCTTTCCATTCAGTAAACTTTCCTTGCCCTTTATGCAGTGAAATCTGAATGTGAAATGTGAATGCAAACAACTACGGACAAGGGAACATAGAGACGGTTTGGGTTTCACAAGAGCCTCTAGAGCTATGTAATAAACTCAGGACGCTTTGCAAAACAATTTAGCTCTTATTTAATAGATAGAAATAAAGGACCTGATTCTTCTCCCTCACCAGCATTACATCAATAGAACTCTGTTAATCTGAGTAGTATTACTCCAGAGTTTTATGTCAATGTAGATGAGGGTAGTTAGACTCAAAGTAAAAGGAATCTTGCTCTATCTCAGAAGAAAATATTAAAGGACTACAAGATTTAAAGGGCATTAAAACAGACCAAGAGCACAAGGGAGTGATGCTAGTAGTGAGACACTGGTAGTAGAAAAAAGTAGCACCATCAGTGTGTTTAAAAAAAAAAAAAAATGTTGGCACACCATTTGGTGATCATTCAGCTAGTATTTTGCTTTGCTCATTAGCCCTCAGCAAGTGATAGATGTGTTGAAACAACTCCCCAAAAGTCTCTCAGGTTATTGAGGATTTAGTGCTTTAGGTCATCATTAGAGAAGAAAGAAGTATACAGACAGTTCCTCAGCTGGTGTCAATTGACTTCAATGGAGTTGTGACAATTTATATCAGCTTAGGATCTGACCCAGAGAGCCTGATCTACTTTTATTTCTTCTACCACCAACCTTTCCAGGGAAAGAAGATTTGTCAGCCATCCAAGTGTCTTACTTTCTCACTGCCCAGAATGGGAGCAGCATAATGAATCTCATCTCCAGAGGGGAGATCATTTAGGAAGTGCTGCAAATCACATTATGCAGGGAGCTTCATTTTGCCTGCTGGTTCTGTCTGGGAATGTATACGAGGACCATCTAATGATATTGGTTTATTTACTTTCTCATCCCTACTTTCTCCATAGGTTGATGACACAATTGACTGTAAGTAACACATGGTTGATTGTGGTTACCACAACCCCTTTAAAATATTTAAAATGCCCAAACTCAAGGAATTAAACTTAGAGCTGGGCAGTTTACTTGCCAAAAAACGCAGTTTTGGGGTGACCAAAACTGTTTGTTGATTTGGGTCAAACTTGGCAACTAGTTTCAGCCAAAAATAAAAGAAACATGTTTCCAAAAAGTCAAAATGCTTTTTTCAACATTTTTGAAGTGAAATGTTACTTTTAGTTTTAAAACGGTTTCTCATTTTGAAACTCATCTAGAATTATTTCTTTAAAAAGGATAAAAACACTCCAAAATGAAATGCAATTTTTGGTTGAACAAAACTTTGTTTGACCTGAAATTATTTTTTTTGTTTTGTTTGTTTGTTTGTTTTCAGTGGGGCGAGGGGTGGAATCTGTTTGAGACAGACCATTTTTTTTTCTCCTTTTTTGGTATTGCCACTGAACCAAATAATTATTCCCTCACTGTTAATTAAATTGTGCATTATTAGACAGACACTGCAAAAGGCAATCATTTAAATCAAACATCATGCCCCTCATTCCCAAGTTATTTGGGAAGAGATGGAAACTCATCTGAACATCTAGCTGAGTGTTAACTGGAATGGTAAGGGAGCGGAATACGGTTGGAGCAGGAGATGTGGTGGAGGCTGGAGGAGCAGTCAGAAAAGGTGAGGAGGTTGGGAAAAGAAGCAGCAGTGTGGATAAAAGCATGTGCTATAGACAACAAACACAGCAATGAGAGAAATCTTACATGCACTTGGAGAGCTAAGTCTGTGCATCTGGGGTGAAATTCTGGTCCCAGTAAAGTCAATGGGAGTTTGCCATTGACTTCAATGGAACCAGGTTTTCACTCCTAGTCTTTCCTTTCCAGAGGCTCAGATCTCTAGCTGAGCTGAAGGAGATCTGTTGGAACTGGCCCTAGTAATCAGTCCTTTATTCTTACAATGAGCCACTAACTAGATGGAGACATGGATACATACACACAGTCACTGCAGTACAGTGACAAGGTTAAAATCAATTTCAATATTACAAAAACAAAAAGGGCCTACAAACTAAAATGTAGCCAATTTAAAATAGAAAACTACTTTGTCATGTTTAATTATTCTGTAGAACTCACTACAATAGGATACTCTTAAGGCAAATAGCTGAATAAGATATTAAAAAAAAGAAAATATTTAAATAATGATAGCATGTGTAGATACTAGGGCTATCAAGCAATTAAAATTATTATTAATAGCACAATTAATTGTGATTAGAGTACCATTTATTTGAATATTTTTTCTACAATTTCAAATATATTGATTTCAATTACAACACAGACTACAAAGTGTACAGTGCTCACTTTATATTTCTTTTACAAATATTTACACCATAAAAAACAAAAGAAATAGTATTTATATTAGGTGAATGTAAAAATACTGTAGTTCAACTTTTGTGATAAGTGATTGCACTTACAAATGTAGAATTATGTACAAAATATATCACTTCATTCAAAAACAAAACGATGTAAAACTTGAAAGCCTGTAAGTCCATTCAGTCCTACTTCTTGTTCATGCAATAGCTCAAAAATAAGATAGTTTACATTAGCAGGAAATAATGCTGCCCACTTCTTGTTTACAATGTAACCTGAAAGTGAAAAAAGGTGTTTGCATGGCACTGTTTTAGCTGGCATTGCAAGATGTATATGTGCCATAGGAGCTAAAGATTCATATGTCTCCATGCTTCAACCCCCATTCCAGAGGACATGCATCCATCCTGATGATGGGTTCTGCTCGATAACATCCATTGGTCTGCACTGCTTTGGATATTCTTTTTCATCATTTAAGTCAGATGGCACCAGCAAAAGGTTAATTTCTTTTTTGGTGGTTCGGGTTCTGTAGTTTCCACATCAGTGTTGCTTTTTCTGAAAGCATGCTCCACAACTCATCCTGCTCAGATTTTCTGATTCTTAAAACTTGGGTTGAGGGCTGTAGCTATCTTTAAAAATTTCATATTGATACCTGCTTTGCATTTTGTCAAATTTGCAGTGAAAGTGTTCTTAAAATGAACAGGTTCTGGGTCATCATCTGAAACTGCTATAACATGAAATATATGGCAGAATGCAGGTAAAACAGAGCAGGAAGCATACAATTCTCCCCCAAGGAGTTCAGTCACACAAATGTAATTAACACTTTTTTTTTTTTAACAAGTATCATCAGCATGTACTCTGGAACGTTGGTCAAAGCATGAAGGGGCATATGCTAAACATTCATATCTGGCATGGAAATACCTTGCAATGCTGGCTACAATAGTGCCATGCAAATGCCTGTTTTCCCTTTCAGATGACATTGTAAATTAGAAGTGGGTAGCATTATCTCCTGTAAATGTGAACAAACTTGTTTCTCTTAGCGATTGGCTGAACAAGAAGTAGGACTGAGTGGACTTGTAGGCTCTCAATTTTACATTGTTTTTGAATGCAGTTATATTTTTTGTATATAATTTTACCTTTCTAAGTTCAACTCTCATGATCAAAAGATTGAATTACAGTACTTGTATGAGGTGATAATATTCAATTCATTTTACAGTGAAAATATTTGTAATCAAATATAAAGTGAGCACTGTACACTTTGTATTCTGTGTTGCAATTGAAATCAATATATTTGAAAATGCAGAAACATCCAAAAATGTTTAATAAATTTCTATTGGTATTCTGTTGCTTAATCACACTCTTAAGGCTGTGATTAATCACGATTAATTTTTTTAGTTAACCGTGTGAGTTAACGGTGATTAATTGACAGTCCTAGTAGTTACATTACATATGAAAAATATTATAACTATGCACCATCCTATTTCAGGGCAAAAACTTTTCACAAACAGGTCAGGCAGCACTTCCCCAGGGATACAGAATCACACAGTTAAGTAAATTATGGAGATGTTATGCTTTGCTTTGAAACATCAGGTATAAACATCTTAGGAATATTAGCCTAGATGTACCACTGCTGTGTGTTGATATGCCAGTTTCCATATTCCTACTTAAAAAGTAATTTTAAATTCTTTAAAAGCCTCATGTCCTTCAATGATTTGGAAACAAAGTACTAAAATAAATCCAGAGCCTGCTTCCATTGGCATCAATGGCAAAACTTCCATTGACTTCAATGGGAATAGGATTGGGTGGATAGGACCCAATCATGAAATGAATTTAGCATGAAACTCATCTGGAAGGTACTTGGATAGTATGATAAGAGTAGTACAAGACCTAGAATAGCCCAGTTGGAGCTCATAAGAGATCTGATGATGTAGTTTGCAGCCATTCATATGTACAATATGCAAAGTCTCTTTCTGTAACTACTTATTTTAATAATCATAAATTCCAATTTTTCCTTTTTTGATAGCTTTGATCACGTTCCCTAAAATGAATGAACTTTGTAGGAAGAAAAAGTGAGGTAAAAGGTATACTGTATTTGAAACCAAAAAAAAAAATCAATAAAATTTCAACAAACCCTTTTAAATTAATGCCCAGTGTCCACTGTGTTTTTGAAAAGTGAGACAATATTCTCTGCAGAAAGTGCTGATCTCCTTTCACTCTTTTACATCTTCCCTCACTTTTTAAAACTGGCAGCAGCAGTGAGAAACTGGGGCATAGTAGAACCACCTCAGCTCCTGCAAATTCTAACATTGTCTGAGCCTTTTAAACAGAAAAAAGAATCACTCATCATTTAAGCACACAGAACTCAACACTGAACCCATTGTAGTCAAACTGATTTCCATAAGAGCACAAGCAGGACCAATATATTCAACTTTCCCTTCATGATTTACAATATCCATCATTCATTTACAACTTTATATACACACACACACACACACACACACACACACACACACACACACACACTCTTACTTTCCAGGATTGTGCAAAACACTGACACCAAAAACAGTAACGAGTCACATGACCAGGCGGTAGAGCAATCATTTATATACCAGGCTCCTGTTTATAAATACTGGACTGAAACAACATACTGCTTCTTTATTTGTATGTGAATCCCCTGCAGCACCAAACAGGTGCATCGGCTGAACAGTATTCATCACTCTGAAATCCTAGCATATCTGCCAACACATTGGCATCTGGGCAGGGTGGCCATTCAGGATGCTTGAGCTCAGAATTCAAAGACAGGCAGAGGGAATCCCTCCTTTTAGCAGCTGTACATAGTACAGTATACTGTCTATAACTGGGATATTATAGGGCTAGACTAACTGTGCCCTGAAAGAGTGTGGTGCCTAACTGTACCTCCCCAGGAGAAAGCACAGAATGAACTAAGACTCACAATTCCTCCCCTGCCTCTGCCCCTTGCTGAAGGGAGTAAAGTGGAACAAGCTACTTTGTCACTTTTCATGCAGCATCTTTGTCATAAACAGATAGCTAAGGGTTAATGTCTCTTTCACCTGGAAAGGAAACAAGACTTTTTCAAATCTGGGTGGAGAAAAGTTTTGGGTGTGAGTTCTTTGTTCTTTGTCTTGTGTCTGTCCCTCTCGGCTATGGGAAGGATTTTTCTGTCTCCTGCTTTCTAATCTTCTGTTTCCAAGTTGTGAGTACAAAGATCATAAAACAATAGGGGTTATTGTTTTTTTTTCTTTTGTATTTACATGTGTGTAGTTGCTGGAGTGTTTTGAATTGTGTTCTTTTGAATAAGGCTGTTTATTCATATTTCTTTTAAGCAATTGACCCTGTATTTGTCACCTTAATACAGAGAGACCATTTTTATGTATTTTTCTTTCTTTTTATATAAAGCTTTCTTTTTAAGACCTGTTGGAGTTTTTCTTTAGTGGGGAACTCCAGGGAATTGAGTCTGTAGCTCACCAGGGAATTGGTGGGAGGAAGAAGTCAGGGGGATATCTGTGTGTGTTAGATTTACTAGCCTGACTTTGCATTCCTTCTGGGTGAGGTGGGAAGAGAGATTAGCTCTCGGTACTTCTGTTTTCCAGGACTGGAAACGGGGAGGGTGGAATCCCTCTGTTTAGATTCACGGAGTTTGCTTCTGTGTATCTCTCCAGGAACCCAGGGAGGGAACACCTGGAAGGAGGAGGGGGAAGGGAAATGGTTTATTCCCCTTTGTTGTGAGACTCAAGGAATTTGGGTCTTAGGGTCCCCAGGGAAGGTTTTTGGGGGGACCAGAGTGCCCCAAAACACTCTAATTTTTTGGGTGGTGGCAGCTTTACCAGGTCCAAGCTGGTAACTAAGCTTGGAGGTTTTCATGCTAACACCCATATTTTGGACGCTAAGGTCCAAATCTGGGAAAAATGTTATGACATGGTGTGCAGCTTTGTGGGAAAGATAGAAGCCAGTAGAAATATTATTTTCTTTTTCTCTGCTAGGGCTTTTAAGCAGAGAGAAACAATTTGGTTTTAAAAGGAACCAGAGTTTTTTTTTTCTCTGCTATCTCTTGCAGTTTCTGGCTTGCATATTAAGCAAGGAACCATTAAGGAGCTATTACGGGTCTTTTGTCACACAATAGCACTCCCATTAGGAGTCAAATACCAGCACAATACACATGCAAATAAAGTGGTTTTCTGGTTTACTTTACATTGAAAAGATTAGCTAGAGGAAGAAAGGGAAAAAGGCACTGTTGCTAGGCAAACCCCAGGAGGCAACAGAGAACCTGCAGTTCATAAGATAAACACCGGAGGGCACCCCAACACAAGAAAACAGGAACCATGCCTTCCAATACAAAAATGGAGGCCGAAGAACAAATCAAAGAAGCTGAACACAGGCGACGACTGGAAAAAAGACAAAAAGAGGTGGAGCTGAAAGAAAAGGAAGAAAACATCAAACTCGCAGCCTACAAAGGAGAACAAGCAGCCAAAGAGACAGCCCACAAAAGGAAACTAGAAGAAGAAGAGGTAGTCCACCGAACGAAACAAGAAGAAGAAGAGGCGGCCCACCACCGAGAAATGGAAAAACAACAAAAAGAAAGTGAAAAGAGGGAAAAACAGAGAAAACATGAACTGGACTTAGCGCAGGCTGGGCAGCATGCTCCAGCCAATCCTAACAACCCTTCGCCAATTATGGTTCCACATCCCAAGAAATTTCCCACCTACAAGGCAGGTGATGACACTGAGGCCTTCTTGGAAAATTTTGAAAGCTCCTGTCTTGGGTACAGCATCCCTGAAGACCAGTACATGGTAGAATTGAGGCCACAGCTCAGTGGACCTTTAGCAGAGGTGGCGGCTGAAATGCCTAAGGAGAAAATGAACGACTATAAACTTTTTCAAACCAAGGCCAGATACAGAATGGGGATAACCCTGGATCATGCCCATCGGCATTTCAGAACCCAGAAGTGGAAACCAGGTGTGTCATTTCCCTAACACGCCTACTACACTGGGAAAAATTATGAGGCCTGGATATCAGGACACAATATTAAATCCTTGGAAGAACTGCACCTCCTCATACAAATGGAGCAGTTCTTGGATGGTGTTCCTGAGGACATAACACCGTATATACAAGATGGAAAACCCAAAAATCTCACCGAGGCGGGGGAGATTGGAGCCAGATGGATGGAAGTGGCAGAAAGCAAGAAAGCTACTGTCAAGGGGAACGAATAACCCAGAGGGCACACCGACAATAAACCCTACAACCGAGTGCAGTTCATTACACCACCATCACCCAAAAGATCCCCAGGCCCAGATGCCTCTCAAATACCCTTGGAGCGAAGGGAAAATTTGAGAATGGGCGGAAAGAAGGTTACTGCTTGGAGAGACACGGGGGCACAAGTGTCAGCTATCCTCCAATCCTTCGTAGACCCCAAATTCATCAACCCAAAGGCCCAAGTGACAATTTACCCCTTCATGTCACAAGCTGTAGACTTGCCTACAGCTCAACTGCCTGTCCAGTATAAAGGCTGGTCAGGAATGTGGACTTTGGCAGTTTATGACAACTATCCCATCCCCATGCTACTGGGGGAAGACTTGGCCAACCAGGTGAAGCGGGCCAAGAGAGTAGGAATGGTTACATGTAGCCAAACCAGGCAAGCTTCCAGACCCATTCCTGTTCCTGAGCCATCCATAGACGCCCCATCTCTGTTACCAGAGACCCAGACAGAGGTAGTGGACCTGGATTCCATGCCAACCACTGAAACAACCACAGCACCTCCAGTCCCAGGCCCGGAACTGGAACAGCAACCAGCACCAACAAGTGCAACCACATCTTCAAACTCAACGCCAGTGGGCGCCAGCTAGCCAGAACTGGCAGAAGCAGCAGACAGCCATACCCAAAAGGCTCAGCCAGAGCCTGAAATACCCTCAGGTGCACCAGCGGAGAGCAGTTCACCAGCAATGGAAACTACCCCATCACCTACATCGCTTCCAAAGGGACCAAGCCCAAGTCCACAGTCTGAGGAAGAACTGGTGACCCCAGCCTCAAGGGAACAGTTCCAGACTGAGCAGGAAGCAGATGACAGCCTTCAGAAAGCTTGGGCAGTGGCACAGAGCACCCCACCGCCTCTCAGCTCTTCTAATCGATCCCGGTTTGTTATAGAGCAAGGACTTTTATACAAGGAGATTCTTTCTGGTGGACACCGGGAAGAATGGCAGCCGCAAAAACAGTTGGTGGTTCCAACTAAGTACCGGGGGAAGCTCTTAAGCTTAGCCCATGATCATCCCAGTGGCCATGCTGGGGTGAACAGAACCAAGGACCGGTTGGGGAAGTCTTTCCACTTGGAGGGGATGGGCAAGGACGTTGCCAAGTATGTCTGGTCTTGTGAGGTATGCCAAAGAGTGGGAAAACCCCAAGACCAGGTCAAGGCCCCTCTCCAGCCACTCCCCATAAATTGAGGTCCCATTTCAGCAAGTAGCTGTGGACATTCTGGGTCCCTTCCCAAAAAAGATGCCCAGAGGAAAGCAGAACGTACTGACTTTCGTGGACTTTGCTACCCGATGGCCAGAAGCAGTAGCTCTAGGCAACACCAGGGCTAACACTGTGTGCCTGGCCCTAACAGACATTTTTGCCAGGGTAGGTTGACCTTCCGACATCCTTACTGATTCAGGATCTAACTTCCTGGCAGGGACCATGCAAAAACTGTGGGAAACTCATGGGGTGAATCACTTGGTTGCCACCCCGTACCACCATCAAACCAATGGCCTGGTGGAAAGGTTTTATGGAACTTTGGGGGCCATGATATGTAAATTCATCAACGAACACTCCAATAATTGGGACCTAGTGTTGCAGCAGTTGCTGTTTTCCTACAGGGCTGTACCACATCCCAGTTTAGGGTTTTCACCGTTTGAACTTGTGTATGGTCACAAGGTTAAGGGGCCATTACAGTTGGTGAAGCAGCAATGGGAGGGGTTTACGCCTTCTCCAGGAACTAACATTCTGGACTTTGTAAGCAACCTACAAAACACCCTCCAACACTCTTTAGCCCTTACTAAAGAGAACCTAAAGAATGCTCAGGAAGAGCAAAAGGCCTGGTATGACAAATATACCAGAGAGCGTTCCTTCAAGGTAGGAGACCAGGTTATGGTCTTGAAGGCGCAACAGGCCCATAAGATGGAAGCATCATGGGAAAGGCCATTCACGGTCCAAGAGCGCCTGGGAACTGTGAACTACCTCATAGCATTTCCCAATTCCTCCCTAAAGCCCAGAGTGTACCATGTTAATTCTCTCAAGCCTTTCTATTCCAGAGACTTACAGGTTTGTCAGTTTACAGTCCAGGGAGATGATGTTGAGTGGCCTGACGGTGTCTACTACGAAGGGAAAAAAGACGGTGGCGTGAAAGATTTGAACCTTTCAACCACCCTGGAACGTCTGCAGCGGCGACAAATCAAGGAGCTGTGCACTAGCTTTGCCCCATTGTTCTCAGCCACCCCAGGACGGACTGAATGGGCATACCACTCCATTAACACAGGTAATGCTCACCCCATTAGAACCCCACCCTACCAGGTGTCTCCTCATGCCCAAGCTGCTATAAAACGGGAGATCCAGAACATGCTACAGATGGGTATAATCCAGTCATCTACCAGTGCATGGGCATCTCCAGTGGTTCTGGTACCCAAACCAAATGGGGAAATACGCTTTTGCGTGGACTACCATAAGCTAAATGCGGTAACTCGTCCGGACAACTATACAATGCCACGCACCGATGAGCTATTGGAGAAGTTGGGACATGCCCAGTTCATCTCTACAATAGACTTAACCAAGGGGTACTGGCAAGTACCGCTAGATGAACCTGCCAAGGCAAGGTCAGCATTCATCACCCATGTGGGGGTGTATAAATTTAATGTCCTTCCTTTTGGGCTGCGAAATGCACCCGCCACCTTCCAGAGGCTGGTAGATGGTCTACTAGCAGGATTGGGAGAATATGCAGTTGCCTACCTCGATGATGTGGCCATTTTTTCAGACTCCTGGGCCGAACACCTACTACACCTGGAAAAGGTCTTTGAGCGCATCAGGCAGGCCGGACTAACTGTTAAGGCCAAAAAGTATCAAATAGGCCAAAACAGTAACTTACCTGGGACACCACGTGGGTCGAGGAACCATAAACCCCCTACAGGCAAAGGTGGATGCTATCCAAAAGTGGCCTGTCTCAAAGTCAAAGAAACAGGTTCAATCCTTCCTAGGCTTGGCCGGGTACTACAGGCGATTTGTACCACACTACAGCCAAATCGCTGCCCCACTGACCGACCTGACCAAAAAGACCCAGCCAAATGCAGTTAAGTGGACTGATGAGTGTCAAAAGGCCTTTACCCAACTTAAGGCAACGCTCATGTCTGACCCTGTGCTCAGGGCCCCGGACTTTGACAAGCCATTCCTAGTAACCACGGATGCATCTGAGCGTGGTATAGGAGCAGTTCTCATGCAGGAAGCAATGGATCACAACTTCCATCCTGTCGTGTTTCTCAGCAAGAAACTGTCTGAGAGGGAAAGTCACTGGTCAGTCAGTGAAAAGGAATGCTATGCCATTGTGTACGCCCTGGAAAAGCTACGCCCATATGTTTGGGGACGGCAGTTCCAGCTACAAACTGACCATGCCGCGCTAAAGTGGCTTCATACTGCCAAGGGGAACAACAAGAAACTTCTTCGTTGGAGTTTAGCTCTCCAAGATTTTGATTTTGAAATTCAGCACATCTCAGGAGCTGCTAACAAAGTAGCCGATGCACTCTCCCATGAGAGTTTCCCAGAATCCAGTAGTTAAAAAGTGTTCTTAACATGTAAAAGTCTGTTAGTTATATACTTAGTGGTATATGTAAAGGTGCATGTGTTGTATTAATCTGTTTACTTTAAAGTTCTAGGAGGAAATCGCCGCCAGTGAGCTTCCCCACTGTCTGCAATTTGGGGGGCGTGTCATAAACAGATAGCTAAGGGTTAATGTCTTTCACCTGGAAAGGACTAACCGTAAACACCTGACCAGAGGACCAATCAGGAAACAAGACTTTTTCAAATCTGGATGGAGAAAAGTTTTGGGTGTGAGTTCTTTGTTCTTTGTCTTGTGTCTGTCCCTCTCGGCTATGGGAAGGATTTTTCTGTCTCCTGCTTTCTAATCTTCTGTTTCCAAGTTGTGAGTACAAAGATCATAAAACAATAGGGGTTATTGTTTTTTTTCTTTTGTATTTACATGTGTGTAGTTGCTGGAGTGTTGAACTGTGTTCTTTTGAATAAGGCTGTTTATTCATATTTCTTTTGAGCAATTGACCCTGTATTTGTCACCTTAATACAGAGAGACCATTTTTACGTATTTTTCTTTCTTTTTACATAAAGCTTTCTTTTTAAGACCTGTTGGAGTTTTTCTTTAGTGGGGTACTCCAGGGAATTGAGTCTGTAGCTCACCAGGGAATTGGTGGGAGGAAGAAGTCAGGGGGATATCTGTGTGTGTTAGATTTACTAGCCTGACTTTGCATTCCCTCTGGGTGAGGTGGGAAGAGAGATTAGCTCTCGGTACTTCTGTTTTCCAGGACTGGAAACGGGGAGGGTGGAATCCCTCTGTTTAGATTCACGGAGTTTGCTTCTGTGTATCTCTCCAGGAACCCAGGGAGGGAACACCTGGAAAGAGGAGGGGGAAGGGAAATGGTTTATTCCCCTTTGTTGTGAGACTCAAGGAATTTGGGTCTTGGGGTCCCCAGGGAAGGTTTTTGGGGGGACCAGAGTGCCCCAAAACACTCTAATTTTTTGGGTGGTGGCAGCTTTACTAGGTCCAAGCTGGTAACTAAGCTTGGAGGTTTTCATGCTAACACCCATATTTTGGACGCTAAGGTCCAAATCTGGGAAAAATGTTATGACAATCTTACTGCCCTGATATGCTCAGCCAAGCACTTCTTGACCAGGGAGTATCTGGCTGTCGGGTAGAGAACAAAAGCCACTTGCCTGAGTCACCATTTGAGCAAGCTAGAGTAAAGAAGTAAGGGAGGTCTCACACCTCGCTTCCTTCTCACTCTCCTGTGTGGCTAAGCAAAGATTCCAACAATCTAGCCCAGAGTCCTTTCCTTTTTTATAAATGTGTTTAGTGCCAAAAACTGCATGTGACTGTACAGAACAGATAAAGTCCTCACCCAAAGTGCAACCTTTCTCAAATACCCATTCAGAAGACTGAATGCATGTGGGAAAAATCTTAGCTGGCGCTCATTACTATTGTCTAATATTACTGCTAAATTCACTTCTTGTGAGCATCACGGTTGGGCCTCAAGATGAGATTACTTTTTACAACACACTTTACTTCTGTGAGGACTTTTGGGCTCAGTTTCTGCACCATCTTGCTCCTACTTCTGTGTAATATTTGTCTGAACTGTTTTGCCTCTCTATCATAAATCCCCTAAAACAGGGACCATCCTTCAGGGCAGCACCAAGCCCGTGGCCAGCACTCAAAAAATAAATATTAATATTTGCACACTAGAAACAGGTCTTATTTACTGTCTCCAGTTTTCTTTAGTGTATTTCTCTTTGCAGTTAAAAAGTATGACGTTGAACAGTTAAGAGTCTTTGACTGGAAGCATTGCTCTAACACACCTTTTTGTACATTGGTAATTTACCAAATACTAGGATCCTGGCTCAGGTTGTACTTAATCTTTACTCTGGAAGAACTCCCACAGAAGAGAGTGGGAGGTTGATTAAGAGAGTGACTGTGGACTTTGGGGCTGGGTCCCTTTTGTTTGTTTTTTTCTGGTTTTATGACATCTACTACTGGCTTTCTTGTAGGATCCAGATGGTATTAAAAAAAAATTATCAGTTGGTTCAGAAAAGAAATTCCAGCCTGATTCTTAAATCAGGAGTAAATCAGTTGTGTCCCATTCTATTCAGGCTCTGACACCTCTCTCATCACCATGGTATCTGAGAGCTTTCCAATAGTGCGTTAAGATCTGTGGTGAACATCTATCACATGAGCTGTTGTCCCATTCTATCCAATGAGGGAAGCGGGGGAAGTGTGTGCACGCATAGTGTTTTTGTAGGGGGTTCGGGTGCTTTCTAGGGTATTACATTACACTAAAATGCCATCGAAATTCCATTGACTTTGATTTAACTGATGTGAAGGAGAAGAGAATCAGGCCCATTAAACTGTGGTTACAGAGAGGTTTGGTTAAGGAAAACCCTTCACTGAGCCATACACACATCCTCTATGGAGTGCGGGTTTGCATAAAGTTGTATTGTTCCCTGTTCCAACTCACTCAAAGGCTGTTTTTTCTCCCCCCAGCTCCCCAAAATCTTATATGCTGCCTGTTCTCTTTTTATTCTTACTGCTGCTGTTTCCTTTTTTGGCCTCTAGGCAGGATGTAGCAGAGCCTGGACTCCCACCCCTCTGCACATGAACAGCATATCTCTCTTCTAAAACAGCCTGCAAGCCACAGGAATGCATCATTACATCAGCCTGGCAAGGCCTACCAGTTTCTCTAAATAGCTCCTTATATCCCTGGCTGCTGAGCAAACCACAGGGTGGTGAGGTTGGTGGTTTAGCGTCTAGCCTATGTCAGCAGTAACTCACATGCCCTTGCTTTTACTCTCTAGGTACATTAAAAAAGATTCCCAGAAAATAAAAAGCTGTTCATATTGGATTCAGTGTTTGCTTTCAAATATATTTGTGCTCAATGACTTACAGTCTAAAGAGGGAAAGTTCTTTTTTTTTTTCAGGTCAAATCAGTGAGCGCAGAGATAAAAGTAAAGATTTGTTCACATAATTTAGCTTTTATATTTCATCCATGCTTACTAAATCCATCATTATAGTTACTGGATTTCCTTTTATTCTTGGATTGATTACTTTGACTGGTAGGTAATTACAAATTTGGCCTATAGGTAGCTCATATTTTACAACATTCCCCGATTATATTAATTAACATTTGTAGCACACCACTCTCATGGAACTAGGAATAAGGAAGATGGATCAAATAAGGAAAGAGGGTCAAATTTCATCCCTGAGGTCTTTTCATATACTTTAGGGTGTTAAATCACTGCTGAGCTTGGACAAGCCTAGTATTAATATTCCTATGTTATGGATGGGGAAAATAAGGCACAAAAGGTGACATTCATCCCAGAAGCTAATGGAAAGTCTGTAGCCCTTCAGTGCCATTTACACTCTTCAGATGTATTTTTTAGTACTTACAGGACCATCTAGAAGCCCCACAGCATGCAGCAACCTTTACATTTTAAATCAGATAGTTTCTTTTGAGGGAAAAGGTAAATGACATCAAGTTTTCCTTTACCCAAACATCTAGGAAGTTAGCTAGATGTCTCTTGCACGAATCTCTTGCTCTGCTACAGGTAAATTTGTTTCTTTATTCCATTACCAGAAGAAGATATCCTCAGAGGAAAGTTTCCAAGAAGCAAGCCTTTTGGAGGCAGGTATCCCTCCAAACTGTACGAGACACAATTCGATTTCTTTAAATTTAATCATAGTCATAAGGTTAGAAGGGATCATAAGAATCCTCTAATCTAACTCCATGCCAAGATGCAGGATTTGTTGTCTAACCCATTCCAGACAGATGATTATTCAGTATCCAGCTTTCTTTTGAAAACCTCAGGTGAAGAAGCTTCCACAGCCTCTCTACCCAGTCTATTCCTTTGTCCTATGGTTCTTACAGTTGAGAACCTTTTCCTGAGATTTAATCTAAATCTACTATGCTGTCGTTTGAACCCATTGCCTCTTGTTGTGCTCTCTGTGGCAAAGAGAACAATTTTTCGTCATCTTTTTTTGTGACAACCTTTCAAGTACTTGAAGACGGCTATCATGTCCTCCCTTAATCTCCTCTTTTCCATACTAAACATACCCAATAGATTCAGCCTTTGCTCATATGGCTTGCATTCCATCCTCTTGTTCATCTTTGTCATTCACCTCTGGATCCTTTCCAGTTTCTCTCTATCCTTTTTATACAGTGGTGACCAGAGCTGGACACAATGTTCCATCTGAGGCCTAACCAGTGCTGAGTAGAGCGGTACTATCACCTCCTGTGACTTGCATGCTATGCCTCTGTTAATTCAACCTAAAATTGTGTTTTCTTTCATTATCTTACCATGTATACTTCTGTCATATTTTCTCCTTTCCCCTGGACTCCTACTCCACTTGAATAAAGATGGAAAATTTGGGGCCTGGATTTCAATGGATAATCTATTATAGATAATGAATTCCATAACTTTCATTGCAGTGTATAAAAACTTCATTAAAGCAGAAGTCTCAAAACTTATTTCTGTCTCTAAGCAACTAACTCCAAAATGTAGGTGCCATGGGCGTGCTCAAAACCACTGTTCAGCTGCCTCCTAATGTCCCAGAAGTGTTTAAATTTATGTTGGTGGTGACGTGAAAGCTACCTAAGTCCTGAAGTTGCTCCACAGCTAATAAACTCCTTGGAGCCCTATCATAGAATATTGGGGTTGGAAGGGACCTTAGGAGGTCGTCTAGTCCAACCCCCTGCTCAAAGCAGGACCAATCCCCAACTAAATCATCCCAGCCAGGACTTTGTCAAGCCTGACCTTAAAAACCTTTAAGGAAGGAGATTCCACCACCTCCCTAGGTAACCTATTCCAGTGCTTCACCACCCTCCTAGTGAAAAAGTTTTGCCTAATATTAACCTAAATCTTTCTCATTGCAATTTGGAACCCCCATTCAGATAGTTGAAAGCAGCTATCAAATCCCCCCTCATTCTGCTCTTCTGCTGACTAAACAATCCCAGTTCCCTCAGCCTCTCCTCATAAGTCATTTGCTCCAGCCCCCTAATCATTTTTGTTGCCCTCCACTGGACTTTGTCCACATCCTTCTTGTAGTGTGGGGCCCAAAACTGGACACAGTACTCCAGATGTGGCCTCACCAATGCAGAATAGAGGGGTATGATCATCTCCCTCAATCTGCTGGCAATGCCTCTACTTATACAGCCCAAAATGCCGTTAGCCTTCTTGGCAACAAGGGCACACTGTCGACTCATATCCAGCTTCTCATCCACTGTAACCCCTAGGTTCTTTTCTGCAGAACTGCTGCCTAGCCATTTGGTCCCTAGTCTGTAGCAGTGTATGGGATTCTTCCGTCCTAAGTGCAGGACTCTGCATTTCTTCTTGAACCTCATTGGATTACTTTTGCCCCAATCCTCTAATTAGTCTAGGTCCCTCTGTATCCTATCTCTACCCACCAGCATATCTACCACTCCTCCTAGTTTAGTGTCATGCCATCTTCCAGATAATTAATTAAGATATTGAACAAAACTGGCCCCAGGACCAACCCTTGGGGCACTCCGCTTGAGCAAACATAATTCTGGGATGTATTAGCAGGAGTGTTGTAAGCAAGTCACAAGAAGTAATTCTTCTGCTCTACTCCATGCTGCTTAGGCTTCTACTGGAGTATTGTGTCCAGTTCTGGATGCCACATTTCAGGAAAGACATGGACAAATTGGAGAAAGTCCAGAGAAGAGCAACAAAAGTGATAAAAGGTCTAGAAAACATGATCTCTGAGGACTGATTCCTCAGATTTCAGCCTTAACCTGAAACATGGCAGGCAACAAGCCACCCAACAGTTTAGGACAGGAAGTGAAGAAGAATATGAATTCATTTAAAATTGCAGTGATTGTGCTGCAACTGTTTTTCATGTGATTTAGACTCATAGACTTTAAGGTCAGAAGGGACCATTATGATCATCTAGTCTGACCTCCTGCACAATGCAGGCCACAGAATCTCACCAGTCCACTTCTATAACAAACCCCTAACCTATGTCTGTTATTGAAGTCCTCAAATTGCAGTCTGAAGACCTCAAGCTGCAGAGAATCCTACAGCAAGTGACCCGTGCCCCATGCTGCAGAGGAAGGCGTAAAACCTCCAGGGCCTCTGCCAATCTTCCCTGGAGGAAAATTCCTTCCCTACCCCAAATAAGGTGATCAGTTAAACCCCAAGCATGTGGGCAAGACTCTCCAGCCAGCACCTAGGAAAGAATTCTCTGTAGTAACTCAGATCCCACCCCATCTAACATCCCAACACAGACCACTGGGCATACTTACCTGCTGATAATCAAACATCAATTGGCAAATTAATTGCCAAAATTAGGATACCCCATCATAACATCCCCTCCATAAATGTATCAAGCTTAGTCTTATTGCCAGATATGTCTTTTGCCCCCACTGCTCCCCTTGGAAGGCTGTTCCAGAACTTCACTCTTCTAATGGTTAGAAACCTTCATCTAATTTCAAGTCTAAACTTCCTAGAGTCCAGTTTATATCCATTTGTTCTTGTGCCACTTTGGTACTAAGCTTAAATAATTCCTCTCCTTCCCTAATATTAATCCCTCTGATATATTTATAAAGAGCAATCATATCCCCCCTCAACCTTCTTTTGGTTAGGCTAAACAATCCAAGCTCTTTGAGTCTCCTTTCATAAGACAGGTTTTCCATTCCTTGGATCATCCTAGTAGCCCGTCTCTGAACCTGTTCCAGTTTGAATTCATCCTTCTTAAACATGAGAGACCAGAACTGTACACAGTATTCCAGATGAGGTCTCTCCAGTGCCTTGTATAATGGTACTAACACCTCCTTATCTTTGCTGAAAATACCTCGCCTGATGCATCCTAAAACCGCATTAACTTTTTTAATGGACATATCACATTGGCAGCTCATAGTCATCCTGTGATCAACCAATACTCCGAAGTCCTTTTCCTCCTCTGTTTACTTCCAACTGATGTGTCCCCAATTTATAACTAAAATTCTTGTTATTAATCCCTAAATGCACGACCTTGCGCTTTTCACTATTAAATTTCATCCTGTTACTTATTACTCCAGTTTACAAGGTCATCCAGAGAGGGGTGGCTCTAGACATTTCGCCACCACAAGCACGGCAGCCTGCCATGGGGAGTGCTCTGCCAGTCGCCGGGAGGGCAGCATGCTGCTCCGGTGGACCTCCTGCAGGCGTGCCTGTGGAGGGTCCACTGGTCCCGCGGTCCACTGGTCCCGCGGCTTTGGTGGACCTCCTGCAGGCACATCTGCGGGAGGTCCACCGGAGCCACAGGACCAGCGGACTCTCCACGGACCCTCCACCCCTGCATTCTGACCTTCCTGTATGATATCACAGTCCTTCTCTGTGATAGCAATACCTCCCAGCTTTGTGTCATCCGCAAACTTTATTAGCGCATTCCCACTTTTTGTGCCAATGTCAGTAATAAAAAGGTTAAATAAGATTGGCCCCAAAACTGATCCCTGAGAAACTCCACTAGTAACCTCCTTCCAGCCTGACTGTTCACCTTTCAGTATGACCCATTGTAGTCTCCCCTTTAACCAGCTCCTTATCCACCTTTCAATTTTCATATTGATCCCCATCTTTTCCAATTTAAATAATAATTCCCCATGTGGAACCGTGTCAAATGCCTTACTGAAATCAAGGTAAATTAGATCCACTGTGTCTCCTTTGTCTAAAAAATCTGTTACCTTCTCAAAGAAGGAGATCAGCTTGGTTTGGCACAATCTACCTTTTGTAAAACCATGTTGTATTTTGTCCCAATTACCATTGACCTCAATGTCCTTAACTACTTTCTCCTTCAAAATTTTTTCCAAGACCTTATATACTACAGATGTCAAACTAACAGGCCTATAGTTACTTGGTTCACGTTTTCTCCCTTTCTTAAAAATAGGAAGTAGTTAGCAGTTCTCCAGTTGTATGGTACAAGCCCTGAGTTTACTGATTCATTTAAAATTCTTACTAATGGGCTTGCAATTTCATGTGCAAGTTCCTTTAATATTCTTGGATGAAGATTATCTGGGCCAGCCGATATTGTCCCATTTAGCTGTTTGAGTTTGGCTTCTACTTTGGATGTGGTAATATCTACCTCCATATCCTCATTCCCATTTGTCATCCTACCATTATCCCTAAACTCCTCATTAGCCTTATTAAAGACTGGGGCGAAGTATTTATTTAGCTATTGGGCCATGCCTAGATTATCCTTAACCTCCATTCCATCCTCAGTGTTTAGCGGTTCCACTTCTTCTTTCTTTGTTTTCTTCTTATTTATATGGCTATAGAACCTTTTACTGTTGGTTTTAATTCCCTTTGCAAGGTCCAACTCTACACGGCTTTTACCCTTTCTCACTTTATTCCTACATGTTCTGACCTCAATAAGGTAGCTTTCCTTGCTAATCCCGCCCATTTTCAACTCCTTGTAGGCTTTCTGGTTTTTGGAGCAACAGATGCTGTAAGTTAAACTAATGTAAATCTGGAGTAAGTCCTTTGAAGCCAATGGGGTTACACTATTTTTACATCAGCATAAGAGGTCTGAACCTGGCCCTTATAATTCTGTGGGGTATCCTGTAGCTTCAGTGTCCCATAGAGGGAAACCGCACACCGGTTCCCATGGGGGAAAGCTGACTGCTGCAGAGGAGCATATGGATCGGACACAGTCTTCTCTTAGGGGATAGTCTGATGATAGGGAATCTCCAGGTTATAGTCAGGAAGAGAGGACGGAAGAGGATAATGTAAGGGCCAGATCAGATGGAAAAAAAGTCAAACAAAAAACAATCTGGCACATCAGAAAAGGGCAGACAAATAAACAGGGACAAGTTTTTAAAGTGCTTGTACACAAAAGCTAGAAGTCTAAATAATAAGATGAGTGAACTAGAGTGCCTTGTGATAAAAGAGGATATTGAAACCTGGTGGACTGAGAGCAATCAATGGGACACAATCCGTTTGGGGTACAAAATATATCGGAAGGACAGAACAGGTCGTGCAGGGGGAGGAGTGGCACTATATGTGAAAGAAAATGTAGATTCAAATGAAGTAAAAATCTTAAGCGAATCCACATGTTCCATAGAATCGCTATGGATAGAAATTTCATGCTCTAATAAAAATATAACATTAGGAATCTATTATCGACTCCCTGACCAGGACAGTAATAGTGATGTTTAAATGCTAAGGGAAACTGGAGATGCTATCAAAATTAAGAACCCAATAGTAGTGGGGAATTTCAATTATCCCCATACTGACTGGGAACATTTCACTTCAGGACGAAATGCAGAGATAAAATTTCTTGATACTTTAAATGACTGTTTCATGGAGCAGCTGGTACGGGAACCCACAAAGGGAGAGGCAACTCTAGATTTAATTCTGAGTGGAGCGCAGGAGCTGGTCCAAGAGGTAACTGTAGCAGGACCGCTTGGAAATAGTTACCACAATACAAAAGCATTTAACATCCCTGTGGGGGGAAGAACATCTCAACAGCCCAAAACTGTGGCATTTAATTTCAAAAGAGGGAACTATACAAAAATGAGGGGGTTAGTTAAACAAAAGTTAAAGGGTACAGTGACTGAAGTGAAATCCTTGCAAGTTGCATGGGCCCTTTTAAAAGACACCATAATAGAGGCCCAACTTCAATGTATACCCCAAATTAAGAAACACAGTAAAAGAACTAAAAAAGAGCTGCCGTGGCTTAACAACCATGTAAAAGAAGCAGTGAGAAATAAAAAGACTTCCTTTAAAAAGTGGAAGTCAAATCCTAGTGAGGCAAATAGAAAGGAGCACAAACACTGCCAGCTTAAGTGTAACAGTGTAATAAGAAAAGCCAAAGAGGAGTTTGAAGAACGGCTATCCAAAAACTCCAAAGGTAATAACAAAATGTTTTTTAAGTACATCAGAAGCAGGAAGCCTGCTAAACAACCAGTGGGGCCCCTTGACGATCGAAATACAAAAGGAGTGCTTAAAGATGATAAAGTCATTGTGGAGAAACTCAATGGATTCTTTGCTTCAGGGTATGTCTACATCTAAAATTTTGCAGCGCTGGTTGTTACAGCTGTATTAGTACAGCTGTATAGGGCCAGCGCTGCAGAGTGGCCACACTTACAGCAACCAGCGCTGCAAGTGGTGTTAGATGTGGCCACACTGCAGCGCTGTTGGGCGGCTTCAAGGGGGGGTTCGGGGAACGCGAGAGCAAACCGGGGAAGGAGACCAGCTTCGCCGCGGTTTGCTCTCGCGTTCCCCGAACCACCCTGCAAACCGCAGGGAAGGAGACCTGCTTGTTCGGGGAACGCGAGAGCAAACCGCGGCGAAGCTGGTCTCCTTCCCCGGTTTGCTCTCGCGTTCCCCGAACAAGCAGGTCTCCTTCCCTGCGGTTTGCAGGGTGGTTCGGGGAACGCGAGAGCAAACCGGGGAAGGAGACCAGCTTCGCCGCGGTTTGCTCTCGCGTTCCCCGAACCACCCTGCAAACCGCAGGGAAGGAGACCTGCTTGCTCGGGGTTCGGGGAACGCGAGAGCAAACCGGGGAAGGAGACCAGCTTGATTACCAGAGGTTTCCTCAGGTATGCTGGGATACCTGCTTATTCCACGGAGGTCAAGAAAAGCGCTGGTAAGTGTCTACACTTGATTACCAGTGCTGGATCACCAGCACTGGATCCTCTACACCCGAGACAAAACGGGATTACGGCCAGCGCTGCAAACAGGGAGTTGCAGCGCTGGTGATGCCCTGCAGATGTGTACACCTCCTAAGTTGCAGCGCTGTAACCCCCTCACCAGCGCTGCAACTTTGTGATGTAGACAAGCCCTCAGTCTTCACGACTGAGGATGTTAGGGAGATTCCCATACCTGAGCTGGCTTTTGTAGGTGACAAATCTGAGGAACTGTCACAGACTGAAGTGTCACTAGAGGAGGTTTTGGAATTAATTGATAAACTCAACATTAACAAGTCACCGGGACCAGATGGCATTCACCCAAGAGCTCTGAAAGAGCTCTAATGTGAAGTTGCAGAACTATTAACTAAGGTTTGTAACCTGTCCTTTAAATCGGCTTTGGTACCCAATGACTGGAAGTTAGCTAATGTAACGCCAATATTTAAAAAGGGCTCTAGAGGTGATCCCAGCAATTACAGACCAGTAAGTCTAACGTCGGTACCGGGCAAATTAGTCAAAACAATAGCTAAGAATAAAATTGTCAGACACAGAGAAAAACATAAACTGTTGAGCAATAGTCAACATGGTTTCTGTAAAGGGAAATCGTGTCTTACTAATCTATTAGAGTTCTTTGAAGAGGTCAACAAACACATGGACAAGGGGGATCCAGTGGACATAGTGTACTTAGATTTCCAGAAAGCCTTTGACAAGGTCCCTCACCAAAAGCTCTTATGTAAATTAAGCTGTCATGGGATAAAAGGGAAGGTCATTTCATGGATTGAGAACTGGTTAAAAGACAGGGAACAAAGGGTAGGAATTAATGGTAAATTCTCAGAATGGAGAGGGGTAACTAGTGGTGTTCCCCAGGGGTCAGTCCTAGGACCAATCCTATTCAATTTATTCATAAATGATCTGGAGAAAGCAGTAAATAGTGAGGTGGCAAAGTTTGCAGATGATACTAAACTACTCAAGATAGTTAAGACCAAAGCAGATTGTGAAGAACTTCAAAAAGATCTCACAAAACTAAGTGATTGGGCAACAAAATGGCAAATGAAATTTAATGTGAATAAATGTAAAGTAATGCACACTGGAAAAAATAACCCCAACTATACATATAGTATGATGGGGGCTAATTTAGCTACAAGGAGTCAGGAAAAAGATCTTGGCATCATCGTGGATAGTTCTCTGAAGATCTCCACGCAGCGCACAGAGGCAGTCAAAAAAGCGAACAGGATGTTAGGAATCATTAAAAAGAGGATAGAGAATAAGACAGAGAATAGCTTATTGTCCTTATATAAATCCATAGTACGCCCACATCTCAAATACTATGTACAGATGTGGTCTCCTCACCTCAAAAAAGATATTCTAGCACTAGAAAAGGTTCAGAAAAGGGCAACTAAAATGATTAGGGGTTTGGAGAGGGTCCCATATGAGGAAAGATTAAAGAGGCTAGGCCTCTTCAGCTTGGAAAAGAGGAGACTAAGGGGGAATATGGAAGAGGTATATAAAATCATGAGTGATGTGGAGAAAGTGGATAAGGAAAAGTTATTTACTTATTCCTATAATACAAGAACTAGGGGTCACCAAATGAAATTAATAGGTAGCAGGTTTAAAACAAATAAAAGGAAGTTCTTCTTCACACAGCGCACAGTCAACTTGTGGAACTCCTTACCTAAGGAGCTTGTGAAGGCTGGGACTATAACAATGTTTATAAGGGAACTGGATAAATTCATGGTGACTAAGTCCATAATGGCTATTAGCCAGGAAGGGTAAGAATGGTGTCTCTAGCCTCTGAGATCATTTGATCATTGCCTGTTAGCTTCACTCCCGCTGGCGCACCTGGCATTGGCCACTGTCAGTAGACAGATACAGGGCTAGATGGACCTTTGGTCTGACCTGGTACGGCCATTCTTATGTTCTTATGTGTGCAAGATGGTCAATCTGATGCACAGCCGAAGTATGATAATTGTAAATCTACTTTCAGAGTTAATGATCTAGGTGCCCAATACTCTATAGGGTGCAGAGCCAGGCACACACCACTCTGTGATGAAATCAGTACCAAGCTTAAAAGAGGTGGAGAGTGGGGTATGGATGTCTCCAGGGTAGGCAGAGTGGCCTTAGCTCACCTCGTTTGGAGTTAGATACTGCGTGATTTTTACCTTCAGCCATAAATTGGCCATGATCTGCTCTGACTTATCAATTTGGCTTGCTCAGCTTCCATTGAAATTGCTGACCTGCAGTCAAATTCAGCAAGATGTAAGGGCATAATTTAAACACTGCCATGGGACTGCATGCGGCGGAGGATAGTGGAGCAGATGAGCAAGGTGTCTCTGTGCTCCCCCTGCATTGCACAGAAAGGCTCAGAGTGCAGTGATGGGGCAAGCTTAGGGAGTGTGGGGGGAACATGGACAGGTTCCATTACAGGTAATGGGGGCATGACAGAGAAAGTTTGGGAACAACTGCTCTTCTAAGGAGTAGAATTAGCAAAAAAGACCCCTACAACATCACCTCCACTCTCCTTTTGTGACTGCGTAATGCTGTATGAACATACAATCTGGCTGCTAGGTGTGCAGGTAACACCTTCATTAGACAAACGGGTTTTGTGTACATAAATTCTTTCTCTTACACATTCATGTGTTAGAATCTAGGGTGTTCAAAACGTGCACATTTTGATGTTATTATGTACACACAAAAGAAGGGCTGTATCTAGGAATAAGGCCCTTGATGTACACAGGGCCTAAGATTTGTAGTTTTGGAGTATACAGGTGGGCATTTTTTGAAGAGCTAGTCAGACACATTCAAATCAGGAAGTTTCCCGTATTGAATTTTGAAGGGTATTTTTACTGCACCATCTGCCTCTCTCTTCTTCCAGGACCCTGTGTTCCATTCTCATGGCTTGGCAGCAGCACTACTGTAAACGATCTGGGAGTTGTGGTGGATCACAACTTCAACACAAGTGAGCAATGCGATGCTGTTGCAAAAAAAAAAAAAAGCAAATGAAATTTTAAGTTACATTAACAGAGGCATAGCATGCAAGTCATTGGAGGTGATAGTACCACTCCAGTGCTGGTTAGGCCTCAGATGGAATATTGTGTCCAGTTTTGGTCACCAATATATAGAAAGGATGAAGAGAAACTGGAAAGGATCCAGAGCTGAGTGACAAAGATGATCAGAGGGATGGAATTCAGCCATGTGAGAAAAGGCTAAAGGAACTGGGTGTGCTTAGTTTGGAAAAGAGGAGATTAAGGGAGGACATGATAGCTGTCCTCAGATACTTGAAAGGCTGCCACAAAAAAGATGGCCAAAAGTTGCTCTCTTTAGTCACGGAGGGCAGGACAAGAGGCAATGGGTTCAAATACGGCATAGTAGATTTAGATTAAATCTCAGGAAAAACTTCCTAATTGTAAGAACAGTAGGACAACGGAACAGACTGCCTAGGGAGCTGGTAGAAGCTACTTCACTTAAGGCTTTCAAAAGGAAACTGGATAGCCATCCATCTTGGATGGTTTAGACACAACAAATCCTGCATTTTGGCAGGGGCGTAGACTAGATGACCTTCATGGTCCTTTCTAACCCTATGGTTCTATGATTCCGATTGGTTTAGGAGTCAGGGAAATATTTTCCTAAAGCAGTTCCTAGCAGTGTAATCAATGGATGTTGGGCATCTAAATACCTTTAAAAATCTGACCGTAAGAGAGCACTAAACTCACAACTGCTGACATCATCAGTGGCTTGCCTGATGAATGGGAACCCAAAGCACCAGCAGCCTCATCATCATCATCATCATCATCAAAATGAACCTAATGTGGAGGCTGAAGATAAATAAAAGGGGATTAAGTCCCACATTAAGACTGTGCTTAAACCAGGTCAATAGCAGCCAAATACTTCAGATTCCCCAGGAGCTACAGTCAGATTCTGCAGGATGGGTTTTAACTTCATCAGCTTTTTCAAGGCAATAAACATTTCTATATATTTTGGTGTCTTGGTCCAAACTTCATGCATAATGATTTTAAGAAGAGCATTGCAGCTATTCGGGATCATGTATCCAATTGTCCCCAGGGGCACTCACAGACATAAACATAATGGAAGCATTCTATGTTCTGACCCTTAGAGTTGGAATGGCAGAAACCAGGAATGGATAAACCACATGCAGCATTTAATCTACTGAATACATGCTATCTGGTATACTGGGTGTTCTGTTCTCCTGTCCTTGCTCTTACTGACAGCTGCTGCTGTCAGCATCAGACCAGAATCAAGTACATTGATCTGCTAATCTGTGCTTATAGCTGGATCCGGTTGAAATGGGATTGTGTAGGTTGCTTCTGTAGTTTGCCTGGCCAGTTCTGGGGGGCATAACAGGGGATTCACTGCCAAGACTCTGCTTTCTCCCAGCTTCTCCTTGTCCTGATGTGCATCCCAATGGCCACGTAGTCTTTTGCACGACACTGAGCCCAGGTTCTGGGATTTGATCAGGTCCCTGGTCAAAGCACTGAGTGCATAAGAGGAGGAAGGTATCTTGCCTCCATGTGTCTTTCTCACATCAGCGCAAGGACCAGGGACCAACTGGGCCTCTTCTAAACAAAGCCTGGATACCTCACTTCCCCTCCTTGTGCAATCTTATAAACAGACAAAAAAAATCCTTTTGCAGATCACTCTTTATAAGCAGTTGTGAAGGTAGGGAAATATCATCTCTGCTTGTATCTCATCCCTCCAACAACTTCTTTCTCTTAGATATTACGATGCATTCTTATTTCAAAGCTACAGTCAGGTGCTAAACAATATCAAGCTGACCAGGAGCAACTCAAATAAGAACTTGAACAAATCCAAATGTCAGCTAGTGAAACACCCTTGGTATTCAGTATCCTGCTTTGAAAAATTGTTGTACATCATGCATGGTATAAAGAAACATAATTCACAAGATCAATAACAATCTGAGAAATGTGGTAAACATAGGACCCAATTCTCAGTTGATGTAAAGCAACGTGATAAAATGTTTTGGGGAGATCAGCACAGGGTTAATAAACAAGCGCTAGAAGGTTCAGTGTGATTTTGGGGCGTTATATTCTCTCAGCCTTTTGCCACGTTAGTTTTCTTTGTCCTTAACAGTTCTTGGCAGTCCACAGAATCATATGCACACCACATGTGGGAGCAGAAGGGTGAGGAAGGAGAAAACAGCTTTCAGCTCCCTGCAACAACCTGGTCTAATTGTGCTTTCTCAGCATTACTCAATATCCTCTACTGCACAATAAGGCTGCTGGAGGTTTGTTCCAACCCAAGGAAAAAAACATTTTCAAATACCACTCTGAGGTTTCCCTGATCAACGTACTTAGAGAGAGCTGTAATTCCATCAGGTCAAATAAATCTAATAAGATTTTTTTTTAAAAAATCTCTGATGCAATTGCTGCCTTTGCATTACTAATAAGAAAACCATACTGCAGGGATTAAGAGAACTAAAGAAATCCATCAGATATGGATGGGCCAGATCTAGTGAAATCAAATGCAGAAATCTGAATACTTGTACGGGAAGGATTATGTTATGCTAATCTTTAGTACAAGTGATGATACAATTCACCTTACATGGGTACAGATTTCATAATATTAAATAGGGTGTAAAGTTATAGTAATAAGTTAAGGTTATTAGTAACAAAGGTAAAAATGGGGAAAATATTGCTCATCTCACTCATGTGAGTAGTTTCAATTAAGTTATTGCTATTTTCTGTGTGCTAAGTGAGCTGCATTAGGTTTGGTGTATACCAGGGGTGGGCAAACTACAGCCCAGGGACCACATCCAATTCTTCAGACATTTTAACCCAGCTCTTGAGCTCCCACTGGGGAGTGGGATCTGGGATTTCCCCACTCTGTGCGGCTTCTGGAGGCAGCAGCATGTCCCCCTTCTGACCCCTATGCTTAGGGGCAGCCTGGAGGCTCCATGTGCCGTCCCTGCAGCTCCCATTGGCCAGGAACCACGGCCAATGGGAGCTGCAGGAGTGGCACCTGCGGACATGACAGTGTGCAGAGCTGCCTGGCCGCACCTCCACATAGGAGCAGGGGAGAGGGGACATGCTGCTGCTTACAGGAGTGGCTTGAGGTAAGTGCAGCCTGGAGCCTGCACCCCAACCTCCTTCTGCTCCCCAATCCCCTGCCCTAGCCCCGATCCCCCTCCTGCCCTCTGAGCCCCTTGGTCCCAGCCCAGAGCACCCTCCCACACCCCCAACCCCTCATTCTCTGCCCCACCCCAGAACCTGCACTCTCAGCTGGAGCCCTCCCCCCTGGCTCCTACCCAGGCCCTACCCCACACAAGAATTATTTATCAGAGCAGAGAATTGAACTCAGACCACCTGTCTCCTCAGCTAGCAATGTAGCTACTGGACCATCCTTCCTCCAGAGACCAATTTCTCCAGTTAAAATCACAGTTTGGTAGAACATGATTACCCAGATTGGAATTTTACCAGGCCTTTGCTCTTATGAAAAGTGCTGTGGGGAATTTTTCATGAGCATCAGTTGTCAGGTCCTCAGATTTACAACTGTGCCATAAGAGAACACCTCCAGTCCTACAGCTCCCTTGACATTATACTGGGGAACTAGGCCTGGATTCATGAAAGCTGTTAAGTGCATACTTAATGCCATCCCCTTGCCACAATCCGGACTCATGTAATTCAATTTACCTGAATAAACTCACCGATTACTTGCATAGGTAAATACCCTTCAGGGTGATAAAGGGTTGCAGAACTCTGGGCCCTCCATGAGAAGATTAACTCTTAAATCAACTCTGCCAGCACCTGAGTTTTAATGAGAAGCCTGCGGTCTAGTACTGACCAAGCCCAACTCTGTTTAACTTCTTTGAGAAGCACTGGAGGTGGCATGGCTGCAGCAGAGCTTTTAATTTCAAAAATACAGTTTTATACAATTATTTTATGTCTGTGCAATATAAACATCGACACTAATGGCAGAGGGCCATGCTCTTCACACAATTGGTCAGAAACAGCCATCTCAGCCTTTTGAGGTGCTGCTATCCTTAAGTTTAGAAGGAAATCCTCTGAAAACTAATAATCAGAAATAAGTTGCCAATTTCCTTTTAGAAGCCTAGGCGACTCAGCTGTATTCATCTCCACTTCATTTCCCCCCCAGTCCATCCAGCTATCATTTACATTCTTTTTCAGCATCATAGTACATTATTCAGCAATGTCACAGCACACATTTTTCACTGTTTGACTGAAAGTTTGGACTTACAAACCTGTCAGCTATATAGCTCTACTGACTGGAAGGCTTCCATATTAATCAATTTTGCTCTGTTCCACCGAAGTGTTAGTCTTTGTGTACAGTACTTGACTTGGTAATGCTAGAAATACTAGGAAAATACATGGCAGCTCAATCAAGGTCTATGAGGGACAAGTATGGGTTATTTTTCGCTGCTTCCCCCACAAGCTTTTTATGCCTCTGAATAATCATCCACCTCTGTCATTCACATGGACAGAGAACAAAACACTGAGTCCTCTGTGATTTATGACTAAGCAAGGGAAAGAAAAGGTAGCTGTACTTAGTAATTGTGTTTGCAGGGAAAACATAGGGTTATATTAACCCATAAATGAAGGGCATCATAATGACCTTTCCATGCTATTCTTAAAGGGTATGGACACGTGCATACTCACAAACTGTACATATAAAACACACCCTTAAAAACAGCTCTATGTAAACATCACTTACTCCTTGAGTCTCTCATACAGTTCTAGCCTCCCTGAACCCAGTTTGAAGGCCTATAACTAATTACACCCTTAATCTCTCCCCTCTAACTTCTCTGTTTAATCCCACATGGTCTTTCTTGTCTCATTATTTGAAACATAATAGAAACCTGGTGAAATAATCCAGGTTAAACTGTTGAGAACTTCCTGCTTTCCAGTCAGATCTCCTCTTTTAGCTCACAAAGTGGAGTCATTGCTGTGCAGAAAGGAGGGCTAAGGTTTAAATTCTTTTGTTTAATTAATACATATCAGTTTGAAGCACAATACCCCAGAGGACTTCAAGTACCATAGGGCAGTGCTCAAGGGAGATGGTCAAATCAGGGAGTTAACATCTGTTTCTCTGAAGTACAAACCAAGCTACTGTAAAGGTATTTAGTAGGCATTTGTTCCTATGCAAGCAACTAGGCAGGGAAACCTTGACAACTGAATGCTTGCAGTGCAGGATACAAAGTACCTGTCCAATTAGATAAGAGGTATGAGCACTGGCTAAAGTACTTGACTAGAACTATTAAGAGCTGGGTTCAGTTGTCACCTCTGATATTACCTTCCTGAGATACCTTTAGTAAATCCCTTAAATTGCTGTGCGCCTCAGTGTCCCTATTTGTTAAACTCTACTACACATGTGTGTTGCAGGGATAGATTCTAGGGCTGGCAGGGACCTCAAGAGGTCATCGAGTCCAGTCCCCTGCCCTCATGTCAGGACCAAATACTGTCTAGACCATCTCTAATAGACATTTATCTAACCTACTCTTAAATATCTCCAGAGATGGAGATTCCACAACCTCCCTAGGCAGTTTATTCCACTGTTTAACCATCCTTGACAGTTAGGAACTTTTTCCTAATGTCCAACCTAAACCTCCCTTGCTGCAGTTCAAGCCCATTGCTTCTTGTTCTATCCTTAGAGGCTAAGATGAACAAGTTTTCTCCCTCCTCCTTATGATACACTTTTAGATACCTGAAAACATCCCCTCTCAGTCTTCTCTTTTCCAAACTAAACAAACCCAATTCTTTCAGCCTTCCTTCATGGGTCATGTTCTAATTCTTGTTGCTCTTCTCTGGACCCTCTCCAATTTCTCCACATCTTTCTTGAAATGCAGTGCCCAGAACTGGACACAATACTCCTGTTGAGGCCTAACCAGCACAGAGTAGAGTGGAAGAATGACTTCTCCTGTCTCGCTCACAACATACCTGTTCATGCATCCCAGACTCATGTTTGCATTTTTTGCAATAGCAGCACACTGTTGACTCATATTTAGCTTGTGGTCCACTATAACCCCTAGATCCTTTTCTGCCATACTCCTTCCTAGACGGTCTCTTCCCATTCTGTAAGTGTGAAACTGATTGTTCCTTTCTAAGTGGAGCACTTTGCATTTATCTTTATTGAACTTCATCCTGTTTACCTCAGACCATTTCTCCAATTTGTCCAGATCATTTTGAATTTTGACCCTGTCCTCCAAAGCAGTTGCAATCCCTCCCAGTTTGGTATCATCTGCAAACTTAATAAGCGTACTTTCTATGCCAACATCTAAGTCGTTGATGAAGATATTGAACAGAGCCAGTTAAATAAATTCATTAAAGTTTGGGTGGTGCTCAGATATTAATGGTAACAGGCAGTTAGTTTCTCAGATACCATAGTGATAGGCACAGGACCAAAAATTTTAAAGAATAGAATAAGGCATATAATGGTATACATGCACAGGGCCATGCAGTAAAGCTTTACATGAGTAATACCAATGAAATCAGTGGGACTACTCACCTAAAGAAGTCATCTGCTTAAGGGTCTCTTGCAGCTTTGAATGAATAATTGATTTTTTTGGTTCATTGTCCGAACCAAAAAAATATGAAAATAAATTCAGTTTAGGTTGACCCCAAATTGATTTGTTGTTGTTGTTTTTTTAAAAATAAATCTAGCTAATTTTCTAAATAAAATGTATTGAAAGTTGAACTGTTTACTTTTGAAAATGTCAAAACAAAATGTTTTGACTTAAAACAATCAAATATTTTGTGGCTAAAGCTCTTGGCTGAATTCAGCCTGAATTGATGAATAGTTTTGAGTATTCTCAGAAAAATGCAATTTTAGGTCAAACTATTCATCTGAAAACTTGCACAGAGCTGTAGTCCCTAGCTGATATTCACCTTCCCTTACAAGCAAAGTGATACCAAACACTTGAAATGAATTGTACTTTGAACCTAAACCTTCAGGCTCTTTACTTAGTCTGACATTCTTGGCTTGGATCCCTCTGATGTGCATCTGTCACCTTAGGATTCCCTTAAGGTGATTAGAAAGTACTGAATCATAACTGTGAATTGCATAGTAGTGACACAGCTCAGTCTATACAAGCCACTACATGATAATCTCTTTCTCCAGGGCCCTGAAACTCTTGGGAGCAGCAGCATCTCTCACTTTGCCCTTTTAAGGGTCCTAACGCACAGGCCTTTTAGATTCATTTACTCTTAGGACGAATGGTATCTCTCTCTGTTCCTTGCATTGCAAACCCCAGGGTCCAGACCTATATGTCACTTGGTCCTGTTGTAGCTGAGATTGATTGTTTTCCCTTTTTGCTTCCTCTCTTCCAGCAGATGTGCAAATTACCAGTAATAATATACCCTGTATCCATCTCTAGGTGGTGCTGCTGTATCAGAGGCTGGGCTATCTGTCAGCAAGAATGCAACTAGCTGGCACCAGCAGCTGAAAGCATCTGACTAACTGCACACAGACGCAGACAGTAGAAGACAAAGGAAACTGCAGAGAACAGCGGTGCTGAGAGAGGATGCCTCATCAACAGCATCAGCAGCTAATCTGGCTCTACCAATTCATCTGCAATGCAGATCCTATCAATTTTCCTGCTGTGACAGCAGCCGGCTAGATGCTGATTAAGGGGATTCTGGGGAGCTTGGAGGGGAGGATAAACCAAGAGAAGGAATCAGCAGCAAGAGGAAAGAGTAGGATTAGAGAAAGCTGGACTGTGAGAGGCAGTATAATGGCTACAGTGTGCCTGACGATAAACCGTACAGTGTTCTATGAAGACATTAGGAAGTTGTGTTAGTTTCTGCTAATCCATCACCTGTCAAGGGTCTGTTTCACTAGCCATAAGATTAAAGAAAGCAGCATTG
Source organism: Gopherus evgoodei (assembly GCF_007399415.2). Lineage (NCBI taxonomy): Eukaryota > Metazoa > Chordata > Testudines > Testudinidae > Gopherus > Gopherus evgoodei. The sequence goes on from NC_044324.1 coordinate 34,012,809, forward strand.
TCTATTGTCTTCAATACTGGTCACTCTGGAGCTGTTCCCACATTGCAGCCTTGATGCTAATCCCAGTTTAGTGGGGGGCTGTCGAGGCAAACATTCCTTATAACTGCTGCAATTTTGTAAAATCATTTTGGGATAGACTCTCTGCTGAGTTATCCTCCCTATCATGTTGCTCCATGTCTCTGTGAGCAGGTCTAATCTTTTTGCCATCAGTGACAGGGCTCCAAGGGCATGCATGCACACATGCACCCCCCACCATCTTCCCCCCCCCCAGTGGGATCATTTAAATTATGGACTGTGAAAAGCGACACACAGCTTCCTGCAAGGTTAGAGGGGGCAACTTTTAAGTTCTTTAAACATACAGCAAAGGTCCCTTTTAGTGCAGAACAGACATATCTTGGAAATGAATGCCATGTCCCAGCTCGGTGACCCATGTACTTTTCCTCTTTGCATTTATTATTTTTACCCAATACTTTTATCATCCTTATTTTACAAAACAACCCTAATTCTTTTCAGGATCTTTCCCCCTAGGGCTCAATCAAACCCACATTGATTCCCAATTACCCCCAAAGGGACACCTCCCGACCTTGCATTTAATGTTAAAAGCTCTTCTACTTCTTTGGCTGACAAAATAACATTTCACTGGGGTCTTTATTATAGCTAGAAATGATCTCTGAACTTTGATAAATCAACAACAACCTCATAGAGAAGTTTTGTCTTATAAATTCTACAAGTCTCTGTTCACTATTTTCCTTCTTGATAACAAATGTAGGGCTTGATTCTGCTTCCACTGATTTCACCAGAAGGGAAGCAAGGCTTTATTCTGTATTTTTAACAGCTATACATGAATTTCAACTAAAAAAGCATTGGGTTTCATCAGATGTTAAGAGAAAGTTCGTAACACAGAAGTTGGATTATAAAGCAAACTGCAAAAGGCAGAAAAATAAGAACAAAAGTAAACAGTTTTAAAAGAAGTTAAATATGTACAATGTTTGGAACATAAAATATTGTGAGATAATAACTTCAAATTCAAAAGAGAATAGAGTTAGATGAGTTTCCGAAGGTTGGGTCCCCATTTTAGGATATCCTATATCCCTAAGATTGTGATCCAAACTGAATTCAGTATAACATAATAAACAGCAGCAATCCCCTTTTGTTTCACAAAGGTGTGAATTATCAAAGGCATTTCATAGTTCAGAGACTCGCTGCTTTTTAATGTCTCTTCTTGGAAGATTTTAACTTGCAAGTAAATTGAACATTATGTATTCTGAGTAAGTCCTCAAACACCAAAACCTAATTAGGCTACATAAGCAATCAGAACTTTAAACAAACCCAAGGTAGGGTACACAATTTATTTCTTAACTATTTTCTTTTATTCATTCATGCCTTTGGGCATCTGGTGCCAATAATGGTAAAACATTAGAATAATTGTATATCAATATTAATAATAGCAGACATTATAAACAGGGGGAGAATATTCTACTTCTGGGGAGATGCATCTGTGAACTTGCTCTTGCAACAGCAACGTTCTTCTAAGTGATGGAAGAATGACTATGATATATTATAGCTCAGTGGATTCACACCTAATTGGCTTATTGCTGCCTCGTATCTCAGAAGACAGGATCCAATTGTGCGAGGTGCTGGAAGAACTGTCGGCATGGAGTATGGTTATGGGTTCAGGAGGAGGTATGGCCAATGGTTATGGGTCGGCACAGCTGTACCAAACATTGTGTTACTGTTGTCCTGGGATTTCATTAACAGCAGTAAGGTGACTCCATTGCCTGGGTGGGGGGAATTCAGTTGCCAGGGCCCTTCCTATTGCACAGTTTATTTAAGTGGTGGGATTTTCAAAAGCATCTACAGGCTTATCTTCATTATGGGAGTAAGTTGACTTAAGTTACGCTACTCCAGCTGCATGAATAATTTTTTTTTTATCAGGGTTGGAAGGGACCTCAAAGCAGGACCAATCCCCAGACGGATCTTTGCCACAGATCCCTAAATGGCCCCCTCAAGAAGTGAACTCAGAACCCTGGGTTTAGCAGGTCAATGATCAAACCGCTGAGCTGGAGTCAATGTAGCTTAGATCAACTTACCCCGGTGTCTTCACTATGCTGTGTCGATGGGCTGCTCTCCAGTCGACATCTCCTACTCTTCTTGGAGAGCTGGAGTACTGGGGTCAACTGGAGAGACTCTGCTGTTGATTTAGTGGGTCTTCACTATACTTGCTAAATTGAGCAGCCCCAAACTCCCTGTAGTGAAGATCTGCCCTACGTTACTTAGGAAAACAGGTCCACTAACTTTCATGTGTTCCAAATGAAAGGCAATTGGACTTGTTCCACTAAATCACTTAGGAGTTTTTGGAAATCCCACGCAGATTGTGTACATTGGAAAGAAACTTTTACTTTTAGTATTTAAGGCTGGTATTTTTAAAGGGACCTAAGAGATTTAGACACCCAGCTCCCCTTAAAATTGTGGGGACTGGACACCTCACTCCCTGAAGCTCCTTTGTCAATCCCAGCCTGAGTCAAAAAATAATGCACTGTTTCTTAGTGGTGCAGAGAGATACAGATCTGCACTGAGCATAAATCCCATAAGGCTAAGGGAAACCACCAGGTTTGCAAAGGACAAGACTGTAATATGCACTGAATATGGAAGAGGGACATGTGCAAATTCAAAGTAATTTGTAAGTATTTATACTCAGTTAGTGAGAGATTTAACCACTCCCTTGTCCTCTTTCACGCTACTCAATATTACTGGGGAGGATGTAACTCGTTCTTTATAGTTTACAAGAGCAATAAAGCAACAAGGCCACCTAGCCACAAAACTACTTCATGCAACAGATTAGACAAACTGGGAGTTTCATACTGTACCCTGTCAGTTAAAGTGGCTTTTTAAGGATCTCAGCACTGATGCTTGACTCAAGTAATGTTAGGAATGCTGGCTAGGTCAGCTGCATGGATACTGAACTGACATGTCCTAAAGAAGTGAGACGTGATCCAAGAGCAATGTGAACAGTAAAACATTTGTTAGGATGGGTCAGGACAGCAAATGATCAATACCTGCTATTTTTAATAGTCCTCCTCAGCTCTGCCTAGCAGTGAGCTGTCCACAATATGTTTTATTGATGACACCATGGGCTATGTGAGAAAGATGAACTCCAGGCGTAAAGATTTTCAGATTTGCTTTATTGCCTTTTCAATAAGTGGTAATCTTTTTCCAATAGGAAAAGAAATATCAGCAACCCTTTAAATTATAACAAAATGTCTGAACTATGCCTTAACTAAACATTTAATTTAGAATTATTAGGAAAGTAATCACATAGCCAATAAATACTTGTTGATTAAAATTATTAGGCTTCATCGCCTACCATATATAATAGGCCAGTAGCATATTACACAGTTTTTAAATCTCTCAAGTCATGTAGTTAAATCTTCAACAATCATTATAGGAAGGCTGGTAGTTCTGCCTATTTTTAAAGTTGTCTGACACATCCCGTCCTAAGACCCCGTTTTTAATTGCTTATAACTTTAATTGTTTAAACTGAAATTTTCCATGCTGGGTATCTGACTCAGATGGATTTTTGGAAAATTTCAGCCAAAAATGTTCAGCTGTTCTGAAAAAAAGATTAGAGAAAAATAAGTGAAAGAATTCTGGCAACCTTCTCTTGGAAAAACTCTAAACCACCAATGTTTTGGGGCAAGGACTTGAAATTTGATGGGATGGTAACCTATGTGTCAGACAAGTGCCTTTTGCCAACCCCATGAATATCAGCCCAAATTTAGCCAAGTTGTAAAGCTTTGAAAAATTGCAATTTGCACATGCTCAGGAGACTAGAAAGAGCTTCGTATGTAATTCCCCAAAGATTTCACCTGCACTGAGCCTGCTCCAGTCCAAGGCTGAGCAGGATTTGCCCTGCAGTTGTGAGTCTGGGCTGCTGAGAATGAGCCTGGGACTGGGGAATGGGACAGAACTGGACACTGGAAATGAAAACAGGGAGAAACTGTCTCTCTGGTGCTATCTCTGTCTGCCCACGACACCTCTACCCCTTGCTAGTCCCAAGCAGTAAGAAGGAGGAACCTGTCTGAATAGAAAGCAGAAGTGACAAGGACAGACTGGTGGGAGTGAGGTGATGGGGGGGAACTGGGACTACAGAGGCGTGAAGGTGGAGATATCAACTGGTTTGTTGGGCAAGGAGATTGAAACTGGAGCCAGGGAGGGAAATGGAGGTATAGGGGACAGATTCCTCTACTGTTAGCAAATATCAGTGAAACCCACTGGCAAAGTGTCTGTCTCACTCCCCTCTAGAGCTGGTCCACACTGAACAGTGGTCCTTAACTTTTTTCTTTCTGAGCCCCCCAAACATGCTAAAAAAACTCCAGAGTGCAGTGTGGATGATGCAGAGCTCAGGGCTTAGTGTGGCTAGGGGCTTCTGCCTTGTGGGGGATTCCAGGGCTTCAGCCACAGAGCCTGGGGGAACTTAGGGCTTTAGTTCCTGTGGGGCGGTGGGGCTTGGGACCCTTGACTCTAGCCCTGTAGGGTGGGGAGGGAGAGAAATTGGGGCTTCTTCCTCATAAGGTTCTGGGGCTCCAGGCTTCAGCTGTGGGGCAGGGTATGGGCTTTGGACTTTAGCCCTGTGTGGTGCCAGGGCTCTGGGCTTCTGCCCCATAGGGCACTGAGGCTCCAAGCTTTCTGCCTTGGGCCCCAGCCAGTCTATCACTGGCTCTGCTTTGTGGACCCCCTGAAACTGGCTAACACCCCCCAGAACCACTGACATAGAGGATGATCATGTACAGCTACTTTAGTTAGTTAGGCAACACAAGTGACAGAGATGTGTGCAGTGAATCTGAAAGTTCCAATTCTGCTGATGAACCATGTGATGCTACATGATGGTATTTCTGTTTTATCAGCTTGTTTTTTTTCAAAACACAGCACATTACATGCAAAAAATACTATGTGAAAGAAACATTGTCACAGTTGCAAAGTATGCGTTATATTAAGGTCTGTAATTACATGATCACATACTATTTTTTTCTACAGGACCCCCTATGCCAAGCTCAACCTCCCATTTCCCCACCACTCCCACAGCCAGCCTCTCACTTTCTTCGGCTCTGTCCCCAGGCATAGAGTGCCTTTCCTGATTCAGTCTGCAAGCCTCCACCCTTCTCTCCTTCAAATTCTCACTTTTATCAGGGCACCTACAAAAAAAAAACTCTCTCCCCACCCCAAGAAAAACCTCACCTACCTAGTTAGCTAATGGCTACATCGAGGGTGAGCTGGGCATGTTTGATATTTACATTAAACATAATATACTGCATGTTTTATTTCTCTTCCTTCCTGTTTGTCATCATAGATTAGGAGCTTCCACTTGTTTAGAGAACATTTGGCCCATTGTGGATACTGCTATAATACAAATGAATAAAAATAGCCCTTGCTCAAAGGAAACAAAAGGAAGGAGGGTGGAGAAGCTCCTTGTATTTTCACACACACACCTGTGCAAGACCAGAAACAATCCTGGAGACCTTACTCAACATCCTTACTCGGGTACAATTCCCACTGAAGTCACTGAGAGTAAAGACTGATTAAGGAATTCAGGACTAGAACCAGAAGCCAAATAATTCTGTACCTCCTTGTATGGCACTCAGTGGCAAATAAAGAAAGTAACAGCTAGCTGGAATCCTTACTAGGATCCAATTATGACTTATCTGAGCTTTTTGTCAATAAAATAGGCCTCATTGATTTTAAATTCCTAGACAATTTTGTTGTTTGCTTTTCTTTCAAAAGAAAGTGAAAACTGTGCATGCCTATATGTATGTATGTATGTAGTATGTGCATAGCACTGGACAGATCTTCTTGTTAAAATTAAGAAAATAAAAATGTAGGCTAAATATCAGGAAAACTTCCTAGCAGTGAGACAGGAATAATGTCTCAAGGGAAACACTGGAAACTCCATCACTGCAGACCTTTAAAATGAAACTGGACAAAGACCTTACAATAGGCTTTCTAGTGATCATCCTTCATTAGATTGTAGATGAGTTTCTAGGGCTGTCTGCATTGTTAATTCCCCTGACCCTTTTATTTTATTAATTACTATGACAGTCAAACACCATTATTTAACCACGGAGACTCCATACATGGAGCCCAATCCAAATTCCACTGAAATCAATGGGAAAACTCCAATGGGACTTGCATCTGAAGAAGCGAGCTTTTTTTACCCACGAAAGCTTATGCCCAAATAAATCTGTTACTCTTTAAGGTGCCACCAGACTCTTTGTTGTTTTTGTGGATACCGACTAACATGGCTACCCCCGATACTTGACTCCAATGGGACTGACTTCAATTGGAGTTGAATTGGATTCCTGGACACTACCTCCTTGGTTAAAGCCTAAGAAAGTGAGATTAAAAAGTTAATAAATCACAAATTAGTAGCTGCATGGACAGCAGTGAGTTTCACAACAATATACACATTTATTATTAATCACCAGTACTATAATTATGATACTAGTTAATATTTGTATCAGTAATTATTACAAAAGAGTGTAGCTAGAATGTTTATTACTAGGGCTGTCGATTAATCACAGTTAACTCAAGTGATTAACTCAAAAAATTAATCACGATTAAAAAAATGAATCATGATTAATCGCAGTTTTAATTGCACTGTTAAGCAACAGAATACCAAGTTACATTTATTAAATATTTTAGGATGTTTTTCTACATTTTAAAATATGTTGATTTCAATAACAACACAGAATACAATGTGCAGTGCTCACTTTATATTTTTTATTACAAATATTTGCACTATAAAAATGATAAACAAAAGAAATAGTATTTTTCAGTTCACCTCATACAAGTACTGTAGTGCAATCTCTTTTATCATGAATGTGTAACTTACAAATGTGGATTTTGTTTTAGTCACATAACTGCACTCAAAAACAAAATAATGTAAAACTTTAGAGCCTCCAAGTCCACTTAGTTCTACTTCTTGTTCAGCCAATCGTGAAGACAAATAAGTTTGTTTACATTTATGGCATGTAATGCTGCCCGCTTCTTATTTACAATGTCATCTGAAAGTGAGAACAGGCATTTGCATGGCACTTTTGTAGCTGGTATTTACATGCCAGATATGCTAAACATTCATATGTCCCTTCATGTTTCGGCCACCATTCCAGAAACGTGCTTCCATGCTGATGACACTTGTTTAAAAAAAAAAAGTGTTAATTAAATTTCTGACTGAACTCCTGGGATGTGTGTGTGTGTGTGGGGGGGAATTGTATGTCCCCTGCTTTGTTTTACCTGCATTATGTCATATATTTCATGTTATAACAGTTTTGGATGATGACCCAGCATGTTTGTTTTAAGTATACTTTTGCTGCACTTTTGACAAAATGCAAAGAAGGCACCAATGTGAGATTTCTAAAGATAGCTACAGCACTCAACCCAAGGCTTAAGAATCTGAATTGCCTTCCAAATTCTGAGAGGGATGTGGTGTGGAACATGCTTTCAGAAGTCTCAAAAGAGCAACACTCTTATGCGGAAACTATAGAATCCAAACCATCAAAAAAGAAACTCACTCTTCTGCTGGTGGCATCTGATTCAGATGATGAAAATGAACATGCATCGGTCCACACTGCTTTAGATTATTATTGAGCAAAACCTGTCATCAGCATGGACACATGTTCTCTGGAATGGTGGTTGAAGCATGAAGGGAGATATGAATCTTTAGGGCATTTACCATGTAAATATCTTGTGATACTAGCTACAACAGTGCCATGCAAATGCCTGTCCTCACTTTCAGGTGACATTGTAAACAAGAAGCAGGCAGCATTATCTCCTGCAAATGTAAACAAACTTCTTTGTCTGAGTGATTGGCTGAACAAGAAGTAGGACTGAGTGGACTTGTAGGTCCTAAAGTTTTACGTTGTTTTTTTTTGAATGCAGTTATTTTTTCATACATAATTCTACATTTGTAAGTTCAACTTTCAAGATAAAGAGATTGCACTACAGTACTTTTATTAGGTAAATTGAAAAAATACTATTTCTTTTGTTTTTCACAGTGTTAATATTTGTAATAAAAATAAATACAAAGTGAGCACTGTACACTTTGTATTCTGTGTTGAAACTGAAATCAATATATTTGAAAATGTAGAAAACATGCAAAATATTTAAATGAATGGTATTTTATTGTTGTTTAACAGTGTGATTAATCATGATTAATTTTTTAATCACTTGGCACCCTTGTTTATTACCCAAAATCTTCTCTTTTATCACACCTTTTGTTTGAAGACAGGTGCGGGATTTTTCTTTTCCAAAGTTCAACCTTTCTTCACGTTGTCATGCTCGGGCTGTAGGGATCCTAGTTCACTGGGCACCAGCATCTGTGATGGATAAGGTTTGATGTCTTTAATTGGAATGTTTCTCTTTATTGTTATTATAGTGATGTGGTAGCATCACAATAATGGAGGTTCTGGCACAGTTTTCTGTTTAAAGGTTGATAGTTTTAAGTCCTCTAAATCAACATGTTTAGTTGGGTTCCTTTGAAATTTGGTGTGACTCAAGAGAGTGCAGGGTAGGATTAGAGTCCCAAGTTTGGGGTCATTTGATCTAAGGGTTGTGGCGATATGAGCGATATTAGTTTTTTGTTTTGTTTGTTTGCAAAGCTATTGATGTGGTGTGGGTCTAAACCAGTCTCAATCTGTTGAGTTTTACCTAAGGTAGTACATGGCACCCACTAAATCCTGGGGGTACCCAAACTGAGAACAGTATTGAGAACATGATCACATCTTTGCTTGGATAGATGTGCAGTCTGGAAGGACTGCAGTGCACATGCATCAATAACGGGGAAAAAAAAGAGAGAGATTCAATGAAGCCATATTGCATTTGCCTTTGTCGTTTGATGTAGTGTGCCAGTGCCATTGGCCAAGTGAACATCCCATCAGTGCTATTTCTAGTCCAAACCTTTATAAGTGTTATATAAGTACACACCATTTTTCTTTTAAGGAAATAAATGCAAAAAATACATTTCAATTGATTTGATTTTAAAAGTCCAGGACTATAGGGTGACCATATTTCGCAAAGGGAAAATGGGACACAGAGTGGGGCTAGCATTGCTGCTTGCCTGAGCCCTGCCTGCCCCCTCTACTCGGGGGGCTGGCATCACTGCTAATCCCCTGCATATTCCTCTGTACCCCACTTTTTTGACAAAAGTGGGCATTTGTCCTGTTTGCTCTTGCCAATTGACCAAGTTGGCAAGAGCAAATGGGACAAATGTCCACCTTTGCCACCTTTGCCAAAAAAAGTCAGGACAGCTGGAACAGGGCTTAAAAAAAGGATTGTCCCTGCCAAAATGAGATGTATGGTCTCCCTACAGCACTAGCTGCTCTGTAATGCTACAACTGAGTGTAACCATTTTACCTGGTGGTGTCAGCAGCAACAACAGCTGGTGGTGTCAGCAGAAAACAACTGACTCAAGTCCCTACCCAGAAATCTGGGAAAACTAAACACCACCTCTGGCTGCTGATCACCTAGGCAAAGTAGGTGTGTCTATGTAAATACAGACTGGTCCTGTGATCTTTTCCCCCAGCCCATCAAAAGATGGCAGGGAGAGCTCGTCCAGACCACTGGCTCACATGAGGTATATGAAACAAAAGGAAGAACTTTTCTCACATGAAATGTGATTCAGTCACATTGCACATAAGTATTAAAATATTAAAATTATCTAGAATACACATATTGTACATGTTAACAAACACTTTATACAGTAATATAAAACACTATGGGCTAAATCCTCTGACAGTGAAAGTGAGTGGAGATCTGACCTGATGTATTGTGGTCTGCAGTTGTTACAATATCCGTAACTTTGAATCTCTCAACTTCTGTGCCTGTATGATTTCAACTGTAACTTATTAACATACAGCGGACTTTCCAACACTGAGTGTGGAATAAGGATTTTATTGATCAATACATGATTATTATACCTTTCTGACATTTTATTCTGTTTTTCTGTATGATCAGCTGGTGGTGTTGTCTGCATGACATGTATCAACAAAGAAATAAAAAAAATACATGGCAATACACTGCTGGCATCTGGGAAGGGTTGTTTAATTGTACATTTCAGCACAAGTTTCATGCAGGCAAAGGGAATCCCCAGCTTTGACTGAACCATAGAAATAGCTTTGTTTTGCAATACAGCTTGCACATATTACATCTTGGTCAGCAACAGTGATGCCACTCTTGAACAGAGTGGTTGCTGTCTGCTCTTGGGGCAGTCTCTTTACAGGTCCCAGGTTTCTCATAACTGGTCTGCTTTGATTCATCTCGAATTAAGCCAGTTCATCAACTTAACCTAAAATCAATTAATCAGCCCTTAACATCTTGGGCTTACAGTCTTTCTTTTTCTCCCTCTCAGTTTTTTAGAAGTAGTGTGATGTAGGGCTGTTGCACCTTTGTTGTCCCAGACCTTTCTGATGACTCCTTTCTCTCTGTTCTTCCTTTGTAGCTGGGCTTGTTTTCCTTATTGAGCCCAGCTGCGGCTGCATGCCTCTATGTCGGGTAGTTCTGACAGCTGTGTTGGGATGTGGTCAGCCTGGTTGCCTGTAAGTCCAGAAGACTTTTCTCTTCTCTACCTATGCTTGGTATAGGGTTTGTAAATCCTATTACTTATCCTTTCCCTCAAGGCTGAAGCTGGCGAAAGCTACTTCTCCTGACAGAAAATTGGCATTGTCATGGAAACTTCCAGCTTAGTGTTGGATGTGGAAGGCTTCCCTACTGTTCTCGCTATCTGCTACCTGTCATATGTCTGGTCACACCCCATGTCTATGAGAGCCAGTATTTCTTGACTGTTCATCTCTACTGGAATCAAAAGTTTCCCTGGGACTTTTTTTCAGGTCCTATTTTTTCCGGTCACACTTTGCCTGATATTATACTCCATGTAGTCGCAAAACCTGTGTCCTGTTTTCCAAAGGAGTAACAGTCTATTGAGTCTGACCCTTGTCTTCCAGTGGCTTAGTCTTCTTTCTGAACTTCACTGGGCTCTTGTTGCTGTGTTGGCATGGGGCTGGCAAGGCGTTTAAAGTCATGGGCCTGCTGTCTTCTGGGAATCTTATCCATGGACACTGAGAGGGGCATCTGCTAACTGTCCTACCTGATGACCAGTCAGTGTCTGGATTTTCTTGGGGATTACCCAATATGGGCTGACTCCATCCTCAGATACTTGGTCTGTTTCCTTCTCCAGTGTGTATGGAGCAGGTGCTTCCGCAGCAGGTAGTGTCCTTATAGGGTTACCAGTTGATGTCTACAAACCCAGTCTCGGCCTCCTGGTGAAAGAATCTCAACTGCTCCATAGCCATGAGTTCTGCTATCTGGGGTCCTGTTAGAGTCTGCTAGCAGAAGACCTTTAGCCTTTGGGCAATTAACCATACTCTGCTTTGGGGGCAGGTAGTGCTTGTGGCAGAAATGCTGATGCTAGGTCTAGATGAAGAAAACTACCCTGTCCAATGTGGCAGCTGTCACCTGTTCCTAGTCCTGGGATGCTGCATCATCCAATCCCCAGTATGCTGACTCCCAGTGAGGAATGGAGCAAACAGGATTGCCCACTGATCTGGGAGCCATTGGGAAGCCTGGGCCACCCTTTCAAAAATTATTAAGAAGGACTCCAGGTCATTGTCTGCCTTCATCTTGGGAAACTTCAGGGTCCGAGTAGTTCCCTGAAGTGCAGAGGATGCATTCCCTGTGATGGTGGGACCCTGAGGAATAGCAGCCAGTATCAGGTCTGCCATCTGTTGTAAGAACTGTGGCTGGTGTGGTGCCATCTGTTCGAACAGTTGTTGCTGCCTCTCTTGTTGCTGTGCTTGACAGTCAGCCAGCCAGTGCAGAGCTGAGTGTTCTCCATAGCTCTCTTGCATATATATCAAGCACAAAAAATGTTTTTAGTTTTGTTTTTGAGCTTCTCTTTTCTGCAGTGACCGTTAAAGTCAATCTCACTTGTAGTACTATGTTGTCAACTGCTCTTGGGGCAGTCTCTCTAGAGCTCCCAGCTTCTTCCTACCTGGTCTACCTCGATTCATCTCGAATTAGCCCAGTCCATCAATTTAACCTACAATGAATCAGACCTTTAATCACAAGGGCTTTCAGTCTTCCTTTGCCTCCCCGTCAGTTTCTTAGAGGCAGCTTGGCATGGGGCTCTTGCTCCCTCTCCCCCCACTATCCTGGGCCTTTCTGCCTCCTTCTCTCTCTCTGTTCCACTTCCTTTATAGCTGGGCTTGTTTTCCTTATTGGTCTCAGCTGGGGGTGCAGGCCTCCCTGACTGGAAGTTCTTGGCAGCTGTGCTGGGATGTGATCAGCCTGGCCGCCTGTAAGCGGCGAAGACTCTTCTCTCCCTTCTGCCAATGCTCAGTATGGGATTTATAAACCCAATTGCAGTGGCTGAGTGGCAATATTTGGGGAAATCACCTTAGCCATATTATGCTGTTTAGCCGTCGACTCTTTTGTTGGAATGCAAAGAAAAACATCCAGGGTCTTTGGTTTTGGTTTTGCCAAATGCATGCAGCAAAACAGAGATTTCATGACTAGTTATAGAATGTAAAAAAGGGTGAATTTTCACCACATATTGTGAACTTGACAGTAGTTTGTGAATGTTAGTCCCAATACTATGAGTATCTCCTGAAAGGTATATATCCATCCTTCTATCTATCCATCCATCCAGACATTTATATGGCCTCCTAGACTTTAGTAGCTTACAAATATTAATGAATGTAAATTCATGACATTAGAGAAGTATCTTATAGGTGAAAAACAGCAGCACAGAGTACAAGTAACACAGGAAGTCTGTGACCAAGCCAGGAATTGGTGCTAATCCAGTGTCTTAAACATAAGACCATCTTTCCTTCCTTCTGCTACTCTCAAATTTCGCTGAGAGAAAGTTATTTAATTGAAATCAATGGGAATTAGTTGAGCACCTCAGAGTACCAGCCCCTTTACTGCTGTATCAGCATGAGATTTTTCCTTAAGGTTTGTGAAGTTTTTTGATGGCACAAAGCTGTCATTTGCATACAGAAATCTAACTCTGCAACTACTGGAAAAGTGTCACCCTTGAAAGCCTCAAAATATCAAAGAATGGGGGCATCAGGCTCCCAAAATACAAGTCCCAGGAGCCGATGCACTATTATGGGAAAATGCAGTTGAATGTTAGACTGACTCAAAACAAAACATTTCAGATCAGCCAATAAACTGAAATAAAACATGTCAATTTTAGGAATGTTGAAAAGTTCCATTTTGACAGAAAATATCAAAACAAAAAGTAATTGAAACAAAATGCTAAGTATAATAGCAACAACACTGAGTTACTGTAAGGTGAATGAACAATTGGTTGTAAAACTGTGATCAAAGAGTCGTTATCAGTGGTTCACTGGGGGGACATAGCAAGTGGGATCCTGCAGGGGTCTGTCCTGGGTCTGGTACTATTCAATATTTTCACTAATGACTTGAATAATGGACTGGAGAATATACTTACAAAATTTGTGAGTGACACCAAGCTGGGAGGGGTTGCTAGCACCTTGGAGGACAGGAATAGAGTTCAGAGTGATCTTGATATATATGAGAATTGGTCCGAAATCAATAAGATGAAACTCAATAAAGTCAAGTGCAAAGTACAACACTTAGGAAGTAAAAATCAAATGCACAAATACAAAATGGGGAATAACCGGTGAGGCAGCAGTACTGCAGAAAAGGATCTGGGGATTACAGTGGGTCACAGATTGAACATGAGCCAAGAATGTGATGCTGTTGCAAAAAAAAGGTCAGTGTATTTCTGAAGTGTATTAACAGGAGTGTTCTATGTAAGACATGGGAGGTAATTGTCCCACTGTACTCAGCACTGGTAAGGCGTCAACTGGAGTACTGTGTCCAGTTTTGGTTACCACACTCTAGGAAAGGTGTGGACAAACTGGAGAGTCCAGAGAAGAGCAACAAAAGAGGTTTAGGAAACATGACCTATGATGAAAGGTTGAAAGAACTGGGCATATCTAATCTAGAGAAGAGAAGACTGGTGGGGGGTGGGGCAGAGACTTTAAGGCCAGAAGGGACCATTGTAATGATCTAGTCTGACCTCCTGCACCTTGCAGGCCACAAAACCTTGCCCACTACTTCTGTAATAGACCCCTAGCCTCTGGCTGGGTTAATGAAGTCCTCCACTCATGATTTAAAGACTTCAGATATGTAAAAGGTTGTCATAAAGAGGATACTGATCAGTTGTTCTCTATGTCCACCAAGGATTGGACAAGAAGTAACTGGCTTAATTTGTAGTTAGGGAGATTTAGATTAGATATTAGGAAAACCTTTCTCACTATAAGGATAGGTAAGCTGTGGAATAAATTACCTATGGATGTTGTGGAATACCCATCACTGTTGATCTGAAAAACATTTTTCAAGGATGGTCTAGCTATACCTAATCCTGCCCTAGAGAGGAGGTTGGACAGATGGCCTCTTGAGGTCTCTTTCAGCCCTATATTTCTATGATTTTTCTATATTTCTAAATCTTTTTCACATTTCCCTTCTGTGAAATTTAAATTTTCTTTAAAGTTCAATTTTTCATCCCAATTTGGGACCACAACAAATGTTTAAATGTCAGAATTTCCAAGGGATGGACATTCCAAATTTAGACAACTTGAATCATAATGATAATGATTTTGTAGTCTCCTAGAAGGCCAAATTCTCAATGGATGTTTTAGTTGTGAATCAACTGCAGGATCAGGCCTGCCCTTTCATTGCTAATGTTGAAGCTATGCTTGTTTTTTGTTTAGTGAATTGAAGCGTTCAAGTGCCAGTAGCTAAAATGTGGAGTAATGTCCTGAAATTTCCTTCTGGCTTCTTCCTCCTCCAAGAAGATTCTGTTGTCTATGACAGTGGTTCTCAACCTTTCCAGACTACTGTACCCCTTTCAAGAGTTTGATTTGTCTTGTATACCCCAATTTTCACCTAACTTAAAACCAACTTGCTTACATAATCAAAATAAATTAATAAATAAATAAAAGTGTCATAGCACACTATTACTGAGAAATTGCTTAATTTCTCACTTTTGCCATATAATTATAAAATTAATTGGAATATAAATATTGTACCTACATTTCAGAGTATAGTGTATATAGAGCAATGCAAAGAAGTTATTGTCTGTATGAAATTCTAGTTTGTACTGACTTTACTAGTGCTTTTTATGTAGCCTGTTGTAAAACTAGGCAAATATCTATATGAGTTGATGTATCCCTTGGAAGACCAATCTGTACCCCCAAGGGTACATGTACCCCTGCTTGAGAACCACTGGTCTGTGGGGTAGACTGGGACATGTGACATATAAAGACTCCCCTTGTCAAAAACCCACTGTAATCACTATCCTAGTAAAAACATGACACCTCTAATGCCTGTGAGGTCAGTGTTCGCTTTTATCATCTGTCACAGAAGCTGGACTTGCCTAGGGCACAGTGTAACTTGTTCACACACCTTCACGGCACATTGTTTGAGTTTTTCCTCCAGGAGCCAGCATTCCTAGCTCATTTGTGCAGGTTCCACAATATTTTTTTTCATCCTCTTCTCCTTTTGAGCTTGCACCATCTCCCACATACCAGCTAGCCCCCTGAGCACTAGGAAACAGGTGCATGTGAACACTGCTTATCTTAGGGCTTTCTATAGTGCTGACCACGACAGTGTCTAGTCCATTAGTCTTGCTCAATTTAACTGAAAAAGCTGTGCTGTGAGACTCCCTCCAGCCCACTTGCAACCCATACATAGCTTGATTTAACACAGGGTAGAAGCTTTGGATTGCAAGAGAGGTATTTTAATCTCTGTATATTGCACTTAAAGAGCCGCTACCTCTCTTCTTGGTATCATAATCATTCCCAGAAGCCCTACATATCTCCAGGAATTAGACTACAGGGCTAATGAGTCAATATTCTTCATGCTCTCACGTTGTTCTGATAGGAACTGGGCAGAATTCTTCCTGAAACTAACTCCATTGACCTAAATGGCTTACATCAGGGATGACTTTGACCCATTAAGTTTTGTATGTTTGTACTACTCAGTATGCCAAATCTTAAGGTACTAACTTCTGGAACTGACAATAAATATGGTCACTTCATGCTCAGAGCCATCAAAATTCTCACCCTCTCATAGCCTGGCAGTAAAATTTTGTGCTATATGTGCAAAACTGATTATGTAGATCATTGCGTGCCATGAAAGTAACATCTGCTGAAGTAAGATGTGAGTTCAGTGGGATATAATGTGGGGAATTTAGAGATTCAATTATGAGAGCCAGATCTTCAGCTGCCATAAATTGGTACCAACAGACATCAAAATCAATAGAGATATGTCTATGTTGACCACCCGAGGAGAGGTGTTCAAAGATAAGATTGTATTTTGTATTATAGAGAAAATAGGAGTCAGAAGTCAGGGATAAAGGAAGGATATAGAGAAAAGTTAAGCCAATCTCTCCAATTTCTCTGTGTGAAAGTCTTTACTCAAAACTGCTCCTGGCCCAAGGTGAAGAAACTGCAGGGCATCCAAACCCTGTAGTGCTCATAATCCTGGAGTAAAATAAATCTTTTAAAAAAAGTTTTTATTTATTAAGGTCTATATCCGAGTAACTATAGGCCTGTTAGTTTGACATCTGTAGTATGTAAGGTCTTGGAAAAAATTTTGAAGGAGACATTGAGGTCAATGGTAATTGGGACAAAATACAACATGGTTTTACAAAAGGTAGATCATGCCAAACCAACCTGATCTCCTTTGAGAAGGTAACAGATTTTTTAGCCAAACCAACCTGATCCCCTTCTTTGAGAAGGTAACAGATTTTTTTAGACAAAGGAAATGCAGTGGATCTAATTTACCTCGATTTCAGTAAGGCATTTGATACGGTTCCACATGGGGAATTATTATTTAAATTGGAAAAGATGGGGATCAATATGAAAATTGAAAGGTGGATATGGAACTGGTTAAAGGGGAGACTACAACATGTCGTACTGAAAGGTGAATTGTCAGGCTGGAAGGAGGTTACTAGTGGAGTTCCTCAGGGATCAGTTTTGGGGCCAATCTTATTTAATCTTTTTATTACTGACCTTCCCACAAAAAGTGGGAATATGCTAATAAAGTCTGCAGATGACACAAAGCTGGGAGGTATTGCCAATACAGAGAAGGACTGGGATATCATACAGGAAGATCTGGATGACCTTGTAAATTGGAGTAATAGTAATAGGATGTAATTTAATAGTGAAAAGTGCAAGGTCATGCATTTAGGGAGTAATAACAAGAATTTTAGTTATAAATTGGGGACACCTCAGTTGGAAGTAACAGAGGAGGAGAAGCACCTCAGAGTATTGGTTGATCACAGGATGACTATGAGCTGCCAATGTGACATGGCCATTAAAAAAGCTAATGCGGTTTTAGGATGCATCAGGCGAGGTATTTCCAGCAGAGATAGGGAGGTGTTAGTACCATTATACAAGACACTGGTGAGACCTCACCTGGAATACTGTGTGCAGTTCTGGTCTCCCATGTTTAAGAAGGATGAATTCAAACTGGAACAGGTACAGAGAAGGGTTACTAGGATGATCTGAGGAATGGAAAACTTGTCTTATGAAAGGAGACTCAAAGAGCTTGGATCGTTTAGCCTAGCCAAAAGAAGGTTGAGGGGGGATATGATTGCTCTTTATAAATGTATCAGAGGGATAAATATTAGAGAGGGAGAGGAATTATTTAAGTTTAGTACCAATATGGACACAAGAACAAATGGATATAAACTGGACACTAGGAAGTTTAGACTTGAAATTAGAGGAAGGTTTCTAACCATTAGAGGAGTGAAATTCTGGAACAGCCTTCCAAGGGGAGTAGTGGGGGCAAAAGACATATCTGGCAATAAGACTAAGCTTGATAAGTTTATGGAGAGGATGGCATGATGGGATAGCCTAATTTTGGCAATTAATTTGGCAACTGATCTTTGATTATCAGCAGGTAAGTATGTCCAGTGGTCTGTGATGGGATGTTAGATGGGATGGGATCTGAGTTACTGCAGAGAATTCTTTCCTGGGTGCTGGCTGGTGAGTCTTGCCCACATGCTCAGGGTTTAACTGATCGCCCTATTTGGGGTCGGGAAGGAATTTTCCTCCAGGGCAGATTGGCAGAGGCCCTGGAGGATTTTTCACCTTCCTCTGCAGCATGGTGCACGGGTCACTTGCTGGAGGATTGTCTGCAGCTTGAGGTCTTCAAACCGCAATTTGAGGACTTCAATAACTCAGGCATAGGTCAATGATCTTCCTAGCCAGTGCGGAACTGGTAAAAGGCCAAACATCCAGTGGTTTTTGCACAGTGCTAGTCTTGCAATGGGATGTAAATGAGAGCCAGGATGTTTGTTAGGTGCAGATAGGTAGGGAGGCTGTTCTAGGTGATGGAGGGAAATGCACAAAGACTGCTCCTTAGAGAGACTGGCATTCAAGGTGCATTTTGGTAACTCTGTCTGTTCTTCTGGCTTCTTGTCCCTCCATGGGGACCAGTGAAACTGCATGCAGCTATTTGTACACATAGCTAAAATACAAAACTTCACAACTTTTATGCAAATGTGGAACTAATTGTGTGTGTGCAGGCCCCCATGTTCCCACAGCTTACTCTTTTTTTTTTCATATGCAGCCTGGATCGAGAGCTGAATAAATGTCATATAAATTCTCAATGTGTGAGATAGTTCATAGTTTCTGCTTTAGCCTCTTTGGAGAAAGCCAATTCCCAAAAGTGAAAACCACTGACACTTCACAGGAGCACTTGATTTATTTTGCTTTTGTTTGTTAAACAGTGTCTGTTAACGTCCAAGTTATTCCTGCTTCCTACGAAGCTCCCTGAAATAGTAGATGTGTAATTTGTGGTAATTAAACTAGTGTGAAATTTGCATTGTCAGGAAATGCATGGCTCTTTTTTGGCCAGCCACCGGTCTATTTATAGCAGGGGTCGGCAACCTTTCAGAAGTGGTGTGCCGAGTTTTCATTTATTCACTCTAATTTAAGGTTTCGCGTGCCAATAATACATTTTAATCTTTTCAGAAGGTCTTGTTCTATAAGTCTATACTATATAACTAAACTATTGTTGTATGTAAAGTAAATAAGGTTTCAGAATGTTTAAGAAGTTTTATTTAAAATTAAATTAAAATGCAGAGCCCCCTGGACTGGTGGCCAGGACCTGGGCAGTGTGAGTGCCACTGAAAATCAGCTAGCGTGCTGCCTTCAGCACTCGTGCCATGGGTTGCCTACCCCTGATTTATAGAAATACACTGTACCATTTCCTTGACAGGCAGTGATATCAAAAAACAGATACTGGGAGAAAGCCAATTTGCTTGACCAAAACATCCATTACCTTTATCACCAGAGGAAGCTGAAAAATAATCAATTAGAACACTTCACTTGGGAATAACTAATTGAATTATTAAATATAAAGTCACCATGAAGTCACTGTGGTAGTCTAAATATTAATACTACTAAAGGCATGAAATGTTATCAATAATTTACTGATTTACACAAACTGGAAACCAGAACCTCATTTAGTCTATTAGCTCTCATGACTAGTCAAGGTTTCCAATTTTGTCAGGTTTAAAGAGCTGGTGTAACTTTCTCCAACATCATATTAATAAGGTACTGTATCCAGAGGCGTGGTCAGCTAATTAGCTCAGAGCAGATAGGTAAATGGATTTACTTCTACTTATCTCACTTATCAATTTGGCCCATGCTGCTACTAAATTGGTCAAGTCCTAGCTCAGAAATCAGTCCTCCACTCCTTCCTCAATCCAAGTAGCAGTTACTTCAGTCATCCCATTGACTTCAGTGGCGCTTTCTATTTTGCATAGTTATATAGCCCCCCTTGCTTCAGTATGTGAGGATCTTACAATATTTAATGTATTTGTCCTAAAATACCACTTCCGGGCAGGGCAATGCTATTATCCCCATTTTACAGATGCAGAATGGAGGCACTGAGAGACTAAGTGACTTGCTCAGTATCACACAGAAGGCCTGTGTCAGAGCAGGGAGTAGAATGCAGGCTAGGTTAGTGTCCTAACTGCTGGACCATCCTTCCTTTCTAAGTGTATCCACAGTATTACATAGACTGTGATAGGCTTCAAGGAGTAAAGACCTCGGGATTTGTTCCATTATGATATCAGAGAAAACAAGTAGCCAGACAGACACACTGACTATATGTGGAAACACTGGATCTGGACTCTGCTTAGTATATAAGAGAGGGAGATGGCAGTAAAGCTTGAGGGGGGCCTTCAAGCTTTGGAACAAGCCCCTGTCCTTTGCCCCAGATAGCCCATGTATGGTAACTAGAACTATTTGTAACATTTTTGACAAAATGAAATTCTGTTGAAATGCAGTGTTTTGTTGAAGCCCAAATATTTTGCAGAGGAGTCCTGGTTTTCATTAAGCTTTTGTCAGAAAGGAGCTTTTTTAAAAAAAATTTTATTCAGAGCTTTTTCTGGTCATATCTGACCAGGGAGATAGAGAACCCTGAGTTCTTTTATTTGAAAATGGATATCCTGACACAATTCCGTTTCACAAAATCATTCAGAAGGTTTTGCTCAAATGCGGGGCAAAAGCAAGTTTTGAACCCTCTCTAACGCTGCTGCAAAACAGAACTGTTGTCCTCTAGACAGCTCTAATATTGATCTTTGGGGCACGATGCAGGATGCATTGATTTGCTGCGGTGGATACAGCGGGAAGGGCTTGAGGGAGGTTAGTACATCAGGGTGAGGAGTTTTGCAGGCTGTTACAAGGTTAGCTGCTAATTATAATTTTGTGTGCCTGATTGTGGAATGAGGTGCTTAACTTTAGTCAGACAAGTTTGATTAAGTCATTGCTGCCAGCTATGCTGCTGTAGTGCCAACACTTACTACAATGACAGAAGTTTTTTTGCTTTTTATTGCTGTGGTAAACACCCCCCCTTGAGAGGCGATAACTAGGTTGATAAACAGATTCTTCATTTGTCCCAGATGCATCTATGGGGAGCCATGGTTCATCATCATCATCATCATCATGTTCCTATTATGCCTCTGGCATTAGGGCAGCAACAAAGCTACTCCACTCCTGTCTGTTTCTGGCAAGTTTTTCAGTGGTTCCCAGTTGTGCCCCAAGTTTTTCAGCTCGGCTTCCACAGCTCTTTGCCATGTTGTTTTTGAGCGGCCTCGTTGTCGCTTGCTTTCAGGTGTCCATCTTACTGCCACTCGAGTGATGGAATCAGTTTCTATTCTAAGCACATGGCCAATCCATCTCCAGCACCTCCTGGTAATGATGGTGCTCATATCTTCTTGGCTGCACTGTGTCAATAGATCTTGGTTTGAGATAATTCTGGGCCAAAAGATATGGAGGATTTTTCTGAGGCAGGTTGTATGAAATGAAGACAGTTTGGACATGTCATACTTTCTCATTGCCCAGCATTCTGCACTATAAAGTAATGTTGAAAGTGCGCAGCTCTGACAAATCTTGATTTTGTTTTTGGTGTTATATTTTGATGATATCCAGCCTGTATTTAAGCTCCTGAAGGCGTTCCTGGCTTTGTTGATTTCGTTCTGGATGTCTTGGCTTGTTCCACCGTCCTGGCTGCTGCCGCTGCCCAAGTATGTGAATGTTTCTACATTGGTGAGAACATAATCCTCTATCCATACTGGTGATGGTGAGAAAATATTAGAGGTCATGATATACGTCTTATTGCAGCTGATTTTCAGTCCAATTTGCTGGCTGAATGCATTGAGTAGAGTTGTTTTTTCTTGTATATGGTGTTGGGTATGTGATAGGAGAGCAAGATCATTTGTGAAGTCCAGGTCTTCAAGGAATGAGAAGGGTGTCCATTTAATGCCTCTTGGCATGTGTTCTGTTGTACGCTGCATTACCCAGTCAGTGGCAATGTTGAAGAGGATCCCTGACATACTCCTGTTTTTACTTCAAAACTGAGCTCACTGTAATCAACGTTTCTTGTAAAGTTGAAATAAAAGCTTTTGATGAGGTGAATTATATGGAGAGGGATTCAATATACCTGCAGAATGTGCCATAGGCTGGTCCTGTGAATGATATCAAAAGCCTTCTCAAAGTCTATGAAGTGTGACAAAGCTCTGACCTTGTCTCCATGGGTCCCATGCTTCCTGGCAGGTTTTGCAAGCCTCCGAGGCTCATTGTGACCCTCCACATAGCCCTTCCCTCTCTTGAGGAAAGGGTCACAACCTACTGAGCCATTTTCATCATAAGCCAGCAAGAGAGGTGAGGAGAAGCAACCCTCCCTTGCACAGTCTCTGTTGTCTACCAGTCTCAGTGATTGATCGGGGGAAGGAGGGAAGGGAGAAAGGCAGGAGCCCGGGCCCGCCCTCTACTCCAGGCTCCAGCCCAAGGACCCTAATAGTATCAGCTATGGTAGCTGACTTTTTGAAAACAGGATGTGTACACTTCCGTGGGCCACTTCCCCACAGCAGCCCCCACTTCCTCAATATCTCCTTCACCATTACCTCAGGGCCTTCTTACTTGTGCGTAATATGGTTTGCACTGCTCAGTTTCTCCAACAGTACGGCTTCCTCTACAGCTCCTGAAACACATGCCCACCTGACTAGCTGGGAGACTTTTAACTAATTTCAGCCAGCCCCTAATTAGCTTCAGGTGTCCCAATCAACCTAGTTGTCTTCCCTGCCTTCTGGAAAGATCTTAATTGGCCCAAGGTGTCTTAATTGACCTGGAGCTTCTACCATTTACTTATCCTGGTAACAGCGATTTGTTAAGCCTGTGGCTAATGTATCTGTCTCCTACTACTTTACTATAGCCATCTGGCCTTACCCCATCACAGAAGTTTATGTACAGTTGTCGTTGCCATTCGAAGCATTGTTCTGTTTTGTTTTGTAGACTGAAGATCCATGCCCTTTCCGAAAACAGGCTTGCTCTTTTCTGAGAATGCTATTGACTGCCTCTGACGTATGCTGGACTCTGATCTTACACAATACTTTGCTTGGCACAGATAAAAGTGTGATACCACACCAGTTATTACAATCACTGAGAGTTCCTTTCTTTGGCATCTTCACTATAACTCTATTGGTTCACTCATTTGATACTTTTCCCCTTTCTCAGGGCTGGTCTACGCTGAGGGGGTATCGATCTAAAATATGCAACTTCAGCTATGTGAATAGTGTAGCTGAAGTCGAAGTATCTTAGATCGATTTACGTCGGGTCCTCACGGTGCGAGATCAACGTCCGCGGCTCCCCGTGTCGACTCTGCTACCGCCGCTCACTCCAATGGAGTTCCGTAGTCGATGAGAGCACGTTTGGAGATCGATATATCGCATGTAGATGAGACGCGATATATCAATCCCCGAAAAATCGATCGCTACCCGCCGATATGGTGGGTAATCTGGATGTACACTCAGACTGATGTAAATAGCGAGGCTAGGATAGATGCTGCTAACTTAGGATTTATCTTGAATGATTCTACATTCAAGTTATCCTTGCCAGGAGCTTTCCCATTTTTTTTAAGGATTTGATGGTTTGAATGATCTCTTCCTTAATTGGGGGTGTCTGTGAGGGCCAGGGTTAAGTTGACCTAACTATAATGCACAAGGGGTGAATTTTTTCATAGCCCTGAGGAATGTAGCTAGTTCAACCTATGTTTTGGTGTAGACCAAGCCTGGGGTGTGATTTGAAGGAGAGAGAGGAATCAGAAGAAAGAGACTGTTTCATGTATAGGGTTATTCTGAAAAAAGGCAAAGCAAGGGAATTTGCTAAATCCTTAAAAATCTGGATGCTAATCCAAATTTCTAGGATCTGTGAAACATGACTGGGCACTGATATTTTCAATAGATCTATAATATATCAGGAATGGGAGATATTCTAAGAGCACCCTTTCCTCCTCCAGGCCAGGATTTATTATTAATAATATTTATATGCATTATAAAATCACTTTGAGGCCCCAACACAGATCAGGGTCCCACTGTGGCAAGTGCCATACAAACACACAGTAAGAATCAGTCCCTGCTGCAGAGAGCTTAAAGCATAACTAGTCAAGACAAACACTGGATAGGGAAACAGAAGCACAGAGAGATGAAGTGACTTGCGCAAGCTCGCAAAATAGACCAGTGTCAGAGCCAGGAATAAAACCAAGTTCTCCTGACTCCCAGTCCAGTGCCCTATTTACTAAGACCCTGGGCAGGAATGTGCAAAAATGAAAAAAATAACTTTGAAAAGAGTTTTCAAATATTGTCAAACCTCAAAACCATTATTTTCTAATTGGGATTTGGCTCACATTTTAGATGAAGGATTGAATTGCTTTCCATTTTACCCAAACTGGGTTCCTTATCCCTAATTAGTCTTGAATTGCCCAATGAAATAATATCACCATAGTTATACTTTTTAACCATTATTTTTGCCTGCTTGTGAGTTAGATCATATCTTTCCCATGTAAATTATTTATTTCTGAAACTCATTACTATCTGCACAGCTTTTGACTACACAAATAAGCACATATGCCTTGACTCAGTCATTCTATTTATAGTATCAATCTACCTATACAGCCAAGATTTGAAAAGTGACTAATGATTTTGGGTGTCTCCATTATGGAATATTCAACTTTAGATGTCTTAAAAGGCCTGATTTTCAGAAAGTGCAGAACACATGACCTCTTAAAATCAGGCTCCTTTAAATAAACTCTAGTTAGGTGTCCAAGAATTGAGGTATCTAGAATCACTTTTCATTTTTGAAGATATTGCACACACAAATACAAATACACATGTACAAATTCCCCTTTGGGGATGCACATTAGGGCTGGTCAAAAATTTCCTTCTGATGCTGTTTCCCAAAGAAAATTGTTTTTCACTAGATAAAAATGTTGACCAAACTGGAATATATCTTCCATGTTGTACCACAGCAGCTCATGAAGAGCAAAGACAGTAGTGCATTGTGGGAAAGATATTCTGACTCAAGTATCAGAGGGGTAGCCGTGTTAGTCTGGATCTGTAAAAGCAGCAAAGAATCCTGTGGCACCTTATAGACTAACAGACATTTTGGAGCATGAGCTTTCGTGGGTGTATACCCACTTCATCGGATGCATGTAGTGGAAATTTCCAGGGGCAGGTATATATATGCAAGCAAGAAGCAAGCTAGAGATAACGAGGTTAATTCAATCAGGGAGGATGAAGCCCTGTTCTAGCAGTTGAGGTGTGAAAACCAAGGGAGGAGAAACTGGTTCTGTAGTTGGCAAGCCATTCACAGTCTTTGTTTAATCCTGAGTTGATGGTGTCAAATTTGCAGATGAACTGAAGCTCAGCAGTTTCTCTTTGAAGTCTGGTCCTGAAGTTTTTTTGCTGCAGGATGGCCACCTTAAGATCTGCTGTAGTGTGGCCAGGGAGGTTGACGTGTTCTCCTACAGGTTTTTGTATATTGCCATTCCTAATATCTGATTTGTGTCCATTTATCCTTTTCCGTAGAGACTGTCCAGTATGGCCGATGGACATAGCAGAGGGGCATTGCTGGTATATGATGGCATAGATTACATTGGTGGACGTGCAGGTGAATGAACTGGTGAAGGTGTGGCTGATCTGGTTAGGTCCTGTGATGGTGTCTCTGGTGTAGATATGTGGGCAGAGTTGGCATCGAGGTTTGTTGCATGGATTGGTTCCTGATAAGTTCCAGGATAAGTTGTAGATCCCTGATGATCTCCACCAAGTATTCTCAAAACTACAATACCCACACGAGGAAATAAGGAAACAGATCAACAGAGCCAGACGTGTACCCAGAAACCTCCTACTGCAAGACAAACCCAAGAAAGAAACCAACAGGACTCCACTGGCCATCACATACAGTCCCCAGCTAAAACCCCTCCAACGCACCATCAAGGATCTACAACCTATCCTGGACAATGATCCCACACTTTCACAGGCCTTGGCTGGCAGACCAGTCCTCGCCCACAGACAACCTGCCAACCTGAAGCATATTCTCACCAATAACTGCACACTGCACCAGAGTAACTCTAGCTCAGGAACCAATCCATGCAACAAACCTCGATGCCAACTCTGCCCACATATCTACACCAGAGACACCATCACAGGACCTAACCAGATCAGCCACACCATCACTGGTTCATTCACCTGCACGTCCACCAATGTAATATACACCATCTTATGCCAGCAATGCCCCTCTGCTGTGTACATCGGCCATACTGGACAGTCTCTACGGAAAAGGATAAATGGACACAAATCAGATATTAGGAATGGCAATATACAAAAACCTGTAGGAGAACACTTCAACCTCCCTGGCCACACTATAGCAGATCTTAAGGTGGCCATCCTGCAGCAAAAAAACTTCAGGACCAGACTTCAAAGAGAAACTGCTGAGCTTCAGTTCATCTGCAAATATGACACCATCAACTCAGGATTAAACAAAGACTGTGAATGGCTTGCCAACTACAGAACCAGTTTCTCCTCCCTTGGTTTTCACACCTCAACTGCTAGAACAGGGCCTCATCCTCCCTGATTGAATTAACCTCGTTATCTCTAGCTTGCTTCTTGCTTGCATATATATACCTGCCCCTGGAAATTTCCATTACATGCATCCGATGAAGTGGGTATTCACCCACGAAAGCTCATGCTCCAAAACGTCTGTTAGTCTATAAGGTGCCACAGGATTCTTTGCTGCTTATTCTGACTCAGGAGCCCAGCCTATGGAGGAGAATGGGATAACAAAGCACCCAAACAACCACTGTGATGCTGCACCATGGTTTCTCAATCAAAATATTTTGGTTGTCAATTTTTCACACAAAAGTTGAAATTTTCTGCAGGATTGTTTTTCCCTCTGACCAGCTTTGATGCAAATACTATAGACAATTCACAACGCTTTCATCTCCTGAAAACTTTCCCATAGAGACTTCCTCTGTCTTTAAAATTTTCATCAATAAGCTACATCCTCTTGAGTTCCAATAATTGAGATCAGTGTTAAGTGGTGAGAAATGTTCAGCATACAGAGAGCCAACAACTGCTTTAGAGCCCTAACAACTGCAAAACAAAGATGCTCTATGTTGGCCTAATCTTGTGAGAATTAGGAACATGTAAGGGCCAACCAAAGAGTTTGAGAATTTTCCAACTCAAGCAGGAAAATTATTTTGGGGGGTAACAAATGGCACTACCGAGCACAATGCAGTTTAGTAATTAGGTTAGAAGGCTTAAGCAAATGACTCAATTACAGCAATGAAAGATGAAGATAGGAATTTAGATTACTGTAAGCTTACTGTAATTCTAGACTGATAACACTTTAGTAGGTTATTCTGGCATTATTTAAAAAAAATAATAATCCTTGCTTATTTCAGCTCAGGTTTCATTCTAGGTCTGCTCAGTACTGTGTTTGTTGTTAAGATTTGGAAACAGATACATTCATTTACAGTAGAGTTAGAAGAGAGGGTGATTTACAGATATTTTCATTTTTCAAATCTTTTTTAAAAATAAATTTGAGGGCTACTGAGATGTACTGGATCGACAGATCTGGAAAGTTGTTGTCTGTTGTTTATTCAAAGAAAACTACAACATGGTAGACAAGAAACATTGTCCAGTGGTTAGGGTGTGAGACGTAGAGTTACACAAGATGTGGGCAACTTGGTGGACATTATTTCAGGAGGCGTTTCTAGTGGGATTCTGCACAGATTGGTAGTAGGTCTCACTCTATTCAATATTTTCATCAGTGATTTGGAAGTAAATATAAAATCATTGCTGATGAAATTTGTGGATGATATCCAAAGACTGGCAGAGTGTCATAGAATTTAGGGCCAGAAAGGACCACCAGATTGTGTAGTCTGACCTTCTGTTATCACAGGCCATCAACACCAACCAGCATCTGCACAGTAAATACAACAGACAAAATTAGACCACAGTATTGCAGGGCGCAGGAGACTAGACCATTATGTGCCACAGGTAGAGAATAGGAGGGCCTGAGGAACAACAGTAGTCAAAGACCTCACAATGGCAGAAATGATTAAGTGACATATACTCAGATAATCCTGGCAAGTGACCAGTACCCATATGCTGCAGAGGAAGGCAAAAAATCTCCAAGGTCACTTTCTGACCCCACATAGGGTGATGAGTTAAACCCTGAACATGTGAGCAAGAGCCAACCAACCAAACACCCGAGAAACTGAATGCTCAGAACCACCTTAGAGTCTTGGGCCCAACCCGCCCAATGTCCCATCTCCAGCTGTTGTCATCCCTGATGCTTCAGTGGAAGGAGATTTAAAAAAACAAACAAACAAACAAAACCCTCCCAGAATACACTGGGTAGAAAAATTTCCTTCTTGATCTCTGCTGGTAGCAATCTGAAACCCAGAAGCATGAGTTTTATGAACATAAGACAAATTGGAAGTGAGGCCCATGGCTCTTGAGTGGTTAATCATGAGGACAGGGCAGTCATACAGAGCAATCTGCATCACTTGATAAGCTGGGCCTGTTCAAACACAATGCATTTTAATACAGCCAAATTCAAAGTCATACCCATTTAGGAACAAGGAAAGCTGATCATACCTATAGAATAGAGGATTATATCCTTGAAAGCAGATAGTATCACTAAAAATAAAGTAGGGGTCATAATGAACAAGCTCCCAGTGTAACGCAATTGCAAAAAGGGTTGAAGTGATGCTTGGAAGTCTACACTGGGGAATAGTGAGTAGGAGTAGCAATCTTACTTCTGTTTATGGCATTAGTGAGCCTGACCCTGGAATATTGTGTACAGGTCTCATGCCCACATTTAAAAATGATAAAGCATTGGAGAGGGTTCAGAAAAGAGCCACAAAGAGGATTAGAGGTCTGGAGAAAAATGCATTCCAGCGAGAAACTTAAAAAGCTCAATCTGTTTAGCCTATCAAAATGAAGATTGAGAGGTGATTTGATTACAATGTATAAACACCTTCTTGGGGAGAAAATACTGGATGCTATGGGGCTCTTTAGTGGAGAAAGACATAACAAGAACCGATAGATAGATAGTGAGGACAGACAAATTCAAATTCTAAATTAGGTACAAATTTTTAACAGTGCGGGTGACTAACCACTGGAACAAACTACCAAGGGAAGTGGTGAGTTCGCCATCTTTTTTCTTGATGTCTTCAGATTAAGACTGGATCCCTTTCTAGAAGATATGCATTAGTGAAACATAAGTTACTGGGTTCAATACAGGGCTAACTTGGTCAAACTGAATAGTCTGTGTGATATAGGAAATCAGACTAGATGATATAATGATCCCTTGTCTCCTTAAGCCCTGCCTATGAACCTGTACTTGTATCTTATCAGTCTTCACACATTCAGCAGGAATAAAGCTGGTTAATATTTGGATGAGAAATCTCTAGGGAAAACTGAAGGAGCGTCAAGAAAATGTGACTGACTATGTATGATCCTATCAGCCTTTGTAGTTCCAACTGGCAAAGGATTCACTGACGTGACGGCAACTCCTATCAGGCCTGACAAACTCACTACACCTTTCACATTTCTGTCATACTATTTATATATAAAGAATGTCATGTAAGGTATCAAGTAAGAGCTTATATCTTACAGGTCATCATAATCGTTGTGAGGTGCATGTAGAGGTGTTTTTCAAGAAGTTGTAGGTATGTACTAAAAACGTATTCAAAGCATGTAACCGGGAAAGGTTGGTAAACAACATTCCACACAAAGGAAGGTTGATTTGCCTGCCCTTATAGGCAGGGCCATCCGGGGGGGGCAAGAGGGGCAATTTGCCCCAGGCCCCGGGCTCCGCAGGGGCCCCCATAAGTTTTTCGGGGCCCCTGGAGCAAGGTCCTTCACTTGCTCCAGGGGGCCCCAGAAAACTCTTGCAGGGCCGGGCCCTGGAGCATCTTCCGCTCCCGGTCTTTGCCAGTGGGGGGGGGTCCATCCGCTCCAGGGCGGAAGGACCCCCCACCAGTGAATTACTGCCAAAGAGGGACCTGCCGGTGAAATGCAACCCAGTCTTTGGCGGTAATTCAGCGGTGGGGGGCCCTTCCGTTCCGGGACCCACTGCCGAAGTGCCCCAAAGACCCGCGGCGGGGGCCCCCTGCTGCCAAACAGGGCCAGCTCTAGACATTTTGCCACGCAGGGGGCGCCCTGCCGCTTGCCGGTTCCGCGGCTCCGGTAGACCTCCCGCAGGCACGCCTACAGATGCTCCACCAGAGCCGCGGGACCAGCGGACCCTCCGCAGACATGGCTGCGGGAGGTCCACCGGAGCCGCCTGCCGCCGACGGCCCCAGGCCCCCGGAATCCTCTGGGAGGCCCTGCTTCTAGGTCTTGGATGTAAAGAGAGCAGGATAAGCCAAAAACAATGGGAATAACATTTGCATCACAAGCCAACAGGAAAAGCAAATTAACAAGAGAATGAGAAAAGGGACATGGATTTAGTACTCTGGGAAACAAGCAAGCAAGAACACTTTTCAAAGGTTACTGGACTATATGAAATGGTGAAAAAAGACACTGTGGTTAACCATCATGGGAGGAACAAAAAGTGCTACTTGTATTAATAAATGCTGGACCCTGGCCCTGGGGGCTGGTGATGTTGATAAGTTGCTTTAGGTGAGAAACTTACGCTAGACAAAGATTTTAGCCCACTAAAGTAAGCTTAGTTTCTTATCAGGGTTTTATACTTTTGTTATACTTGTAACCCTACCTGTTTCTACTCTACTATCCTTACTCAGTATCACGTGAATCTCTTTGTTTGGTAATAAGCTTATCTTTGTTTTATCATATGTGTGAATTCTTGTCTTTGGAGGCAGTGGATTTGGAAATTACTTTGTGTTCAGTAACAGAGGCTGGATGCCACAACAGCATGTTCTTCAAAGGGGCTCAGGCACTTGGGTTACTGTTACCTACAAGGCACAGGAAGGGCTTGCAGATGCCTGAGAAGTTTGTCTGGGATAGCTAACAGATTCCTGTTACTCCATTTTAGCTCCACCACATCTCTCTTTTTCTAAAGAAGAGGGGTAACAAGCTGGCCCATAATCCTAGGCTCCACAGTGGCATATTTGAAACAGGGTTTACACACAAATAATATAATATATAGAGACATGCCCATCTCATAGAACTGGAAGGTCATCTAATCCAGCCTCCTGCCTTCACTAGCAGGACAAAGTACTGATTTTACCCTAGATCCCTAAGTGGCCCCCTCAAGGATTGAACTCATAACCCTGGGTTTAGCAGGCTAGTGCTCAAACCACTGAGCTATCTGTCCCCTGCCCTGACTTTAATCATAGAATATCAGGGTTGGAAGGGACTGCAGGAGGTCATCTAATCCAGCCCACTGCTTAAAACAGGACTAATCCCTAGGCAGATTTTTGCCCAAGACCCCTAAATGGCCCCCGCAAGGATTGAACTCACAATGCTGGGTTTAATAGGCCAATGCTCAAACCACTGAGCTATCCCTTCCCCCTGTTTACTTAGATAGCTAAATCTTGTTTATGCTTCAAGCACTGATCAATTAGATTCTAATAGATTCAGAAATGAGAAGGTCAGAAACAGACAAACAAAGTAACAGTTTTGTTATTTTCTATTGATTTATTTTAGGTGAACAAAATAAGGCAAAAGAAAGTATAAAAATGAGCATCAGCAAAAGATCCACAAAGTTGGAACTGGCTAGTTTGGAGTCAGAGAAAGCAAAGAATGTGAGCAGCAGAACTGGGAAGTTGAGCGGAGAGGGAGGCAGAAAAGCAGCCACATGAAGCAGCACAACAGCGAATCTTTGAGCTCAAAGTGCTGTAGTGGGAGGAGAGGGAATAACAACTCCAAATCCTGAAGACGCAGATACAAACTCCTTGACCAGTAACCAAGGCTTCCCAAAAGCCACCCCGTTGGGACAAATTGTACTCCAGTATCAAGGAAATGGATTGTATTGAGCAATATTTGACCACCTTTGAAAGAATCTGCAACATTCAAAACATTCCTGAGAGCCAAAAAATGGTGGTACTTTTCTCTAAACTGATAGGTGAAGCATTACAGATAATTAATATGGCTGTAAATGAAGCAAGGAAATATGTTTTTAAAATGTCTCCGTTAAAACAGTTTCAGATTACACCAGAAACTTATTGACCCAGGTTCAAGAACCTTAGAAAAGTTGATAAATTAAGTCACAAGGAATTTGTGCAGAAAATGATGGATTATTTGAAAAAGTGGATTAAGAGTAAGGGAGGAGACACCCATGGCAAGTAGTGCATGGCAGTGTGGGATAAATGTTCAGGGTCAGTAGAAGATCCTGCTGAATCAACTGACTTGTATGTACAGGCAAGGCTGTTCAGGGAGAGTAAGCCCCAAAGGGAAGGGCAAAAACCTGGAGTTAAAATAGGCCCCTGGTATATCCCTGGGAAAAGTGAGGATAGTGGGGAATATAGGGACCCACCACCCCACAACCGGTCCCTCCTGGTAATCATACTCACAGACCTCTACCACTGGAGGACGGTCCAAGAAAATGGTTCTGATGTGGCTCCACTAAACACGTGAAAAACAAGATTGCCCTAAACAAGGAGAATACAAGGTTACACTCTGTCCAGATCAGATTAATGCTGCCATCTTAAACACAGAACCCATAGGTGCCTTAGAGGACCCTAGTGAATTTTGTAAGATCTGAACCATTAGAGGTTGATGAAGAGTTTATTAAAATTACCAAGATGAGTGGAAAGGTATGCTAAAGCTGGAGAGACATCGGCCCCCAGATTTCTTTGTCGGAGAAGGCATGGTTAGGGAAACTTACATGTTCCCTGGGGAAAATATAAAATGCCGGGCATTGAGGAAATTAGAAACCACTGTGCCTTTAGCTAAAGTCCAGCTGGTGTGGTAAAATCTAAGAGCTCCATATAAAGGTTGGGGTGGGGGATAGCATTCCAGCAGAGGTGTTAATTGGTAATGATGTACTGACTCTGTCCAAAGCTGTTAATATAGTGACTCATGATAAAAATTAATATGGCTGTTTGGCTTCAGAATGGGGCCGTGAGAACAGTGGGTATGTCTACACTATGGGATTATTCCGATTTTACAGAAATTGATTTTTGGAAACAGATTGTATAAAATCAAGGGCACTCGGCCACACTAAGCACATTAATTCAGCGGTGTGCGTCCATGTACCGAGGCTAGCTTCTACTTCCGGAGCATTGCACTGTGGGTAGCTATCCCATAGCTATCCCATAGTTCCTGCAGTCTCCACCATCCATTGGAATTCTGGGTTGAGATCCCAATGCCTGATGGGGCCAAAAATTTGTGTGGTTATCGGTAAATGTTCTCAGTCAATCCTCCCTCCGTGAAAGCAATGGCAGACAATCATTTTGCACCCTTTTCCCTGGATTGCCCGGGCAGACGCCATAGCACAGCAACCAGGGAGCCCGTTCAGCCTTTTTTCACTGTCACCGTATGTCTACTGGATGTTGCTGACAGACGCGGTACTGCAGTGCTACACAGCAGCATCCCCTTGCCTTTACAAGTTAGCAAAGACGGTTACCAGCTCTACTGTATTGTCTGCTGCTTTGCAAGTTGACAAAGATGGCTACCAGTCATACTGTACTGTTTGCTGCTGTCATGGGTGCTCCTGGCCATCCTCGGTGAGGTCAGTCGGGGGCGCATGGACAAAAACGGGAATGACTCCCTAGGTCATTCTCTTCTTTAAGTTTTGTCTAATGGAGAGTCAGTCCTGCCTAGAATATCAGGCAAGCCTACTAAAGAACCAGAGAGACAAATGACCGCTCCAGGTCAGAGCCCCAGACATCCCTCAGAAATGATGAGCTGCATGCCATTCTAGAGGATGCCCCTGCAACAACCCCACCCGTTGCTTCCTCCTCTCCCACCCCTCCTGGGCTACCATGGCAGTTATCCCCCCATTTGTGTGATGAAGTAATAAAGAATGCATGAATAAGAAACAATACTGACTTTATTGCCTCTGCAAGCAGAGATCAAAGAGGGGAGGGGAGGGCGACTGGCTTGCAGCAAAGTAGAGTAAACCACCATTCTGCACTTGCTCAGCCTATAGCTGAAAATGGGAATCTGTGACAAGCACTAGGATAGAAGCACAGGCAGGACTGAATCTCCATTTTTGTGTGGGCCTTTGGTTGACACTGGTAAAATACAAAATGTCCCAGGATACGTATGTCGGGGGACAGTTCTAAATGGCAGCTTAATTTTTTTTATTTGCAGCAAAATGTAGAGGTCTAAGTATCTGATTGTGAGCCCTGGTAGCAAGGCGTAGGCACGACCCCGCAGTGCTGCTGACTGGAAGAGCAGCCTGAAGCAGAAGCCTCCAGCTGCTATGATATTCCAGGCAGGACTGAATCTCCATTAGACAAAACTTAAAGAAGAGAATGACCTGGAGTCATTCCCATTTTTGCCCATATACCACCGGCCAACCTCACTGAGGCCAGCCAGGAGCACTCATGGGACTACGATGACAGATACCAATCCTACTATACTGTCTGCTGTCCGCAAGGGAAGGGAAGGGGATGCTGCTGTGTAGCGCTGCAGCACCGTGTCTGCCAGCAGCAGCCAGTAGACATACGGTGACACTGAAAAAAGGTGAGAAATGATTTTTTTCCCTTTGCTTTCACGGGGGGGGAGGAGGGGGACACCGACGACATATACCTTGAACCATCCACAACAATGTTTTTGACCCTTCAGGCTTTGGGAGCTCAGCCAAGAATTCAAATGGTTTTCGGAGAGTGCGGGAACTGTGCAATAGCTATAGTTGTCAGTCACCCCTCCCTCCATGAGCGTTCATTTGATTCTTTGGCTTTCTGGTACACTTGTCTCAGCTCCTTAAGTTTCAGCACTGTGTTGAGTCCCTGTTGTGGCCTCTGTCCATCACAGTCTTGGAGATTTTTTTCAAATGTTTTGGGATTTCATCTGTTGGAACGGAGTTCTGATAGAACAGATTCATCTCCCCATACAGAGATCAGATTCAGTATCTCCCGTATGTCCATGCTGGAGCCCTTTTGGGACTGCATGGTCACCTGTGCTGATCAGCTCTCCACGCTGGGCAAACAGGAAATGACATTCAAAAGTTCGCAGGGCTTTTCTTGTCTACCTGGCCTGTGCATCCGAGTTCAGACTGCTGTCCAGAGCGGTCACAATGGTGAACTGTGGGATAGCTCCCGGAGGCCAATACCGTCGAATTGCGGCCACATTAACCCTAATTTGAAATGGCAATATTGATTTCAGAGCTACTCCTCTTGTCTGGGAGGGGTACAGATATCAATATTAAGAGCCCTTTTTATCGAAAGAAAGGGCTTAGTTGTGTGGACGGGTGCAGGGATAATTTGGTTTAACGCTGCTAAATTCGAGATAAACTCGTAGTGTAGACCAGGCCAGTGATACAGCTGAGTGGCGTGAGGATATCTCCAGCCCTGGCTCAATAAAGCAAGGAAGTTTTTCTCCAGGAATGCAAGGGGAGGAACCACCTCCCACTCCCTAAGGCAACTCTTAGTGCTGGACTATGCCACAACTTTGCAGCAGAATAGAGAGCAACACCTTCCCAGAGAACATAAGAGAAATCACCTTCAAAGGAAGACAGGGGAAGGGTTTTTAAAGTTAAAGAAGGAATGTGCAACTTTAGTCCTGTGGGGAAGAATAGAAGTCCTGAGAAGCCTTACCAGCAATTGATTGTGCCTGCTAAGCATCCTGGGGAATTAATGTTGTTAGTCCACAACTGTCCTTCAGCAGGTCACTTTGGGTCAGAGAGGAGATATGAGAGATATGAGAGATTAGAAAGGAATTTTTACTGGCCAAATATTATACATGAGATGAAGAAATACTGCAACTCTCGTGACTTATGTCAGAAATGGAAGAAGCCTATACAGCCCCCAAAAGCTCTGCTTCACCTACTACCTGTGATCAAAGAGGTATTTTTTTACGGTGGCTATGGATATTGTTGGCCCTATGTCCTGGCTACTCATAAAGGAAATAATTTTATTTTGGTAGTAGTGGACTATGCTGCTTGATATACAAAGGCAATTGTTCTGTTCAATATAGAGGCTGACACAGTGGCAAAAGCTGTATTCATTATTTTTAATCAAGACGGTTTTCCTAAGGAGATCTTATCAGATCATGGGTCAAATTTCATGTCCCAGCTTTCAGTGAATTATGGACAATGCGTGGGGTAGAATACCTGAAGGCTTCCCCCCAACACCCAGGGACAAATGGTTTAACTAAAAGGTTCAATGAGGCATTGAAACCTATGCTGGAAATGTATGCAAACAAGAGGACAAGTGACTGGGATGAAATGTTATCTGATTAGTTATTTGCTCATATGGAGTTCCCCAAGAATCCGCAGGATTTGCCCCATTTGATCTCCTGCATGGGAGAAAGGTGAGAAACCCCTGGATCTCATCATAGACTACTGAAAGAGTGGCTCTAAGGCAGAGGGGGAACTGGTGATTGAATATGTACAGAGGCTTAGAAAGTCGGTTAGTTCTGAAACAAGGTCTCCCCTAGAGCTGTGAAGCCCTGAGTAGGTACCATTCATCCACTGGAGTCAGTCTAGTGTGCTGTTAGATGGTGCATGCCTTTAGAAGGATTTTCTTTAATAGTGTCAAGTATCCGAGGGGTAGTCATGTTAGTCTGGATCTGTAAAAGCAGCAAAGAGTCCTGTGGCACCTTATAGACTAACAGACATATTGGAGCATGAGCTTTCATGGGTGAATACCCACATGCATCCGACAAAGTGGGTATTCACCCACGAAAGCTCATGCTCCAATACGTCTGTTAGTCTATAAGGTGCCACAGGACTCTTTAATAGTGGTGACTGTCTAGTAGTTTTCACATTATTTAGATGAAAGGCACAATGTAAATGTCACCATGCTGCTTTACAGAACAGAGAATTGTTGGCAACTCATTAGTTTGCTGCTTTGAATGATGAACTACACAGCATTAGATTCAGCCTGAGAGGAGACCATGCCATCCTTATGATCCCCTACTCAAAGGGGAAACAATATGGCACAGAATGGAAAGTAAAGAGAAATATGTGAAGCAAAAGGAGGCTCATGAAGGAAAAGACTAGTAGATTGGGCCTAACATCCCATATTAGGGAAACAGGCCTCCTGGTTTAAAAAAGCTTGAGTGGTTCCTATACAATATTTTGCTGTCTGATTGTAAAATAAAGATCAAGAGAAGAAAAAATGAAATACCAGTGATGTTAAATTTATTGAGACTCAAAATACAATAGTGTAAAGGGCTTCAGTTAAAATGACAAATTCCAGGACATTTCAGAAGAATTCTAGATGTTTCCATTGCTCCTTAGCACTTTCCAGAGCTTTTTAACTGCTATACTGTATGTATTACATACGTCATAATTACAGTCTCAGCAAGGGCATGCTACTGCAAGATTGGCTAGTCAGGGAATCACTTTCTATTGTGAATTATTGCTGGCTATAAAATTACACTTTCCAATTTCTGATATTCAAGGTTAAAAAACAAGAAATAGTTGGTAAAGATTTGGTACATGTTTCCAGTTAAAATGCATCTCTAAGACTCCATTTTATCCCCTCTATATATCTTAAAGCCACATGTATTGTAATTAAGAATTACAACAATTCAGACATTGTTGCCCTGGTAAAATCTCTAAATAGTTGCCCGCATAACATGCTATGTGGCAACTTCTGTACTGATTTATAATCTGTGCAACCACACTGACGTCACCAGCATTGCACAAGTAAATCTGTGTGGAATTTTGACAATAGCCTAGAGAACAAACTCCTTGGCAAACACCTAGGACTATTAACTGTGATATACCAGGCTTCCCCAGGACTACATCACCCCTCACCCTGCAAAAATGGGAGAGATTGAAAGGGGGACTTAAAGATAGATACTTCCTGAAGGGAGGGAAACAGTGAGCTAAGGTGAGTAAGCCAGACCCCAGAGGCTAGGGTGTCTGAGAAGATGGAAAGACCTTTAGTGAGACAGACATGCATGTAGATGTTTTGTTATTTTAATATGTTTCTCTTGTTAAACTGTGCTACCACAGTTAAGATTAAACAATACTTTGTTTAAGAAGGCTGTTTTCAGTCACTGTGCTCACCTACTGGTCCCAGCTCCTGAAAGGAAGTCTTGTAGGTGGTCAAAAACAGTCAGGACTGCTGAGTAATCACAGCTGGTACACAGGGTGCTATAGTCTGGCAGCCAGTCTGAGAATGGGAGAATTTTGGGATTCCACCCCAGGCAGGGATGAAAGTAACTTAAAGGACTTACCGGTACTATGGAGTCCTGCGGAGGGGGAGGAGCCTCAACCAGAAGAGTTGTGGCCTCTATCAGAAGAGGTGGGGCCTTTACATTCTGGGGCTTTTAAATCGGGATTTAAAGGGCTCAGGGATTTGGCTGAAGCTAGGAGCCGGGCCTTTTAAATCATCCCCGGAGCTACCAGCTGCAGAGGCGGCTGGGAGCCCTGGGGTTTGGGCAGGGGTGAAAAGAATTTACATTTCTTACCCATATGGTCCAATTGCAAGCAACCCACCTCTCCTACGTACTTCATTGATCCCTCCCATTGCATGACATAGATAGAGAAAATAAAGCTACTATTATTACTACCAGTACTGTCTGTAATAAAACTTTACTATTGGAATAAGCCTGAAAAACTGAAAACTCACTGTTACATTTTTCTCCATGTCTTTCCTCCTCCTCCAGCCAGGCTGCCGATGCTAGGCTCCATGCTTTCTCCCTGCCTGGCACTCAGCAGCAGCTGCAGGGGCTTCCCTCTAGCTTGCAGCAAGAGCAGGGAGACTGGCTGAGGGAGGGAGAAGCCTGCTTCCTGCATAAGAACAGTTTAAACTCAGATGTTTCCTGAGTGGTTCAGTAAAATTTCAAAGAGGATCTGCAAGCAGTTTGGACATCACAACCATGATCCTCTGCTGGGGAGGGAATGGGATAGATTTGAACTTGGAAATGGTTCCTGATTTTGATTGTGTTTTTTGTGTATAGAAGAACTGCCCCTGCCATGATCACACACACAACCCCCAACAACAACTGGGAGTGAAATTAACAAAGATGCCAGAAAAGGCTCCTAACCCTGAGGGCTGAACTGCGCAGGGAACAGTTGAGTTTAAACTGTTCTTATGCAGGCAATAGCAGCAGGTATTTCAGCCAGTCTCCCTACTGCAAGCTAGAGCCTAGAGGAGAACCCCTGCTGGGATGGGGGAGGAATGCAGAGCCTTGTCTGCAGCCTGGCTGGAGGAGCGAGAGGGAGGAGATGAGAAACCAATGTGACAGTGAGTTTTCCCCTACCACCTGCTTTTATTAGCTCTGGATTTAAGCTGTGCAGCCAAATGCTTGTATTTGTTGTGTATATTAGTATTGGAGAGAGATCCCCTCATCCCAGGGGGCAGACAAGGACTGCCCCTGCCATGGTCAAACACACCCTCCCCACTCCCCCCAGCTACTGTGAGTGAAATTAACAAGGATACCAGAAACTGCTCCTAGCCCCTGGGGCTGAACTGCGCAGGAAACAGCTGAGTTTAAATTATTCTTATGCAGGGGGCAGTCTTCTCCCTCCCTCAGCCAGTCTCCTTTTCTTACCGGTCCTCCGTACCAGCCCGTACCAGCTTACTTTCACCTCTGACCCCAGGACAGGTAAATGTAAGAAGCCTCAGATTTCAAAGGGTGCACTCAGATAGATTGAGGAAGGGGTTAAGGGTGCAGTTAGCCCTGAACTGTGACAATAGGTACTCTTTATATATGGAAATTGGGGCCCAAACATGAACTCTCCACATATAGAAGGATCTTTCTTGTTGCCTTCTTTACAGGACACCTGAATTTATGTGTATGAAGAAACAACTAAAAATATAAGTACCAATGTTACTAGTTGAAATAGTTACAATAATGATCCTCAGCTGATGTAAATGGGTACAAATCTATACAAGGCAGTGTCTAGTTACATCAAGAGCTGGTTGAAATAAGTTTGATTGGACCATTTTCCATATGAGAATGCAGTTTCATCAAAATTGAAATGATTTGTGAAATCATAGCCATTTCACCAGGAAAAAAAATGTTCTGACAATGTCAAATTATTCAGTTTTGACATTTTCGGAACAATATGTTTCAATTTTTTGTTCTGAAACATTTTGTAGTGAAATTTATTAATTTTATATATATTACATTATAATCAAAATCCAAACAAAACATTTCAGTTAATCTGAAATTAAAAGCCATTTTGGAATTTTCCTTCATGAACATTTTGAAATTTTCAGGTTTTGTTCCATATAGGAACAAAGCCAAATTTCAAAATCTAAAAATCCTTTGTGAAAGGGAATTTCTGTTCTCCATATAGCTCTAGTTGTGTCCATTTCTACTACCTGAAGATCTCATCCAATATCCATAACCAATGTGGCAGTCTAATGTGGCATCCAATGTCTATAACCAATGTGACAGTCTAAGTAATCATTAATTTAACCATAAATATGGTTATCTCCATTTTATGGATTGGGAATCTGAAGAAGAAAGTCTAAGGCTCAATCTACACTACAGACCTTACAGTGGCACAGCTGTATTGCTGCAGAGCTCTCCTCTTGGCATAATTAAACCACCCCCAATGAGCGGCAGAAGCTAGGTTGGTGGGAGAGCATCTCCTGCCGATATAGCACCGTGCACACCGGGGCTTCTGTCTGTGAAACTTATGTCAGTCAGGGATGTGTTTTTTCCACACCCCTGGCTGACAAAAGTTTTACCTACAAAATTGCTAGTGTAGACATAGCCTCAGTGATTTGTCCAAGACAAGAGGTGGAGACAGGGTTAGAGTCACGATTAGATAGAGTAGTCACATTAAGACAATATTAATGAGGAAGATTTAAATAAAGAATGAGTAACCTTTTATTTGTCTCAATGGAACACAGTATAAGATTCTTCTTGGAAAAAGAAATGCATTAAAAATCCATTACAGTTAATTGCTGCAAAATGAGATGGTCTCCCTTCCTCCAACTATTCTAATCTTATTTAGGAATTCACTCTCGGGGAGTTTCTGGTTCTCGCTACTATGCTCAGCCCATTAGAACACACCCCTCACTCAGTAACTGAGGGGGAAAAGCAAAGACTACTGAACACAAAGGACTGGATTGTAGCAAATAGTTACAGCCTCATGGTAGGGGCTAACCTGGTCAAAAAATGAAAAACAATTTTAGTGAAAAAAAATTAAAAGCTGTATCCATTCTTAAGTGTTTGAAATGCATCTGTTATTTAAAAAGAAAAAAAGTTTATCTTTTTTCAACATTTTCGTCAAAAAATTTTAATTATATTTTCAATGAAAAATCTGAAATGAAATCAGAAAATAAATTTGCAAAAAAATTGCCCCTTTCACTCGCACAAGAAAATGGGTCCCTTTCAAACAGTTTACATTGAAAGATTTCCAAAGATTGAAATTGTTTTCATGAAATAATTTTCCTATTCTTCAGCCAACTCTAGTACACAGTGTGACAGTC
Source organism: Gopherus evgoodei (assembly GCF_007399415.2). Classification (NCBI taxonomy): domain Eukaryota; kingdom Metazoa; phylum Chordata; order Testudines; family Testudinidae; genus Gopherus; species Gopherus evgoodei. The sequence goes on from NC_044324.1 coordinate 34,054,227, forward strand.
TGCTCTCATTTACACTGGTTACCCTACTGAGCAACTCCTTTGGAGCAGTACTTGAGGCCTGTTCTCTAAACAACTTTTGTATCAGTATAACAATTTCCATTAGGGGACTTTTTTATGAAAAAAGTTATACCAGTAAACCCCCTACTGTGGATGTAGCTATAGCAATATTAAGGTGCCTTATACCAATATAGCTTATTCCCTTTCTTGTATAGAAACAAGATATATTGGTATAAGAATCTTTGCTGTGCAACCAGTGGCAAAATAAGGACAGATACATACATGGAATTAAGTGGCTGGCTGCAACTTTTATTAAATTTTAACACAGGAAAGGGTGCTACCTGCCCATCACCCATATTCTCCTTTCCCAGGCATTTAATTGGTTGTAGTGTGGGAGTTACAGGACTTCTAACCATATAACCCATAACTGGTGCCAGGGTTACCAGGATCCTTTCCACATGACCCGTGATTCGGGATAGGCTCAACTCAGCCTGCTCCCCCCACCCCCCCGCCCCAGACTCAGCTCTTTATGAGTCCTAGCGCCTTCCTTGCCGCAAGAGCATCAGAGGTTGCAGCAGGGTGGGGACTTCGACCTCCTAGGGCCACAAGGTTTGTCCTTGGCCTGCGAAGGCCACAAGATCACATGAGCCCAAGGCCAAGGAACAAAATCCCAGGCCTTTGACATCTGGGAACTGTTCATTCATTCTCTTTGCGATGAATAAACAGCTCCACCCCAGTACCTCAGTTAGGTACTAAGCAAATTCCTACTCAACTCACTGTGGCTTGAAAGTGTTATGAGGAAGACAAAAAACCCTCTGGATCTCTGCCAATTGGCTCATGGAGAAAAAATTCCTTCCTGGCCCCTGGGTCCTTAAACAGGTGATTGACTAGTCCTACATCATCCATTAGGCCAGGTTTCCATTCCTAGCTTGGGTAGGGTGGGCTTCTGGAACAGAGCCAAAAGAAGGACCACCTGGCCGCAGCACTGGACTAAACCCTGTGAGCTGAGGAATGCTCACCAATCAGCACCCTGGTCCCCCTGTTTGCCAATAGATGCCAGAGAAGTTACCTACTGTCCCTTGGTAAGTGTCACTGAAACTGTCCCCCTTCCACTGCTGGTCTCATCAAGTTCCCCCACTCTTTGGTGCAGGTGAGTGGTATTTATATTGATATAACTGTATCCATGCTGGGAAGGTTGCTCTGTTATAGTTACAGCTGGTCTACACTGAAAACTATCTGCAGAGTTATGTCTCTCAGGGTTGTGAAAAATCCATTCCCCTAGGTGGTGTAGCTATGCAGATCTAGCCTCTGGTGTAGATAGGAAGAATTTTTCTGTTGACCTAGCTACCGCCTCTCAGGAAGGTGGATTAGCTACAGTGATGGGAGAACCCCTGCTGTCACTGTAGTGAGTGTCCACATCAGAAATAGTTAATTTTTTTTGGCAAAGTCCAAATTTCTTGGTCAAGGTATAGCCAAGGTCCAGATTCCAGAGATAAAAAAACAAACCAACCAACAACAACAATGATGCTAATAAGTAAATAAAAATATTTTGGGGTCTGCTCAAAAGCATCTGGTAGTCCGGCTTTGACCCACAGTCTGCCTGTTGGCTACCCTGGGCTACGCTTAAGCACTACAGATGTGCTGCTGCAGCATTTTAAGCATAGACATATCCTAAGAATTTTATTGAAATCATTGCAAAGCTGGAAGTGTTGAGATTAAAGTAACTTTTTAAGTAACACACTTATACTTACTCGTTAGAGAGGTCTGTTAACCTATGCGCTCTCTCTACCACAATGCCTAGGTAAAATGGCAAGAGTCAGAAGTCAAGTGAGAAATTTCAAATAAGTTTTCTTGCATTTATGGATTTTCCTCCAGCTCTTAACACTGGTTTAAAATAAACTTTTGTATATAATCTTGCATGAAAGTCACATTATTGATTCACTGAAGGTTTCATGGGGATAAATATAAGCATTATAGTCAAATCAGTTCTTAGAACACTTATATATTTAGTGTAAGGTTAGTACAGCTACTTTACTCAGATATTATCACCATAAAATCAAGAGGTAATTGCCAGCTTAGAAGATGAAGGAACGGACTTCAAGTAGAGGCCAGCAAAGCATGAGTTGAAAATGAGCCAGTTCTAAAAGCAGGCTGTCAGCCTCCTAGGGGATGGTGCATATTTCAATATTCTTGTAACTACTTCAGCTGGCTGACAAACAGATTGGCTCCAGAGCTGGGAGCTGCTTGCCCAATTAGCTAACCCAAAGTAAATGTCCCATCAACCAAGTGTGTGGAAAAGAAAGGGCAATAAAGAAAGAGTTGTTGTGTGCTGAATGTCATAAATGAAATAGAAAGATACTGTATATAAATCTAGTAAGTGGGTGGGGCAGAAAGACAGAAATTTAATAGTTATGAATTTAGAAAGTAATTATTTTTAAAACAAACATGTGGTGAAAGGAAGGCTGATTGGTGACCCTGGAGGAAAAATGGGAAAACCTTTCACTTCTCGGTTGCCAATTTGAATCCAGCCCAGGATAGTAAATGGATGTTATTAATTCTATTTGTTGATTGTCTGGTGGTGTATGCTAGATGAATTTGGTGTTTGCAGTACAATACTCAGCAGACATCTGTTCACATTGTAAAAAAACAGAACAACTGGAAGCTTTTGATGGCAGTCTCAACAGAGATACCAAGATTTTAGGATATACTCCAAAGACCAATGTAGTTGATGAGAGCTTTTTCATCCACTCCAAAGGAACTTGAATCAGGGCCTAAATGGGCATGGATACTGAAATACCTTCTTACCTCAAAATTATCCATCTAGGTTAAGGGGAAAATGTATTGCTGGGACAGTGTAGAAAAGTTTACACTGCTCCTGACTAACATATACCTGCTCTGTGGATAAATAAAATACTTCAGTGACCAACACTGTCATTCACTAAGGGCTGTCTTGTGACCCCTTGTGCACTGCACCACCTCAACAGTAAGTTATTATTTGTCATTATTTCTGCTGAGGTAGAAATAATGAGATAGTGCTTAAGAACCTCATTGCCCTGTGCACTGTACAAACAACACTGGGACAGATACACTTCTGAGGTATAATTCCTCCCCCACTTCTTCCTTCCTCATGTCTGGGGGAAGAGGTGGAGTAATAATTTACTGCTAATATATGGCAGCAGTACAATTATTCCCTTCTCCCACATTAACTCAGCTACTCTAGCCAGTGGTTAAGAAAGGTAAAGCCAAAACCCACTTATTCTGCACTCACCAGCTCTAGGGGGCAACGGGAGCAGGAGAACTTGGCATGAAACAATTCTGCCCTGGGGAAAAATTAGATTTCAAAATAGTTTTTCCATCCTGAATTGGGATGAAAAGTCAAAATCTCAAATTGCGGTGAACCGAAAATCCAATAAAAAATTCAGTTGTGTGTGGAGGGGTCAGTTGAAACATTTTACTTCGAAATGTTCTCTTTTGATTTTGACATTTTGATTTTTATTGTGTTTACATGTTTTATTTTAAATTGACACATTTGTGAACAAAAAGGGTCTTGAGCAAAAAAAAAAGAACTTTCCATTTTGAAAATGTTGACATAGGACATTTCAACAATTTCAACGTTTTCTTTGTTTCCAAAATGGGAAATTCATTGAAACAAGTTATTTCCTGCAAAAAGTGTTGCTTTTACAAAAGATGCCTTTCCCCAAAGAAAAACATTGATTTGCAAAATTCCTACCATCAGCTCTACTGAGTAGGCACAAAGTCTTGCTTATTCCTACACAGCCAAAGTCAGGTAGTCGACATGAAGGTGCAGAGAATTTCTTCCTTTACCCTTCTTGTCCTCTGTGGATTCATTGTCTGAGTCACAACTGAGTCCAAGATAAATAAAATAAAACACAGTCCCATTCCTGAAATTTAGAAATGCCAGCCGGAAAGGAGACAGGTTTAGAATCACTAATACATCTTTCTGAAATGTATGGACCAGATTCACCTCTGCTGGTCAGGGAGGAGCAAATGTCACTTATCTCAGTCTCTGGAACCTGCTGCAGGGGATTCACCTCTGACACAGGCCAGGCAGTAAATTTCCAATTTCAGTGCTTCTGCCAATGGCAGCTTCAAATTCTGCTGAGAGCTCAATAGCAGTAATTCACTGACTCAGTGGAACCTATCTATTGCCCTCCTCAGCTGCTTTTGGGACTGTGTTGACTGCCTGCAGGTTTCAAATTCTACCCACATATTTTCCCCTTGAAGTTTCAAGTGGAGGTAGTGATGTTTTTCACTTCCTGTCCTCTTATGCTACAGGGTGCTGTTAATACTGCTTGTGCTTCCATCCCATACATGGCCACTGAGCAAAATCCAGCCCTTATTGTTTGTAACTGTACTGATGGGGGAAAAAGGGGTACTGGCCATGTGTGTGACCTTGTTTGTGCACCATGCGATGGCAAGGAGAAGTGGGAAGGTGGGGTGGGGAGGATGTTCAGAGGGACTTACCTTGCTGCCATTCCCCAAAAGGAGCAGCATGCACTCGCAGTAGCACAAATGTTGGAGAGCTGGGGTTTCGATCCCAGCCCTAGCCATGCAGACCATTCCGCCATGGGGCTGTGAATCTACGCCAAGTGCCCATTCCAACACTGCACACAGGAACTTCATCACTGATGTCTAAGAGCAGAATTTGGAGCAGAAAGCTATTAAAAATGCATATTATGTAAACACCTGAGCAAAAGAGGGCTACTTGAACACCTGCAATGATAAAAACCCTTACACAAAAATTCCTTTGTGACTGTCCTTGTAGCCTTTAACAGAACAAGAACATTTGTTTGCAGGCCAGCCATAGAAAGGAATGTTAAGGGCACCCAATCAAATTTCAGGCAGTGGTTAGAATCAGATGAGATCATTAAAAGGCTGTAAGTTTACAAATTCAAATTGCTGCTTTGAATAGCTTTGCCATCCAAAGTATTTTGATGGAAGGATGTGCAATGTTTATAGTTTTACATTTTCTTTATTGCCTTCAGCCACTCTCTCTTTCAATATATTAATTTTCAGCTCTTCTTTGCTCTTCATGCTTCTTTGCAGTGAGAGCACAAAGCAAACTATTCTGCTGTTCTCATCTAGAATTTGTTTTCCATCATAATTTCAAGACGTGCACTGAAGTGCCCACTTCAGATCTCACAGTTAATATAAGGCAAGGCAGTTGCCAAGGTACTTGTTGATTAAATGAAAATCAGACTTGATAACATATGAAATCTTCCTAGTGGATGTGTCTCATTTATGGAGATGAGCACAAAACTCATTTAGGGACCAAACTGCAAACAGAGTTGCCTATAGTTAGGTACCTTAGGTAGCTAAAGCAGATATGTAGGTAAACATTTGAATATTTGGGGCCAGATTCTGAGCAGGCATTAATCAGCACAGCTCCACTGACATCAATAGTTATGCTGATTTACACAGGGCAAGAATCTGGCTCCTAGATTTTCTGAAGTGCTAGGCAACCCCATGTTACACTGATGTCAAGGTTCACTGAAGCTTCTCAGCATGTCTGAACAGCAGGACACTTATTTAGGTGCCTTACACATAGTTAGACAAAGACAACCAAGTTTGAAAACTGAACTCTTATGCCCAGATCTTCAAGGATATTTAGACACTAACTTCCATTAAAGTCAATGGGAGTTAGTCATCTAAATGATTTTGCAGTTCTGCATTTTAATGGATAGAGTGTCAAACATGGGAGTGTGCGTGTGGGTGGAGAAGATATGTTATCTGTCTTACTAACAGACTGGATGTATCTTGGGTATCAACAATACAGGGATCGCGACCTTGCAGTGAGATATGCTAACTTGAGAGGCAACAATTCAGCAATTAATACACTTTTTGGACAATACTAATGCACCATTTCTGAATGTACCAGTTTCTGGAAGAAGACATTTATAAGATGATGGACTAATAGGAAGCTGGCCCCACAAATTCAGAGTCATCTCGGAAAAAGGAGGTGAAGGTAGGTGAGATTTGGCACATTATGCTCACCTGTGTTGTCCTTTATTTTCTAAGGTTTCTTTTTAAAATGCATGTGTATATTTTATGTAATAGAATGGGGTGCATATCTTGCTTTGTCTGAAACTGCTTCCTTTTCTAAACTTGCACCCTACCAAAAAGTAACAGGCACAGAGAAAGAAATAATTAATTTCAAACACACAAAGGAGAATCGTGCCGGGGATAATCTTTTGTTTATTGATTTAAATTCTTTTTATTGTATTTGGCAATTTTACACAATCTAGGCACTGAGAAAAGAAACCTCACATTTCCAAAACAAACAGAAATTATAGTTGCATGGTAACTAACCCACATACTAAGTCCTAGAAATATAAAATCCAGAGAGCTCAAAGGATCAGCGTGCTTCAAAATGATCTCTTCAGTGGGATGATAACTCTGCAGTGGGAAGTATAACTACTAGATCACACTAAGCCATCTTAGCAAACTTGGGGCCAAATTCTCTGCTGACATTGAAGTCAATGGAGTTATGGCAGCAGAGAATTTGCCCCCTGGTCTTCCTAAATCAGTATGTTATACTTTATCCCAGTGCTAAATGCTGAAGATCCAGAGTGTCATGATGGGAAGGGGCAGTACAGGGAAGCCAGCTGGGTCCCTCTGGATTTTCTGTTCTCCTCAAACCAGGGGAATGAATTAGCAGAAGATAATAGTGCTGAGTCATATTAACTTATGTTAGAATTGTCATTGCATCTTAAGGTGGGAATTACAAGGGTAGTAGCTGGCAGGGGTGACCCTGGCAACATGGTAATCCACTGGAGCCCCATTGTTAAAGATGTGCAGAGAAGTCCTGGGTCTAATATAAAGGCCTGGCCTGGGACCCTTGTATCGATGCCCGCACTATCCTGTGGATCCCAGAGATCTGCACAGTTTACGTTCCCCTTTGAACAAGGGGAGAAACAGGGATCAAAATGTAACTCTTAGTCACAATTCACTCCCTGATCTACTCTTGGGCAGAACAACTATGTAATGTCCTTGTTCAGAGCATGTGGCTACTCCACAGTCAAACCCTCAGACATCAGTAATTTCCTCAGTCAGCGTTAGAGCTTGGATTCAGGTGCTCCAAATGCAATTCACTGGATGATAGTGTTTCTCTGCTTTATCACTTCAACATGTCACAAAAACCTAGTGTTTGATCTAATGCCTACTTATGAAACCAAGTAAAGCACCTGGAATGACATGGGGCCTGAATTAAACTGTGTATCTAACTCAGTATGGGCTGCTTGCTCTTTATCTGTAACCATTTTAAGATTCCACATTACTATCTCCAGACACTATCAAACATCAGGTCCACATCATACTTGCCATAAATCTTTTAGAGCTGGGATCGAAGACAGGAATGGCATGTGTAATGTTAGCCAAGAGGATTTCCCCCCCTGCTTCCTAGCAGTGTCTTATACCTAGAGCAATGAGCTATAATGTCGTGATAGTGGACAGCTATATCTGAATGAATGGGGTCATTTTTTGTAAGTCTTGCCTTAGCTGCACCTCTTCTTTTGTATCTGCAATTATTTTCAATCAGTCTGTCCTAGGCTTACGGGACAGCACAAAAGAAGGTGGGAGTGCTGTTGGAGGAGCAGGTTTTTGTGGATTTTGTAGTTTGTAGTGTTTGTGTGTGAGTGTGTGTGTGTGCAGGCTGCTAGGGGCTGTGTGCTGGGAGTGAGGCTGAGCCCTGAGTTGGGGGCGGGGCTTACCTGATTAGGGGTCCTATATAAGCAGCCAGGCACTCAGGCAGCGGCACAGTCAGCTGCAGCGGCACAGGAGGCGGCGAACAGAGCGGCTAACAGGGGAGTTTCAGTGGGAGTTTCCAGGGGGAGGTTACAGGGGAGACCCAGGCAGAGGAACCAGGAAGGCAGACCAAAGAGGCAGGGGTCTGCAAGCAGCCCAACCCGTGTTGGTGGCCTGCAGAGTGGTGTGAGGCGTGGATTGCCAGGCACAGAGTTGGAGTGCTACAATGGAGGCGGAGGCAGCAGGTGCAGACACGCTGAGGATGACTGGATGCGGTAGCTGCGGCATGTACATGGTCCTAGAGGGAGCACCTGAAAGGAGTTTCATCTGCATGAAGTGCCGCCTGATAGAGCTGCTGGAGGAAAAGGTCAGAGGACTGGAGATGCAAGTGGAAACTCTGGCTGAGTTTAGAAGGGGATTTGAGCAGATGATGGAACACAGACATGACGAGGAGCAGGGGACAAGCTCAGACAAACAGATAGAAGCAGGACCAAAGGACTCTGAGGAGGGGCTGCTGGGTGAGGAAAGTGGACGATGGAAGCATGTGACTAGGAGAACCAGGCAGAGGAAAAGACGGGCCAGCGATGGAGAAATAGAACTCAGGAACAGGTTTGCTGAGTTAGGAAATCAAGATGGAGCACAGCAGGCTACTGAAGGACAAAGGGCGAGGAAGAAGAGGCGAGCAGCTAGTCCTGCAGAAAGAGGGGAGGAGTCGATGGAGGCGACACCAAGTGTGAGCCCTAGGAGGACTGTAAGGGCGAATACAAATCAAGAGGAAATGCAAGCACCTGCTGTGGGGGATAGACCGCAGAATCGCACAGTCGCCAGGAAAAGGCAAGTTTACGTGATTGGAGACTCTTTACTGAGAAGAGTGGATAGGCCTGTAACTAGACCTGATCGGGAGAACAGAAGGGTGTGCTGTCTGCCAGGGGCTAAGATACAGGATGTGGACCAGAGGCTGAATACGATCTTAGCAGGAGCGGGAAAGAATCCGTTGATTATCCTTCATGTGGGAACGAATGATACGGCTAGTTACTCGCTGGACTGTATCAAGGAGGACTATGCCAGACTGGGGAAGAGGCTCAAAGACATCGAGGCTCAGGTGATCTTCAGTGGGATTCTGCCGGTTCCTAGAGCGGGGCGACGAAGGAGTGACAAGATTATGGCGATCAACAGATGGCTTAGGGAGTGGTGTTATAAGACGGGCTTTGGGATGTACGGTCACTGGGAAGCGTTTACGGATAGACGACTGTTCGCTCAGGATGGACTTCATCTAAGCAAGGAGGGAAATAGAATTCTAGGATGGAGGCTCGCCGACCTCATCAAGAGAGCTTTAAACTAGGAAGTTGGGGGAGATGGTTGGGAGATGTTCAGGAGATCTCCACGCCGGAATGTAACCTGGAGAGGAAAGTAAACAAAGTGAGAGGGGATACCCTTGTGGTCCCAAGATTTGATCCAAGGAGGAATAGTGGAGAAACCAGAGTAACGGGTGATGCTGGTGGTAAAAGGTCGCTGCACGACGGAGGAAAGAATGTCACTGATGCCAAACGCCGAAAATTAAAAGGTCTGTACACTAATGCGAGGAGTCTAGGTAACAAGATGGAGGAACTGGAGTTACTGGTGCAGGAAGTAAAACCGGATATTATAGGGATAACTGAAACCTGGTGGAATAGCACTCATGACTGGAGCACGGGCATTGAAGGCTATGTGCTGTTTAGGAAAGACAGAAAGAAAGGCAAAGGTGGTGGAGTAGCCTTGTACATCAATGATGACATTAACTGTAGCGAAATAAGAAGCGATGGAATGGATAAGACAGAGTCTGTCTGGGCGAAAATCACATTGGGTAAAAAAGCAACTAGAGCTTCCCCTGAGATAGTGCTTGGCGTGTGCTACAGACCGCCGGGATCTGATTGGGATATGGATAGAGACCTCTTTAATGTCTTTAATGAAGTAAACACAAAGGGGAAATGTGTGATTATGGGGGACTTCAACTTCCCGGATATAGACTGGAGGACGAGTACTTGCAAGAATAATAGGGGTCAGATTTTTCTGGATGTGATAGCGGATGGATTTCTTCATCAAGTAGTTGAAGTACCTACGAGAGGAGATGCCATTTTAGATTTGGTGTTGGTGAGCAGTGAGGACCTCGTAGAAGAAATGGTGGTGGGGGATAACCTTGGTTCGAGTGATCATGAGCTGATTCAGTTCAAACTAGATGGAAGGGTAAACAAATGTAGATCTGGGATTAGGGTTTTTGACTTCTCGAGGGCTAATTTTAAAGAGTTAAGGAAATTAGTTAGGGAAGTGGATTGGACGGAGGAATTAGTGGATTTGGATGCGGAGGAGGCCTGGAATTACTTTAAGTCACAGCTGCGGAGACTGTGGGAAGCCTGCATCCCGAGAAAGGGGAAAAAAAACATGGGCAGGAGTCGTAGGCCAAACTGGATGAGCAAACAACTCAGAGAGGGGATTAGACAAAAGCAGACAGCTTACAGAGAGTGGAAGAAAGGCAGGATCAGTAAGGAAAGCTACCTTGGTGAGGTCAGAACATGTAGGGATAAAGTGAGGAAGGCTAAAAGCCGCATTGAACTGGACCTTGCAAAGGGAATCAAAACCAATAGTAAAAGGTTCTACAGCCACATAAATAAGAAGAAAACAAAGAAAGAAGAAGTGGGGCCGCTATACACAGAGGATGGAATGGAGATTAAGGATAACCTAGGCATGGCCCAACATCTAAACAAGTACTTTGCTTCAGTTTTTAATAAGACTAGTGAACCTTGGGATGATGGAGGGATGATAAACGGGAATGTGGATATGGAAATGGATATTACCGCAACTGAGGTAGAGGCCGTACTTGAACAGCTCGATGGGACGAAGTCGGAGGGCCCGGACAATCTCCATCCGAGGATATTAAAGGAACTGGCGCGTGAAATTGCGAGCCCGTTAGCGGAAATTTTTAAGCAATCGGTAAACTCGGGGGTTGTGCCGTATGATTGGAGGATTGCTAATGTAGTTCCTATTTTTAAGAAAGGGAATAAAAGTGATCCGGGTAATTATAGGCCTGTTAGCTTGACGTCTGTAGTATGCAAGGTCTTGGAAAAAATCTTAAGGGAGAAAGTAGTCAAGGACATAGAAGTCAATGGCAATTGGGACGAATTGCAACACGGATTTAGTAAAGGTAGATCGTGCCAAACCAATCTGATCTCCTTCTTTGAGAAGGTGACGGATTACTTAGATAAAGGAAATGCGGTAGATATAATTTACCTAGATTTTAGTAAGGCGTTCGACACGGTTCCGCACGGGGAACTGTTAGTCAAATTGGAAAAGATGGGAATGAATACGAAAGTTGTAAGTTGGATAAGGAACTGGTTAAAGGGGAGACTCCAGAGGGTCGTATTGAAGGGTGAACTGTCAGGCTGGAAGGAGGTCACTAGTGGAGTCCCTCAAGGATCGGTTTTGGGACCGATCTTATTTAACCTTTTTATTACTGACCTTGGCACAAAGAGCGGGAATGTGCTAATTAAGTTTGCGGATGACACGAAGCTGGGAGGTATTGCTAATACGGAGAAGGACAGGGATACTATTCAGGAAGATCTGAACCACCTTATAAACTGGAGTAATAGAAATAGGATGAAATACAATAGTGAAAAGTGCAAGGTTATGCATTTAGGAATTAATAATAAGAATTTTGGATATACGTTGGGGGAGCATCAGTTGGAAGCGACGGAGGAGGAGAAGGACCTTGGGGTGCTGGTTGATAGCAGGATGACTATGAGTCGCCAATGTGATACGGCTGTTAAAAAAGCAAATGCGATTTTGGGATGCATCAGGCGGGGTATTTCCTGCAAGGATAAGGAGGTGTTAGTACCGTTATACAAGGCGTTGGTGAGACCCCATCTGGAATACTGTGTGCAGTTCTGGTGTCCCATGTTCAAGAAGGATGAATTCAAACTGGAACAGGTTCAGAGACGGGCTACGAGGATGATCCGAGGAATGGAAAAACTGCCTTATGAAAGGAGACTCAAAGAGCTTGGCTTGTTTAGCCTGGCCAAAGAAGGCTGCGGGGGGATATGCTTACTCTATATAAATATATCAGGGGGGTTAACGTTAGGGAGGGAGAGGAATTATTTAAGTTTAGTACTAATGTAGGCACGAGGACGAATGGGTATAAACTGGATATTAGGAAGTTTAGACTTGAAATTAGACGAAGGTTTCTAACCATTAGGGGAGTGAAGTTCTGGAACAGCCTTCCGAGGGAAGTAGTGGGGGCAGAAGACTTTCCTGGCTTTAAGACAAAGCTTGATAAGTATATGGAGGGGATGTTATGATAGGATTGTAATTTGGGCAATTGATCTTGGATTACCACCAGATAGGTCTGCTCAATGATCTGCGGGGAGTTGTTGGATGGCATGGGAACTGAGTTACTGCAGAGAATTCCTTCTTGGGTGCTGGCTGGTGAGTCTTGCCCACATGCTCAGGGTTTAGCTGATCGCCATATTTGGGGTCGGGAAGGAATTTTCCTCCAGGGCAAATTGGCAGTGGCCCTGGAGGTTTTTCGCCTTCCCCTGCAGCATGGGGCACGGGTCACTTGCTGGTGGTTTCTCTGCAGCTTGAGGTCTTCAAACCAATTTTGAAGATTTCAATAACTCTATCCTGGGATAGGGGTTGTTATAAAATTGGATGGGTGGGGTTCTGTGGCCTGCCTTGTGCAGGAGGTCAGACTAGATGATCAGATTGGTCCCTTCTGACCTATGAGTCTATGAGTCTATGAGTCTATAAGGTACAAAGTCTGGAGTGAGCCAAGTAGGTGAAGACAGTGTAATACAGAAATCCTAAGTGGACTGTAACAAGCAGAAGGGGCTGTAGGGGATGGATGGGAAGGGGTATGGGGCAGGAGTTATGGAGAATGTTGAAAGTGAAGAGTAGAGAACTGAATGGGATATGGAAAAACAAGGGGAACCCGTGAAAGGGGGGAAGGGATAGGAAGATTATTTCTGCAGCTATATTTTGAATTCCGTGCAGGGAACGGGGAGAGGGAAATCTGGGAAAGGGGAGGTTGCATTAGTCTACATGGGAAATTATCACAGCAAGGATGTTCTTCTTGGCAGGGGGGATGATGAGAAAAGGACTAATTTTGTAAATATTGTAGAGAAAGCAGCAGCAGGGTTTGGCAAGGCAATGGAAAAGTGGAATCAAAGGTGACAACAAGTTTGTGAGCCTGAGAGGACAAAGAAATTGACTCAGTCTCCAAAATTCCAAATTCTGGTTATCCAGCTGTCAGTCCTGCCCCTTTAATTAATTAATTGATTAATGACAATAAAGCACTTAATCTTTGCATTTACACATCATGCCTCCCACTAATAAGCATTGTCTGAAGGCCCTCATCATAAGGTTCCGTCCTATACAAATTCATGCTGGCTCCCAAACGTATTACTTTGCAAATAGGAAATGACAATGTTGGCTCTGTGCCCTGGTATTGTAGCAGCATTACCATATGTTAGTATCATGCTAAACATAGTAAGTAGGAGACACAACATTATAATTACTGAGGACATCTGTCAGCAGCATAGGCTATATCTGGGATTAGTGTTTATAATGCTACAAAGACCTATAGGGGAGAGATAAAGGAAGGAAAGTCCCTTTGCATTGGTTGGGATTTTCAGGCTCTGGGCCAGATTTCACCTGGTTTGAATTGGTGCAGCTTGATAGACGTTCATGAGGCTATGCCAGTTCAAATCAGCTGAGGATCTGGCTCAATGTTTAGAAGTAAAGCCATGCTTAAGAATCACACAACCACTGCCAGCAGAGGAGTCTGTTTCACCTGAGCATAGAGCTGGGTCAGGATAAACTAATTTTTCAGTTTGGTGGCTGAGCTGATAAAACAAAACAAAACAAAGTCATTTCAGGTTTAAATGTTTTGTTTCACTATGGCTGTTTTTTAAAACCATTTTTTAAGTTAAATCGAGCTAAAATTCTAAATGAAACATTGTTTCAAAACTGAAAGTCTAAACGTTAAGACTTTTAAACTTCTTTCCCTCATTATTTTGATTGAAATGTATTTATCAAATTCAACCCCAAATTTGTGAACAGTTTCAGTTGACCTGAAACTGCATTGTCACCCAGATCTACCTGTGAATAAGCTACAGGCATCATTCAAGAAGTGGCAGCGCAAGTTGCTTCCTATGCCATCCAACAAATATGCCTTCCCCTATGTACTAGATAGATCTATATCTAGGGAAAGCAAGGTTAATCCCACTCAATAAACATTTTTCTCATGAATGTCACATAAAAAAAAAGCTTTTCACGCATGTACACAACAAATAATAGAACATAATATCTTCACACTTAACTTAGGTTTCCATTTGGGAGTGGGAGGGAGATGAGATCATACACAACTCTAGATTTTCCGGCCCTGTTTTGAAAGAAAAGATTCCTTTGAATGCTAAACCTCTAGCTTTTTATTTAATCAAGAATCACAGTGAAATGCCATGGAATTGACATCAGATAGGTCCTTTTGTAAACAATATGGGAGTCCTTCAGTATGCTCCCATATTAAGAATTTCAGGGAAGCAGAATGGCACATAAAATTGCCATCAATCCAAGCAAATTAGCAAATTAGGTTAGCACCACTAGGGATGAGAAAATGGTTTCTGAAGAAATAAGACCTGATCCAAATCTCCAGCTGGAAGTGAACCAGCAGAAACATTTATTTATTACAAAGGCCATTTCCTTTGTATGGTTCTGTCCCCCCATGTCTGTTTTAGCTGAGCCAGGAGAATTGAGAAGTATGAAAATTAGGGATGGGCAAACTGAATCTTAAAGTTGCTGACTAGCACAAATACCAAGTGCTATTCAGTCAGCTGGATATTGCCTGCATCTCATTTGAGTGATAGAGATTGAAGCTGCTGAATATTCATTTGCTGCATCATACTGCTTCAGCAGCAGATTTTGCTGTGTCTGGCTTGTTGTGCTCTAGAGTCCATGCTTCTGACCATATGTGGGAGCACAAATAATTGTCCTCAGCCTAGTTTTCACACTGAATAAGTCATTTGTCATAAACAGATAGTTAAGGGTTAATGTCTCTTTTACCTGTAAAGGGTTAAGAAGCTCAGCAAACCTGGCTGACACCTGACCAGAGGACCAATGGAGGGACAAAATATTTTCAAATCTTGGTGGAGGGAAGTCTTTGTTTGTGCTCTTTGTTTTGGGGGTTGTTCACTCTTGGGACTAAGAGGGACCAGACGTCAATCCAGGTTCTCCAAATCTTTCTGAATCAGACTCTCATGTTTCAAAATTGTAAGAAACAGCCAGGCAAGGCAGATTAGTTTTATTTTTGTTCTCTCAACTTGTAAATGTCTCTTTTTTGCTAAGAGGGTTTTACCTCTGCTTGCTGTAACTTTGAATCTAAGGCTAGACGGGGTTCCTCTGGGCTATAGGAATCTGATTACCCTGTGAAGTATTTTCCATCCTGATTTTACAGAGATGATTTTTACCTTTCTTTCTTTAATTAAAAGCTTTCTTTTTAAGAACCTGATTGATTTTTCCTTATTTGAAGATCCAAGGGGATTGGATCTGGACTCACCAGGGACTGGTGGGGGGAAAGGAAGGGGATGGTTAATTTCTCCTTGTTTTAAGATCCAAGGGGTTTGGATCTGTCTTCACCAGGGAATTGGTGAAGCCTTTCAAGGCTGCTCAGGGAGAGGCAGGTTTTTTTGGGGAGGGACAAGAAGTGATCCAGACACTGAAATTTCTGGATGGTGGCAGAGTTACCCGATCTAAGCTAGTAATTAAGCTTAGAAGTGTCCATGCAGGTCCCCACATTTGTACCCTAAAGTTCAGAGTGGGGAAGAAACCTTGATATCATTGATTTTCATTTTTGTTTCAAACAGCAAAATGGCCCACCCACGGCCTGATCTTGCAAACACTGGGTAGCTTTACTTGCAGGAGTAGCCCCATTCCTGAGTAGTTGACTTCAGTACGACTACTCATGTGTGGAACCCTGCACCCATGAGCAAGAATTTGCAGGATCAGATCCCAAAGGGGACTAATATGGGACACATCCTCTGTCTGGTGGGGATTTCACCTTGAGAGCACTAAGAAAGCACTTGGATTCAGAAAGCTACCTTATTTAATTCTAGAAGTAACCAATATGTAAATGCAGAATGAAGAAATCACTGCTTGGCTGATTGCATCTCTGTAGAGAACTTTGGTCAAGTTGTAAATATCCCATGAATATAAAGAACCTACCACTGTGGTGATGGAACTTTAACTTGAATAACAGTGCCATGGGAGGAGCGTTTTAGTAGACAGGGCTCATAAGAAAATCAGGCTTAGCAAGAACTAAGGCCTAGATTTAGATGCCTAAACCTCAGACTTATTTATTATTTAAATTATAAGGGAGGTCCTCCTCTTCCTTCTCCCATTACCCGTTATGCTTTCTTGAAAAAAACACCTTGAGCGCCTAACTTCCTAGCTGTGAATTAGTACCAGGGTAGGAGAGGTTTTAGCTAATGTACTGTGATTTGTGAATCGCAGTCTAAGGTGCCTATCTCTTCCTAGCCATTGTACAGGGAGCCTCAGTGACTAACTCACGCATTATGGATCGCAGTGTTGTTCCTGTGGTTTGCTAGGCAGCTAAAAGTGAGATATTGTGGTGCTTAGCATCACAGTGCAAAAGTACCTTTGTGAATCTACATCTGAGTGCCTCCTGTGTCAATCTTGTCTAGCTTACTAACAAGTTCACTACAAAAATGGAGAGCCCCAGTTTCCCATGCTTAACTGTATTTGAGTGCTCTGTGGACTATTGGGGTAGTGTAAGTGTAATAGGTCTCTGGATATTAATTACTGGACCCATATAGCTTGTCTTTGTTTGCAACATTAGAGCCTTTAAATGCATACATGCAGCATATTTAATTTTTTAACTAGCTAATGCCTGTTCTTTAAGGAGAGTCTCGCCATATGCAAACCAGTTACATAAACGGGAGCTTGTTACATCTGGTCACCTCGTCAGAGCATTCACGTAATCTGCAATTCTTCAAATCTCACTACATTTTTATTAATGGAACAGGGTTGCTCCTGTTAAACATTCTTTCCAAAATATTTCCTTGCAGGGTTAGGATCTGAATAACTCAGTGTTGAGTTATGACTCTTGAGCAAGTTTATTCGCCTGTCTGATTTTTGATAAGATAAATATTGTAGCTACCATAAATACTGTAATTATCCCATTGCACTTGATTTTGAGGCTTGTCCTATGGGGGTTATACAGGAGATGAAGGGGCAGGAGTCAACTCTCAGGAAAAACTGCTTCATGGGCACTCTGAAAGTCCTAGGACAGAGGCCTCTGCTTCCTCATTCCTACAGTGGGAAGAGCACATGAACATTAGAGCTGAACATATTATTTTTGCCAAAACATTTAATCACCCTGCAACTCTTTCAATTGGTCCTAACAGCATAATATTGTTTCCCTTATCCCTTTTGATCCAAGCAACTGGCCAATATTTGGTATCACTGAAGGCTGTCGAGAAACTGATGATAGAGTCAGGTATTTCTTTGATGCAATACTGTTTATTTACAATGAAGGCACCGATACCTCAGGGCTGGTGCAAGGATGTTTCGCACCCTAGGCGAAACTTCCACCTTGCGCCCCCCTGAGCCCTGTGGCAGCTCTCCACCCCACCCTTCCACCCTGAGGTGCCTCCCCTCCCCCACGGCAGCTCCCCCGGGCCCGAGGAGCTGTGCAGCAGTTCCCCGCCCCAGATCACCTCTGCTCTGCCTCCTCCCCGAGCACGCCATCACCGTTCCACTTCTCCCACCTACCAGGCTTGTGGCGCCAAACAGCTGATTGGAGCTGCAAGCCTGGGAGGGAGAGAAGCAGAGCGGGGCGGCATGCTCAGGGGAGGAGGTGGAGCAGAGGTGAGCTGGGATGGGGAGTGGTTCCCCTGTGTGCCGCACCACCCCTTACTTGCTGCAGACGGCCCTCCCCACACCCCACTGCCCCAGGTCCCTCCGCCTAAATGCAGATGATGACTGGGACGGCCGAAGATCAGGCTGCTACAGTCACTGCTGAAGGACTCGAAATGCCACCCCCCTAAATGCCAGTATCCTAGGCAACCACCTAGGTTGTCTAATGGGTTGCACCGGCCCTGGAAGTCCTGTTTCTCTGAATTCCCTAAACAGAGTAAGCATTCAAACAGCAGGAGACAGTTTCTTTGCACATAGTTCCAGGACTCTTTTCAGCCAGTACTCTATGCGAAAGCTCTCTTGCTCAGCATTTTCTCAGAGGCAAATGCTCCTGGGGCTTCCCTTGATGCTTTCACTGTGTGCTTCAGTAGTGTTTTTATTCGTTCTGTTTCACAGACTCACAGCTCCATCAAACAATACAAAGCCCCCTATATTTGCAGGCAGATCCCAGAAAAATCCTGCAGACTGCATGGTCAACTCCTACTCCAGCCATGCATGTGACCTGTGATTTGGGAGGTGGCTTCTGTTGTGTCAGCTAACTATTTTATAAAGTAGCTTAATTGTCTTTTTTTACATTTATCTGGAAAGAAGAGCAGCTGATATGCACAGCAATTTTAATGAGGTTTAACCCAATTCCCAACAAAATTAAGGAAATGTTCATAAAAACATGTCTTAGTGGTATTTATAGATGTATCTTTTTTAAAATATCAAGGGCCCAATCCCCCTGTTGCTTACACTTGTGTAAATCAGGAGTAACTCCACTGAAATCAACAGCTACATTGGTGTAAAACTGGTGTAAGTGAATACAGAATCTGGTCCAATTGATTCCTTTATTTGTGATTAATTATACCATTTGTGACTAGGCCTTTCAAACAAACAGCAGAATCAGGGCATCTTCCAATAGTGCATTAAGGGAAGAATCTAACATCCATCATGTCTTTGTTCTCTAATCCTTTCCCTAGGGGGAGAAGTGTATGCAGGGGAATGTTTTGTTTTGGAATTAAAAAATAAATATATATGTACACACACACACACACTGCTGTGTGTTTTTGTTAGGGAAGGCATGATCAAAGCAAAGTCCCTGGCACTTGGAGTGGAAGGTGTGGTGAGGTTTGTGATACTCTTTCATTTCTGTTGGCGTTCGTTCCATAGTTCAGTGCCTGCCCACACAGGAAGTTGTCTTCTGCACAGCTGAGCTTTACTGATGGAGTATGAGTATCTTTAAAGGTCACAGCTACTTTTGACCCACAGATAAGTGAAATTCTTAATGCCATTCTCCAATTTTTGCTTTTCTTCTTGTGATGCTATTAGACGGGTTTTGCCTTTACTTCCTTTCAGACTATATGAAGTCATTTTTAACTTTCCATTTTCTGCCTGTAAGTTTAATTGAAACCCCTTGATGTAACATCAGTGCAAATTTCGGAATTTAATATTATGCTGCATCGTTACAGGGTTAGTTCAAAGCAGCCAATGTACAATACTATTATTTGCTACCTCAAAAACAGGGACGATGTGCTCAGGAGGCACCACTCTGTGTTTTACGGATGTTGTAAACTAACCTTTCAAAGGTATTAGGCATTGAGAAGAAATGAAAGCAATTTTACATGGCAGGGGAGGAAACACCACAGAAAACAGGATATGTGAGAAAACGTAGCATAAAGTAAAATAGAACATGCTAAATGTGAAACACAGAGCAACTATAGAAAAATTCATAAGAAAGCAACGTATAATTACAAGGTATAGAACTTTCACAATAGAAATGTTTTGACTGGTTAAAATGTCTGCCTCATTTATTACTATGATTAATATTTCAAAGTGCCATAGAACAGTGCTATTATTCAGCACAGACTGAAGACTACAACCATTAGAACAGTACCTACAATACTAACTGGGGCAGAACATAAACTGCTGGAGAATTGGGCCCAGGGTCTGATTTTAAAGAACACTTGCATAGCTATAAACGTTCTTAATTTTTATAGCAATACATTGAGTTCAAGCTAGATCTTTAATTATTGCAACATTTTTCTTAAAAGCCTGTGTTGTAATTCTGCAATTAGCATCTGCTTTGAATACAGGACTTTTGTTCTCTTTTCTTCTACAATTAGATACATGCAAGCAGTATGATTGAGCCGGGCTCTGCAAATGATTTTTAATATTTACTGCCCTACGTGCCAGCCTCATCTGCAGTGTCCCACGAGTTGCTATATTAACCACCTCAAGCGTGAGCTTAGGAACAAACAGCTTTGAAGTACAAAATGGAGATGTCCAAACATCTCTCTTTAATATCTCTCTCCCAAATCTTTAATTTTTCACGAAGAAATACAAAGTCTACACGAAACGCAACATGTTACTCGGCAACTTTATCCTAATTATCATGCTGGGAGAAACCTGAGTTTCTTTCCTGCCAGCTGTACCTGAAAGCTTAAAGACACATACTTTTGAATGTATTTTGTTTCTCTTAGGAAGATGGTTGTTATCCAGAGACAGTATTGTACACTTATACAGTCTCTTTTTCTGGAGGATCTCAAAGCACTTTACTACCTTAGGCCTGGTCTACACTACAAGTTTAGGTCAAATTTAGCAGTGCTAAATCAAATTAACCCTGCACCCATCCACACAATGAAGCCATTTTTGTTGACATAAAGGGCTCTTAAAATCGATTTCTGTAATCCTCCCTGGCAAGGGGAGCAGAACTGAAATCGACATTGCCGGTGCGAATTACGGTTAGTGTGGATGCAATTCGACGGTATTGGCCTCTGGGAGCTATCCCACAGTGCACCATTGTGACAGCTCTGGACAGCAATCTGAACTTGGATGCGCTGGCCAGGTAGACAGGAAAAGCTACCGAATTTCTTAATTTCATTTCCTGTTTGCCCAGCGTGGTGAGCTGATCAGCACAGGTAACCACGGAGAGCTGATAAGCACAGGTGACTATGCAGTCCCAGAATCAAAAAAGAACTCCAGCATGGACCAAACGGGAGGTACTGGATCTCATCGCTGGATGGGGAGATGATTCCATGCTATCAGAACTCCGTGCCAAAAGACAAAATGCTAAAACATTTGAAAAAATCTCCAGGGCCATGATGGACAGGGGCCACAACAGGGACTCAACATGGTGCTGTGTGAAACTTAAGGAGCTGAGACAAGCGTACCAGAAAACCAGAGAATTAAAGGGATGCTCCGGGACAGAGCCTCAGACGTGCCGCTTTTACACTGAGCTGCAGGCAATTCTAGGGGGGGGCCGCCACCACTATGCCACCCCTGTCCATGGACTCTATGATGGGGTACTCTCAATCGCCATGCCTGAGGATTTTGCAGAAGGGGAAGATGATGATGATGAGGAGGAGGACTGGGAGCTTGCAGAGAGCACACAGCACACTGTTCTCCCGGACAGCCAGGATCTTTTTTCACTCTGACTGAAATACCCTCCCAACGCTCCCAAGGCGGTATCCCGGACCATGAAGCTGTAGAAGGGACCTCTGGTGAGTGTACCTTTGTAAATATAAAACATGGTTTAAAAACAAGCATTTTTTAATGATTAATTTGCCCCGAGGACTTGGGATGCATTAGTGGCCAGTACAGCTACTGGAAAAGTCTGTTAACGTCTCTGGGGATGGAGCGGAAATCCTCCAGGGACCTCTCCACGAAGCTATCCTGCAGGTACTCCAAAAGCCTTTGCAGAAGGTTTCTGGGGAGAGCAGCCTTATTCTGTCTCTATAGTAGGACACTTTACCCACACCATGCTAGTAGCAAGTAATCTGGTATCATTGCATGATAAAGCCTGGCAGCATATGGTCTCAGTGTTTGTTGGCATTCAAGCAATTTCCGTTCTTCATCTCAATGTGTTATCCTCAGGAGAGTGATATCGTTCATGGTAACCTGGTTGAAATATGGGAATTTAATTAAGGGGACATTCATAGGTGGCCGTTCCTACCCGGCTGTTTGCCTGTGGCTGAAAGGAAATCCTTCCCTGCAGTTAGCCAAGTGGTGGGAGGGACTGGGCATTGATGCTGAGCTGTTCGAGTTTGGCTAGTAGGGATCTTCCCCAATACCAGCCATGTGGTACAGTGAGGGGAGGGGTAAAGTGATCACCACAGAGAAAAGGATGGGGGGGATTAGTTTGGTTTCTGCTGCTGCACGTTAACACAAAAACCGCAGCCCTAAATGGACAACTCAACTGACTTTGCTTGGTATGGGAAAGGAGGGTGCTGCTGTTATGAAGGTTGCAGAAGCCGAAAGACTGTGGCTTACCATGGCCACCTGAAAGCCGAATTCTGTTGCCCGATATGTTTGATCTCCATCACCAAAGCTGCAGGCACTCAATATAAGATGCAAAAAATGATCTTGTACCAAAATCATATGTGTTATGTAATGTCAATAGTGTTGTTCACCATGAAAGTGTATACCCATTGTTCTGTACAATGCATCTTTTAAAATATTTCTCTCCCTTTTTTTCCTCCTGAAGCTGCAAATGTTTCAAGCCTCCCTTCTCCATCCCAAAGGCTATCTCAGATAAGGTGGTGAAAAAAACACACACGTGATGAAATGTTTTCTGAGCTCATGCAAGCGTCCCGTACTGAAAGAACTCAGCAGAAAGGGTGGAGGGACACAATAGCAAAGGACAGGAAAGCGGCCAGTGAATGTGAGGAGAGGTGGCGACAGGAAGATCAGAGGAGGCAGGATGCAATGCTGGGGCTAGTGCAGGAACAAACGGACATGAGCTGATGTCTCATGGAGGTTTAGGAACGTCAGCTGGAAAGACTGCCGCTGCAGCCCCTGTTTAACCACCCTCCCTCCTCCCCAAGTTCCATAGCCGCCTCCTCACCCAGACGCCCAAGAACGCAGGGGAGGAGGAGGCTCTGGGCACTCAACCACTCCACTTCAGTGGATAGAAGGCTGTCATTCAACAAGTTTTGAAGTGGCCTTTTCCTTCCCTCCTCCCCTCCTCCCACACCCCACCCAGGCTATCTTGTCAGTTATCTCCTTATTTTTATAATCAAGTAATAAAGAATACACGTTTTTTAAACGATAGTGACTTTATTTCCTTTGCAAGCAAGCTGTGATCTAGGGGGGAGGGTGGGTGGCTTACAGGGAATGAGTCAACCAAGGGCGAGGGTTTTCATCAAGGAGAAACAAACAGAACTGTCACACCGTAACCTGACCAGTCATGAAACTGGTTTTCAAAGCTTCTCTGATGTGCTATGGCATCTGCTCAGGCAATCCAGGGAAAAGGGCACAAAATGCTTATCTGCCGTTGCTTTCATGGAGGGAGGGTTGACTGATGACATTTACTCATAACCACCCAAAATAAATTTTTGGACCCATCAACACAGAATTTCAGTGGGCAGTGGGGACTGCGCGAAGTGTGGGATAGCTACCCACAGTGCACTGCTCGGAATGTTGACGCTTGCCACAGTACTATGGATGCACACAGCTGAATTAATGTGCTTAGTGTGGATGCATGCACTCAACTTTATACAATCTGTTCCCAAAAATTGATTTCTGTAAAATCAGAATAATTTCGTAGTATAGACATACCCTTAGACTCTGACCTTGCTATTGGATCTTCAGGGGAGGTTGGAGAGTCTTGCACCTGCCTTGGAGCCCCATTGACTTCAAGGGACTCTCACCCCTTGGGCAAAAATGATTGTGAGATCAGGGGTATTATACACAAATGATACCAAGAAACAATCACTTTGCCCACCACTAAAACTCTGCCACCTCTGGAGTGGAAAGACAGGAGCTATTTAAAAATGCACAAGAACACTACATAAAAGTTTAGGTCAGAATATTAAGAAAAACATATTTTACTCAATAGAAATTGGACACTGAGTTGAGGTAAGCAGAATATCACTACTGAAATGAAAACTTGGCAATGCATATCACTGGGGTGTCTAGGAGGAAGAGTGGAAAAGAATTTAGTTAGTGTAACGCCAAACTTTATTAACATCATATTCAGTGACTTCACCATATAAATATATATCTGAGGACTTGCTGCTTATAAAAGTGAAAGGAATTTGCCCTCATTGCAAATTCTCAGCAGACTCACAGATACATACTGCACATATGTTTTGGGAAGTCCCAATAATATAAGTATTTTGATTTAGATCTTGTGAACAGGATTGTGAAATAGAACATTCCCATTGATCCTAAGATCTAAGGTCCATATCCTTGCAGGGCAATGCCTAAGATAAATACAAGGTGCTCAGCTGGTGTAGACTGACATAATTCCAACAACTTCAATGGAGCTGCATCGATTTATGTCAGCCGAGCATCTAGCCCAAGATGAGAATTAAAGATAATTCCTCTCCAATAGAAATCCATTGTATCCTTTCTGGATGTAATTAGATATTGGATATCAAACCCACAACTATTTAGATAAAGCCTTATATTCATCTAAAGAAAATGAAACCTAAGTAACACAAATGTGGTAGAACTTAATTGATGATCATGGACTAAAACCATCATAAGTTTCCATACTAAAAACCCCTACAGTCATTGATGTGTAACTTCTCTAGCTCTTTTTTCAAAGTCTGAATACTAAAAGTTAGCCCTGCATAAAATATTCAACATCTGGATGTATTAATATTTTTTGTGACAGGCATTGAAATGTCTATTTGATCCTTATTGACACCTTCTATCCTCAGTCTTACTGGGAGGTATGGAACATCCTCTTCTCTCAGTTTAATGTCTGTATCATAAACATTTCAAAAGACTAAACTGAAAAAAAATCATATGGATGAAAAATAGTTTAAACCCAGTTTTAAGAAGAATTGAGAATTTTTACTATGTATACTTGGTTACATGACTTCAATAAAAAAAATCAGATTATGAATCTAAATTGTGAAGACTTTCAGATTGCAACTTTTTCCGTAAAAAACATATCCTTCATCACATTATTAAGCATATTGGGACATTTTTTCCCTGGACTCCTGCAAAAATTGGAATGATTGTCTTTGACTTCATAGTGGAAAATATTGTAGTTTAGAATGAAGGACAGGTGGGAAAGAAACAGATAATTCTTCTCTACACTTCTAAATGCCCTCAAGAGATTTTTTTTGCTTATATTATTATTAATCATGTTTTTATATGGTAGTGCCTAAGGACCAGTCTTGAATGGGCACTTTACAAACAGAGTAGCAGACAGTCCCTGCCCTAAGAGTTTAGAATCTAAGGGCATGGCTACACTTGCAGCTGTAGAGCACTGTGAGTTAAACCCGCCTCTGGAGAGCACAGTAGGGAAAGTGCTGCAGTCTGTCCACACTGACAGCTGCTTGTGCACTGGTGTGGGCACATCTGTGGCACTTGCAGTGGCATTGGAAGCAATGCATTATGGGCAGCTATCCCAGCATGCAAGTGACTGCAACGTGCTTTTCAAATGGTGGGGTGGAGTGTGACAGGGAGTGTTTTGTGTATATGCGGGGGGGGGGGGAGAGTGGGGCTTTGGGAGCCTGAGAGCATGTCAGCATGCTATATTGTAAGTTCAGACAGCAGCAGACGCCTCCTCCTCCCCGCCTCTCTCTCTCACACAAAGCATTCCACACTAATGGCTTGTATGCTGGCTGTCAGAAATGGAGCTTTGAAAGGGCATTTCCAAATTCCTACAGGAGATCAAAACAATGACAGGAGTGGCCACTTGACTTAAGGGGATTATGGAATGTTTCTGGAGGTCAATCAGTGCGCAGTAACCCAACACCTCGTTCACACTGACGCCCATGTGTTGTAGCCAAGGTGCAGCAAACGTTATTTCTCTCGCTGAGGTGGAGTACCAGCAGCGCTGTAGCCATGGAGACAGAGCGCTCTACATGCCTTGCCAGCTTGGACGGGGAATGAGCTAGGGCACCTGGGGCTCCTTTATTGTGCTGTAACTCGCAAATGTAGCCAAGCCCTAAATGGACAAGATCGACATAGGATGGGGAAAGGGATTTAACACACCAGCAAAGTGAAGAATGTGAATGCAGCAAACATGTTAGTTCCATAATACTTTTGTGGGGGAGCTGGGAGGAAAGGGGGTAAGATTTAGTTAGGAAGGGATAAATTAAGTGGAAAGAAAAGTGACGTGAGAGGAGACATTGAAGGGACAGGAGGTGAGGGGGACAGGGCAAGGGAGAAGAAGGTAAAACGGACAGATGTGGAGTGCAGCTGAGGTGAAGAGATTGTAAATGAGGGAGAGGTTGGAGCAAATAGCTAGTCAGCACAGTTTTGTCAGTCCCTCACCTGATATTTAATTTAAAGAAGGAATTAAAGCATTGTAACAAGATGATTGTGGATGACTAGGTAATAACAGATAATAGGGTGTACATCAAACAGTTTACAATTCTTTTTCTTTTTATTACTTTTTATTTCTGTCCATCAGTCCAGCTCGGCTATCCTTATTCATTTTGAGTAGTATTTGCTCAGTCTAATATTGCCTATTACTTCAGTGGGATTACTTGCATAAACCCAACTCAATTTAAGTAAGTATTATGGAGTTGGCTAGATATGTAGCTTAGAATTCCCCACATATGGAGTGCATTTCTGATTTCATATCTTGACTTGTATTAAAATCCGCCATGTTGTATTGCTTACCTTCTCAGACCAGAGAATTAAAAAACCCCACCAACTGCTGACAGCATAGCTCAATCAAACATTTCTGAAATAAACTGCAACTTTAAAGGAACGTTCCCAAAATTAGGTACACAGAGAATAGCAAGAACTTCTGTGTGCTACAGCACATAGGAAACGTATAGGTGCTGCTGCCTATGTTTCTCACATGATTTAAACAATGACATCATGGTAACCCTGAAAACAGCAGAGTTGCTTTAAAAATTAAGAAAAAAAAAGTCTTTTCATGTATGTTGTCCTTACAGCACTCAAGCATAATAGGTATGTACTATTATATCCATTTTACAGATAAGGAATGGAAGCACAGAGAAACTAAGCACCAGGTCACAAATGAAGTCTGTGGCAGAGCAGGGACTTGAAATTGGTCTTCCAAGACTCAAGCAAGAGTCTTAACCAAAGAACATCCTTCCTCTCAGTGGCTGAAATGCATCAGTATGTTGCTACAACTGTGCCCATACCAGTGGCTTGCACCCATTTAATTATATGAGTTTTGAAACCAATACAATTAAATCAATACCAAAACAGTGTGCAGATAAGCCTTCAGATAATGTTGAGGATAACAAGTCAGCAGTTGTGGAGATTTTGATGGCAGCCACTCTATTCTGGAATTTAAATACATTCCTAATATATCCCCACCCCACTGGCACAGTACTGCTGCTTAAACAAAAAGGAATGGAGGAAATCAGCCACACCAGATGATTCATGTAGGCTTCTGCCTCCACTCAACTCCTACTTTAAACAACTTTCCATTGAAGTTTATAATCAAATACTTATATATTTTTCTTAATGGTATTGGTAAGCAATGGTCCCTTTGTGTGCCATCTGTCTTCCAAATATAAAATCAACTGTTATTTCAAGTTGCATTAGAAGTAGGTATAGGAGACCTTTGTTAATCTTAAATAGTTTAAAATTCTGCTAGTTATGACTAATTTTTTTTTTGGTACCCCGCCGTTAAATTTACATTGGCAAGTTGAGAGATTGCTCTTTGCCAAGAGAAAACTCATATGGAAAAATGTCATATTCCACATCCCCATAGCTGATGAATACATTTGATATTGTATGTTATATTTGTAAAGCAATATTGTTGGCTCTTTACTGAATGGTATGCTAAATGCGGATATGGGGTAGCTTTGCCGCAGGTCCCATTGAATGAGAACACAGTGACACAGAATAAAGGTATTTTCTAATGTAATTTGTTTGGTTTACAGAATGTACAGTGTCCCATTTACTTGAACAAAGGTGGATAAAATAGCACCCAGGCAATTCCAGCATCCAGAAATCTCAGCTAAGGCTCCCCTGCCCTATCACCATGAAGCAGCTATCTTGCGTCTTTGATTTAACTTTCCTGCTTAACATGCTACTGTTCCCTTCTCCTGCCTCAGCCCCTGGGCTTTTTACTTGGGAAACCCCTGTTTGTCTTTCATGAAAATCATAGAATAGCAGGGACCTCAGGAGGTCATCTAGGCTAACCCCCTGCTCAAAGCTGGTCTAATCCCCAGAACAGATTTTTGCCTCAGATCCCTAAATGGCCCCCTCAAGGATTGAACTCAACCTTGGGTTTAGCAGGCCAGTGCTCAAACCACTGAGCTATCTCTCCCCTACATAAGAGGTACATTCTGGAAGAATAACTTTTTAATCTGTACCCTGTTAAATATATAGAAAAAAAAAGGAATGTTGCAAAAATAAAACCTGAGAGCTCCTATCAAGGATTCAATGTGGTAGCACAAAGCAGACTGAATGTCATTTTAACCTTTGTATGTAATCTACCTATGTAATTCTCCTGATGTATGAGTTGGATGGTGCTGAAGCAGGAGCTTTTGTGCCGGGAAAAAAAGCACAAGGATGGGACACTACTAGCCCTGCCTGATTCATTACTTCAATAAAGGCCTTTTGTAGTCATAGGCAACTACATAAGAAAGAGCAGGACTGAGGGTGGTATGTCTTGGCCAAGGACTGAGGACAGCACATTCTTAATGTCACCTTTGCTCCCTGCCCCCAGACTTGTGCCAACTATAGTCTGGCAATTTGAGGAGATAAGATTGTTTCACTATGTTCAAGAGATTCCATTAAATTGACATTTTATCTTCTTGGTTCCTTATCATGAAACATCTCATTGTCAAATAATCATTTTGATATTCAGCCTCAAAGTTCGCTTTCTTAACTTTATGCCATTACTCTTAGTTTCATCTTCAGGCACCTACATAAATAGGTCCTCTCTTCCTTGGTGTTTACATGTTCCAAGTGCTTGTTGGCTATAGAGCTGGCCAACATTTTTCAAAAATAAAAACATTAATCAAAATTTTAAATGTGGACAAGAAGAGGAATATATTTTTGAAAAAAAATGTTCATGAAAAATATATCCTGTTTTTCCCCCAATCAGTTTTAGAGCTGGTTGACATTTTCCAAATTTTTCATCAGAATTCCATCACAATTTTAAATTCTGCCAAAAAATGAGATTTAGGGGGTAAGGGCTGCAAAAAAGTCCCATTTTTCA
This sequence comes from Gopherus evgoodei, assembly GCF_007399415.2. Classification (NCBI taxonomy): domain Eukaryota; kingdom Metazoa; phylum Chordata; order Testudines; family Testudinidae; genus Gopherus; species Gopherus evgoodei. The sequence goes on from NC_044324.1 coordinate 34,083,046, forward strand.
GTCAGCCCTAGTAGATGCTATGATGCTCCATCATTAGTTATCACTTAGCAAAGAATGCCTACAATACTTCCTTTTAAACTTTTTTTATAAATCATTCCCTCTGTCCCCTTAGAGAAAGAGATGAGAAAGTACTACAATTCTGTATGTGTAATTCATATATAACAGTGATTCAAATATAATGTAGGATACTGTTAATACTACTGCTAAAATAGTCTCAGTATTAATTGAAATACAGTACATATAGCAGAAGCAACTCTCTCCGCCACCTCAACTAGCCAATTGTGTAATGCTTTACTGATTTCTCATTAGCTAGAATGTCTGCCTTCTGCCACAAATGGACTTACATTCCTTCCATCTGTTACAGACTTAATTTAATTATAAATCACTACTAAGAGTGCAACAAAAATACTGTTCCACACTCTAATTGTATCTTCTTCCCACATTGCCAAAATTTTTGGAATGCCACTTTCTGAAGTTTTCATAATGGACTATTTCAAAAGGTATATTTATCTCTAGGCTTGGTTATTTATGTTTGGCTCAAAATCAAATTAGACAAATTGATAATATAAATTAAACTGTATTTTATATATTGATTCATCTGATACTTTTATTCTAAAATGAAATATTTCTTAAATACATATATGCCATATTACTTTATTTAGGGGTGGGTTTTAAGGACATCCAACTTTGGCTTAACTCTGCTGTCATTGAATTCCAATTTGTTACAATGCATAATGGGAAAAAAATTGAAACCTTGACAGTTATTGCAAAATGGAATTGTTTTCTCTATTCTGTATCTAGAGCTGGTTGTAAAAACATAAGATTTTTCGCAAAAATAGTTTTGAAAGAAAGGAAAGTATTTTTAATATTTTGAAAGAAACAAAAAAATCTATAAAAATATTCATTTTGAAAAAAGCCATTTTTTGTGAACAAAATTTTTTGAGCAAAAGAGAAAGAAAGAAAGACAATTGACCAGCTCTACTGGAATCCTTTTGTATCAGATAGCTATTTGAAAGCCTGTGGAAGATGTTTTGCTGGTCTCAGTTCAGTTTCTAGGAACTTGTGAATTGCCAGACAAGATCAGACCCATGGTCTATCTGGTCCAGTATCCTGTCTCTGACAATAGCTAGTACTAGATGGTTCAGAGGAAGGGTCAAGAAATTTCATTAGATAGATGTGGAGTAATCTGCCAGCCCTTACCCCCACTCCTTGCCCCAAATTAGGCATCCTTCTAATCCTTTTAGGTAGAGATTGCATTAAACCTTTGAGGCATAAGGTTTGAAATCTCTTCCAAAATATATGTTGGTGTTAACTATTATAATTCTAGTTATTTTTGTTATTCTTATAAGTATTCAATCCTTTTTTGCATCTTCCAAAATTCTTGCTCTCTTATCTTGTGGAAATGAGTTCCACAGTCAATTTCATTTTACTATTTTTGAATGTCTACAAAAAATACATTTGACCATGTTAAAAAATTCTGGTAATCTTTTGTTTGAGAAGTTCTAATATGTTCTGAAGATTTGGACCAAGGACTTAAAATTTAGTAAGCAGGTGACCTGTATGTCAGGGATGTGCTTTTTTCCCCTCCCTGTGAAAAGACATCCCAATTTGGTCGAGCTAAAAATGTTTAAAAAATTGTACTTTGCTCATGCTCAGTAGGGACTTGCTAGACATTCACAACTTAACTCCCCAAAGACTGTATCTGCACTGAGCATGCTCCAGTCCAAGGCTGAGCTGTGTTTTCTCTGCAACTGCAGTTCCCAATTGTTCTGGGCTATGCAATTCTGATGAGGAGCCTGGATATAGGGGGAGAACTGGGATTGGTTGGGAAAAGAGACTGGAATCAGGATCTTGTTGGAGGGAACACAGGAACTAGTGGGGATGGAGAATGTGGGGGGTGTAGATGAGGGACCAATCAGATGAGGATGTAGGAGTGGGGAAGTTGGGCTGAAAACTGAGAGTGAGTGTAGGGAAGATGGACTGGTGGATACGAGACTGGGATGAGAAGCCCAGGGAACGAAGACTGGAACTGGATATGAGAAGAGAATAGGATTGGGACAAGGAACCTGGTGGGGGGAGGAGACAGGAGTGAGGAAGGAATAGGTTGGAGGACACAGAGCAGAAGTCCTCAAACTTGGTGGGGAATGGGCAGAGGAGTCTGCAACCTTAATAATGTTCTTATAATGTAGGGTTATGTCTAATTCTATATAGTTATCATATTTTTATCAGCCTGAAAAGTGACCATGAAATGATAGAGTTCATGATTCTAAGGAAAGGTAGGAGGGAAAACAGCTGAAAAAGGATAATGGATTTTAGATGCTAGCACACTCAGAGAATTGGTAGATCAGATTCCATGGGAAGCAAGTGTAAGGGAAAAAAGATCAGGAGATCTGGCAGTTTTTAAAAGAGATATTATTAAGGCACAAGTGTAACTATCCCAAGGCATAGGAAAGATAGGAAATATGGTAAGAGACCATGCTTTCTTAACCTGGAGATCTTCAATGATCTGAAACTCACAACAGAGTAATAAAAAAAAGTGCAAACTAGATCAAATGATGAAGGCTGAAGTACACAAGATTAAACTAACTAGGGACATAAGGGGTAACAAGAAAACATTTTACAAACACATTAGGAGCAAGAGAAAGACCAAAGGCCATAGGTGCCGACTCCATGGGTGCTTCAGAGATGGAGCACCCACATAGCACCCACCGGCAGACAAGCTCCCCTCCCCTCAACTCCCACCCAGTGGCAGCCCCCACGGATCTGCTCCTCCCCCTCTCTCAACAGCCATTCCGCAGAATGCTGAGTAGGGGTTGAGCATCCCCAGGCAAAATTAGAAGCCGGCTCCTATGCCTTCTATGGTCAGGATAGGCCAATTTTTCAAAGTGGAGAGAAAGACAACAGAAAACACAGCAATGGCCGAAGTGTTAAATGCCCTTTTTGTTTCAGTTGTCACCAAACAGGTTAGCAGGGATCGAATGACTAACATAGTGAACATCAGTGTAACTGGTGTAGGATCTGGGAATACTTAAGGAACTGGCTGAAGAGATTTTTGAGCCATTAGTGATTACCTTTAATAACACATGGAGGATGGGAAAGGTTGCAGAGCTCTTGAAAAGGGCAAATATAGTACCTATATATAAAAACGGAATAAGGATAGCCCAGGGAATTATAGACCAGTCAGCTTGCCTTCAATACGTTGAAAGATAATTGAACAAATAATCACTTTGTACACACCTAGAAGATAATAAGGTGAGGCGTAACAGTCAATATGGATATGTCAAGAACAACTCAAGTCAAAGCAACTTAATATCCTTCTTTAACAGGGTAATAAGCCTTGTGGATGGGGGAAAGCAGTAGATATGATATATCTCAACTTTAGTATGCTTTTGATACTATCTCACATGACTTTGTCATCAGCACACAATGAAAATATAGCCTAGAAGAACCTATTATAATGTGGGTGTACAACTGGTTGGAAAACGTACTCAGAGTAGTTATCAGTGATTCACAGTCAAGCTGAAAGGGTATATTGAGTGGGGTCCTGCGGGGAGCTGTCCTGGGTCTGGTTCTATTTAATATCTTCATAAATTATTTGGATAATGGTATACAGAGTATACATATAAAGTTTGCGAGTGATGCCAAGTTCAGAAGGATTGCAAGCACTTTGGAGGACAACAGATTTAGAATTTTAAATGATCTTAGCAAACTGGAAAAATGGTCTGAAATAAATATGATGAAATTTAATAAGGACAAATGCAAAGTACTACACTTAGGAAGGAATAAACAATTGCACAATTAGAAATTAGGAAATGACTTGCCTATGAAGGAGTATTACAGAAAAGGATCTGGGGATTATAGTGAATCACAAACTAAATATGAGTCAACAATGTAATACTGTTGAAAAAAAAATGAACATCATTCTGGGATGTATTAGCATAGTGTTATAAGTAAGACATGAGGAGTAATTCTTCCCCTTTACTCAGCACTGATAAGGCCTCAACTGGAGCACTGTGTCAGGTCTGGGCACCACACTTTGGGAAAGATATGGAAAAATTAGAGAAAATCCAGAGGAGAGCAACAAAAAATATTAAAGATATAGAAAATATGACCTACAAGGGAAGATTGAAAAAATTGGGTTTGTTTTGTCTGGAGAAGAGAAGACAGAGGGAGGACATGATAAGAGTCTTCAAGTATGTAAAGGATTGTTATAAAGAGGAAGATGATAATTTTTTCTCCTTAACCATGGAGGACAAGAGATGAAGAAATTTCAGCAAGGAAGACTTAGGTTAGACATTAGGAAAAAACTTTCCAACTATAAGGGTAGTTAAGCAGTAGAACAAGTTATCTAAGGAAGTCATGGACTCTCCATCACTGGAGGTTTTTAAGAACAATTTAGAAAAAAAAATCTGTTAGGGATTATCAAGATAATATTTAGTCCTGCCTCAGTGCAGGGAACTGGGGTAGATGATCTATCAAGGTCCCTTCCAGTCCTATACTTCTGTGATTTTATGTCCCTAATACTCATCAACTTTCTAAGGTAAACAATCCCAATCTTTTCAAGTTATCTTCATAGGAAGGCTTTCCCATGCCCCTAATCATTCTTACTGCCCTTCTCTAAACTCCCTGTAAATCTACATCCTAGAGCCGCCATTTTCACTAGTAAGCCTAACTGACAAGCTAAGGAATGGATGATAGTAGGAATGAATTTTAGTCTTACCTTCACTTCAGAACGGGGCTAAAGAACACTGGAGGTGTGGGTTGCTGCTTTGTAAAGGGCTTTCCACGATAGTGAGGCCATGCTAGAACCTCTCACAATCACTGCATTTGAAATATAAACATTGATTTTCAAAGGTGTTGAGCATCCAAAACTTCAGTTGAAGGCAACACTTCTCACGTTCAGCATGCCAAAAAATAAAAGTCTTTAAACCGACTACTACTTTGCTCTTTAAATACTAAGGCCATCAATTGTTTGACTCAAGAAGGAAAAGGATCTGTTAGAAGCTATTTATAAAGTGCAAATAAGTGCACAAGAAGGAGAGGATATTAATACTAAAATCAGCAGAGGCTGATCAGTGCTCAGTTGTCAGAACTAACATCTCTCCTGAATTATTTGAAAATCTGATGAAAGTTGCACATGTAATTGGACACACTAATCTAGGCATGCAGTGGGAAGTGGAGAAGGACACCTAGTACCATATTTATAGTTACACTAGACTTCTATGTTTCCCTTATGAAAACAGGATTTTCCTCTACACCCATATGCTCATTGTTCCACCCCGTGTTTAAATGCTTTATATGAAAATGCATCACTAGCAATAGTGAGAGTGGGTTTTTTAATATTTTTGCACACTTCTGTGAATTTCCACAATATACTTTAATAACATTTTTATAAAACAAACCATCTAGCCCTTTATTTGCAGTTTGTATTATTCAAATTCTATTAAAGAGCACACTGTTCAACCATAATTGTTTTAAAAAAATCTTAAACTTCATTGGAAATCAATTTATTTCTGTTTAAATACCTTTCTGGCGCTATTGCTGCATTTTTGTATAAGTGATGACTGTGCATATTGTAAACTGTCCACACAGTGCTAACACACAGTCAGGCGATATGCCAGCTAATACTATATGCAGTTCAGTACTCCTGGGACATTTATAGCAAATGAGCATGTTTCTAATTAAAGTTCTCTCTGATAGGATTAATCATTTGACAATATAAATCAATAGCTGCTCTTCCAAAAGAAGCTCTTTTTTGCTGAAAAGGCTATTCATCCTTAGCTGAAAAGTCAATATTTTAGGTAGACGATTGATTTGTCCTACATTTTATGTATTCAGATTCAAAGTACAAACAACAGATGGCTTATGCTATAGTCCTGGACCTAGATTTGCTTGGTGTAATTCACTCATTACTGCTGGAATTTAAACCCTGTAAACTTACAATGACCTATGGATTTCTATTCTATGTAATCGCAAATGTAACCTGTCAGAGACTTAGCTAAAATAATTTTATCTTATTTAGAGTTACAAGGAGGAATATTATGAGACAATGGCCATTGTGTCAGTGTTATTAGTCACCATGACACTGAAGCTATACACATAGTCACTTCACACTGGGCAGTACCTCATTAGGAGTGATCAGAAGAAACCAGGCCACTCTTCTGATTATGGCCTTTGCCAATAGGACCCTCCAATTAGTGTGGGCTACTCACAGTTATTTGTTTGAATGGGAACCATCAGGCTGGGCCTGAGAGGATTTAGCTTTTAATTAGGTAACTGAAAATCCCTAATTGTAGACTGATAATCTTTCCAGTATCTCTTCTTAAGTTTGGTGCCAACTAGACCAGATGATTTAGACTTATCCTTATCCTTGAGGAAAATGAGATTTTTCTTCCAGAGATAAGGGTTGTTGTCTGTGGATCATGTGTGCTTGGGTGTAAAGATTACTAGTATTTCATAAATAGCTTAGAGTAGACAGCAAGGTTAATTTTCAGTACTGTAGCACATAAACACAGCTTTTGTATAGCCATTCAGAGCTGAATTTTAAACCATGCAACAAGAAGCAGTAACAGTGTATGGAGAGACATTACTAGTGATTCACAATAACTGTGTTTATTGAGCAATAACAGTGTTTTATTGATGATGTTTCTGCATTTGTTTTACCAGACACATGAAACTGAATTTCCTCTCAGTTATACTAGTGTAAAAGAGGAATAACTCCATTGAATTCCATATAAAACTGGTACAAGAGAAGAATCAGGCCTATAAAACATGTATTTTTTTTTGTTAAATTTAGTACTAGTCAATGGCACCAGACTGTTAGTTTTATAGACTGAAATCCTCTATTTAGCTACAGGATAGGTACAGCTCAGGTACAACTCTGTCATACTGCCCTGCCAATGTGCTTGTCCTAGAGAGACCACTTCTGGAGTAGAAGCTAGCCGCTTTAGGCTCATGGACCTCATAAAGCACCACTCTATATATACACAGGTCAGCATTCCACCCTTGGTTCCCCAGTCCATGGTCCTGTCTGGTTCTAGCATGAGTAGGCCCCAACAGATTAATATTTCCTTAAGTGCCCTCTGTCATTCTTGAATTTCTACTTCATGTAGAGAGGTCTTCAGATGCAAAGGCACCTAACAAACAGGCGAAGGTGGGAGTTTCCCCAAACTGATGGAGTAACTTCAGGGGCCATAGCTATGTGAGTTGAAAAAAGGAGGTATACATGGGGAAGAAAGGGGATATACATTTTTCTTCACACAGAGTTACACAGAACACTTATGACTGGCATTTTATATGGGTGAGAACATTATTCAATCCTTAGCCCCTCTTCTGAGAGTACCACTTAGTGTCATTTGTGGGTGTAGTTTTTGAAATGTGGGTAGAGGTCTAGTGGGCATCCGACCTACTAAAAAGATATTGTAAATATGTTGCAATTGGTTTCCATGAATTGACACATAAACATTTTACTACAATAGACTGCGTATCTAAAAAAAACAGCCTTGTACCCTATACTATTTAAATTTTGTTTTCTGATGCTTTTTAGTGTTACAATAATTTCTGAACTTAGGAATTTGCTGGATAAACTGCATAAAAACTCTAACGGAGAAACAGCAAGCAGATAGTAAACAAATTACATGAAGCAAAAACATTAGCATGCACAGTAGGTGGTATTATTTCATGCTGATGAACTCTCTTTGGGAGTATATTCAAATTGCTGGGGAAGAGAGACATGGAAATAATAGAAATTAAATGTCAAATTTTTGCTCTCAGATCTCTTTATTTTCAAGTGGATTAGTGGATTCATCTGAAGTCAAAATTTGGTCATAAGGACTCTACTCTCATTTTGATGTACATACAATTCCCGAATGTTAGCAAGAATTGTTTCGATACAGCATGGGAAGAGACTTGTAATGGGCAAACTAGTTGAGATAAAATAAGCACAAATCCAAACCTCTCTCACATGCTCCCAACAAACCTGAACCCATTTTTGAGGTACAGAAAAGTTTCATTAGAATTCATTTTGTTTCTGGCCTCAGTCCATTGGACAACAGTTCACCTCCAAAAACCACCACCACAAATTGTAGTAAACGAGAGATTTTTTAGATGGTCTCTGAAGAAGTGTTGTGGAATGAATGGAGACTCACCTTCTCCTCTCTAGATGTAGTCAGCATCATAGAATATCATGGTTGGAAGGGACCTCTGAAGGTCACCTAGTCCAACCCCCTGCTCAAAGTAGGACCAATCCCCAACTAAATCATCCCAGCCAGGGCTTTGTCTCCAGGATAAGGTTCAGGCACTTTAATAGAGCATTGTTGAGAAAATTTGCATTGTCACTGTTTGTTCCATATCTATTTTTGTCTTCAGTTTTTGATAAGCATTTTATTCAGCACTTCAGGGGTCCACAAAAGTGAGGTGATAGAGTTTCAGAATAGTTGCATTATTATATAGTAGTAAACTCCAGATCCTGGTTGTAAAGTGTAGACAGATATTCCATTGCTGCAATGTAAAAGTTCTGGTGAGTTATTAAGATGGGTGGCTTTGATGGAAAATCCTGATGGAGTAGGACAAGAGACAGCTATTTATGGTATGAACAAAGCATCAGTACCAGTCTCTTCAACAGGAAAATGAGGTCAAGAATGCCCTAACTTGGACCCAAATTATTATACAAAATAGACATGACAAGTGGATATATATATGTAAATTTCCCATAACCATGTCAAGTATGCAAGATTTATCAAGGTAGAAAAGGGGATAAATCATAAGATGAGGCAGTTTTGTCCATTTTTATAGCAGATTAATATTTCTAATACATAGTTTATCTAATTAGAAAGCAGACATAACTTTTAAAGCACATGGGTAAGATTTTTTCCTGGCATGAAGCAGCGTAGCTCAGTTGACATCTACAGAAATAACCTGAATTACACTGAAGATCTGACCCGTAACAGGAAGATGGAAAGTATACACACAACTGTTCTCCTTAAACTGTAATCTTTGTTATTCGCATGGTTATTTCTTGATCCTTTTAAAAGTTTTTATCATTTTTGGACACATTTTCCTCTCTGGTTAAACTCTTACCAGGATGAAAAACACCATTGTCCTCTGATAGAAGAGTTATGTGATGGGGAAACCACTTCTGCAGGGACAAGCCTGTGGTCAATTCACTCCCTGGACCCAGAGCAATAGAAAAGGCTTTATGTGAAGCAGAATTTCAAAAAAGGTATCATGAATCATTGTTTGTTGGACAGGCCAGGGAAATCTAAATAAAGGAAGACATCCTTTCACTTAGATGAGGAAAACCACAGTTCATAATTCTTTCAAAAAGCACACAATAGCTGACCTTGTATTTTTCAGCTATTTTGAAAAACAAGTCATATTATATTAAAAACTGTTTGGCTACATTTTGTAACTCTCCAAAGAGAGATTTTCAATGGTCTTGAAAATAAAAAGCTGACTGTAGTACTGTACAAAACCAAATCCTACTCTAATGAGCTCGTCCTCTATCATGCCTTCCTTTTTGCTCATTCACCAGTCTGATCATTTCTTTCTGTATCTTTAGCATCACATTATGAAATGAGTGAAAGAATCTGATTGGCTAAGGAAGATTTCTACTAAAGACGGATCTATCCTAAGCTGCTAAATTCAAGCTAATCATGAGGAAAGGAGCTGAAATCCAAACCCAAACCCAAATCCAAATCCAAATCCAAATTTTGTGATAGCTCCTATGATAATGGGTATTTCTAATGGACTGAGACAAAAGTCCACATCTAACTACCTCCAAACTTTAGGATGTTTGAAATGTGAATCTACATTTTGCAGCTTGCACCCAAATCTAGTTTCAAAGTTGCAGCCTTTTGTCTTAGAAATGTTTGAAACTTTCACAGCCTAAAACCAAGAGCAACTCTGTGGGTTTTTAGTTTCTTTAGAAGCCCATTTTATTTTATTTAGATTTGAATACCATACCCATCAGCATGGTAGCTGAACATGGGACTAGTTTCCAGAAAATTTTGCCAGGGTTTGCAAGTCTGGGCCAAGTTTTAGGGTGGCTCATTCATTAAGTCTTTGGGGCGTTTTTCTGCGTTAGTATGGAAACCATGCAAAATTCAACAGTTGTAATTTGTTTTTATTTGAAACCACGCAAAATCCAGTGCTCCTAACTAAGTTTTACTTTCTGTTACTTTTTGGCTTCAGTCAAAGCCATAATTCAAAGCAAAAGTTCAGGAGGTGCAAATCAACATGGAATGAAATCAGAAGAGCCCCAAATATGCCAAATCCAACAGAACTAAAATTGCAGAGCTGTACACAGCTCTAATTATTATCCTCTGAGGTTTATTGGCTTGAGAAACAGAGCAAGAGACAGAAATGTGCTCATCGGAATCTAGGCAAATTTCAGTTAATCTTTTAACTTAATCCTGATACGTGGTAACATCTTCATCTTCCAGGAGACTTTAATTTTCTAACTTCTTTAAGACACTCTTATAGGCATTAGAACTCAGTAAAAAATGGGTAATTGTAAGTGCTCAATGGCTATTACGGTACACAAACTTAGCCTGATCCAAAGCCCATAGAAGTCTTTCCATTGCCTTCAATGACCCTTGAATCAGGTCCTAAATGGTTTGTGATCTGAATATAATCAGTATTATTAACACAAGGATTATTTTGGCAATCAATGGACAGCAAGCATTATTCTACACCCAATTAGTCTGAGAGAAAGCAAGATGAAGGCATTCCAAACCCAGCTCTCCACTTTGAATCATACCTTCTATTTCCTACAGTTCCTTCTCTGCTGGTTTATATCACCCACCGTTTAGGGAATCAGGTGTCTGTTGCAATGGCTCATTAGTGCTTCTGTACCACACACCTGTTTATCCATCCACCCTTGTCAGCAGAATTCAGACGATCTTGGTTACTTGATGGAGGAGGAAGTTTTACTCTATCTCTGGTGGATGTTGCTTATCACAGTCAGGTGCTCACTGCGTATTAGATTATAAATCAACAAGAGTAAACAACATACAATAATGAACCAAAAGAAATAAACAAAAGGATAGATCTACAAAGGGGACTTAGAGTCTGTGTTGAAATGGCTGATGTATAGGATCCCGAATACCTAATGGAGCCCACAGCCCGGAGTTAGGTGCCCAGGCTCCCTATGCTATACACTGGGAGAGTTAAGTGCCTAAGAATTGGGCTCCACAAAAGCCAGCAAGCTGAATGAGGAGCCTCCTAAGATAAGTCCTACCCCTCAAAGGGAGTGAAGTGAATCAGTCCAGGTCAGAGGGAGATGCCTCCCTCTCTCTGTTTGGGATTCACAGCTATGAATCCTCTCCTGGAGTTAGGCATCTAGCCTTTTCTCATAAGAAATGAAGGAGGAGTTTTCCTCTCTCTAGTAACCTTTAGCCTAGGAATTTGGACACTCACTCAGGTATAGAAGACCTGGGTTTAATCACCCCTTTGTCTGACATGGAACACATACTTGAAGTGGGCTCTCCTGTCTCTTAGAAGAGTGTTCTAATCACAGGGCTGTGTGGTATTCTGGGCCAGGGTTCTCTGAGTCTTCCTCCTGAAGCTGTTCTACTATGTATAAATAGCTATGCATTGGAGCGCAGGGACTTAGAAATTGGGTTTTCCACATTGTAGGGGAGTGTCCTAACCACTAGATATAGAGTCAGTGTCTGTAGCCCAAACCATATTTAATTATTTATACAATCAGTGGTACGGGCAATATTAAGTTTGACACAAATTCAAATCCCTGCTCCTTTCAGACAGAGGGAGATTGAACTCTGGGATCCTACATTCTGGGTGAGTGCTCTAACTACACAGCTAAAGGTCAGAAGGGGGCACCTTCTCCAGCACTGTTTTGTGTGGGGCTCGATTGGTACACAGCATCCAAGAACACTATCCCCACATACAAGACAGGCAGGCTGTAATGGTGCATGCTGTGCCCTGTTGGATTCGGCCCCTTGGCTCCGCTCCCTAAAGATTCAGGGATACTCCAAGCTGGTGCAACACTCATGCTCTTTATTTTGTGTCCACTTCCACCACCAGTTTCCCACTATTTACACAGCTTAGCCTCACACAGGCCTGAAGAGCAACAGGCAGGCTCCACTCCCCTTCTTCCACTTCCTCCCAGCCTTTTAGCTACTGCTAATGAGGCTGGCAGGTGCAGGCAGTTCCCAGGCAAGCACTGGCTATTTACCCAGCCCCAATCCATTCCTCCTGATTGGGGCTGGGGTGACAGGAGCTGATTAAGGGCTTTCCTAGCAGTGCCCTGCCACACAGGCCAATATCTAGCTAGAAGATCTTAGATATTTGGGTGCCTAGACTGAGGTGGTTGTGCACATGCTCACAGGCATATTAGTAGGGACTTTACAGAGTTAGGAAGCAGCTGATCAGGGATTTTTAAGATCTAAATTTTGGATTTAGGTGCCTAAAGCCCCAAATGTCTTAGCTATACCAGTGCAACAGTCACACTAAAGCACTTTGAAATCTCATTCTATGTACATCCTCAAGTTATGATGATGTCACTGTTGACATGCCTTTAAGTCTAGCCACAAATCAATAAGGTACTTAAGAAACAGCTAACTTTTAATCACCTAATAGTCCATTGAAATCAATGGGATACTCACATAGTGGACATATACTTTAAGTACCTTGCTGAATCAAGGCCTATGTTAATAATACACTGCATGTGTTTTCTTTGGCAATAACTCTGTTATACCACTTTGCCTCTAGGCAATAATATCACCATACAGTGGAATGAATGCATAAAATCAAGGAACTTGTTTCCCACTCAGAAATCTCTTTTTAAATGTTTAAAAAATTGGCCTTTTTTGAACAGATGCTAGTAAATTAGTGAGGCTTTTATTCTTTCTCACTCTTTTTATAATAGCAGTAAAACCCAATAAAATATAATTTAATATTTTGGCTACTGCCTTTATGGAGCAGTACAGCTGTTTCCATCATTCAGTAAGTATTGAAATCATAATTAGAAACACAATAAGAAGTAAATTTTTCACAGAGTAGCAGAAAAATAGAGATTAAAAAAAAATTACACTGCTTGGCTCAAAGAACATTCAGATGGTATAACAGATATACAGACCAACCAACCTGTGACCTCTTTAGGCTTATCTCTGTTCCTTAAAAACATTCATAGATGACCCTGAAAAAGATATAATGGTTCAGTTCAGATTCCCTGCCCAAATCACCCCAAAGATTTTGTTTTTACTTTGAACTTGCAACTCTGGCTCTGAAATTTACCCTTTCCCTCAGCTTCAGAGCCCATGCCTCATCTTCAAAGTGCTATCTGCTCTGCTATTTTTAGAATGCTGGTGTGAACCCCACTTACCCAAGTCTGTCAGCCTGGTCTGGGAAGCTTGCTCTGACGGGCTGTGTACCATACCCTAAGTGACCTACCAGCTAAGGGGAATGCTGAGCCCTGTGTTATGCACTCAGGCTCCCCAGACGATGCATAGGGGAAGTTACTCACCTAAATAAGGGATCCTCAGAAGGCAGCAAGCAGTCCCCTAAGCTAGCCAGGAGTGAAGTGCAGAGGAAAGGGAATTCGGTCCAGATCCTCAAAGATATTTAGGGGCCTAACTCCCATTAATCTGGATTTTAAGTGCCTCCTTCCATTCAGGATTCTGGCATGAGGTGCCTAAGCCAGGTTAGCTGTTTAGACATTCCATGCCCTACTAGCTGAAACTCAGACCTTTCTAATGAAAAACATGAAAGATCAAAACCCTAGAATGGCCAATAGCAAGGGTGGTTGGGTTACCTATATCCCTGATGGTTACATGGGATGTAGGTGATCCAACATCAAAACCCTCCTCTGACTATTCTGGAGCAAGAATTTGAACTCAGGTTTCCAAAGTCCCAGTTAACTACCCTAACTGCCTGGATGAACACACACACATTGAAAATTCCCAACGTGCTTGCCCCCAGCTGTCTATTGTGACAGATATCAGGTCTTAAATGTGTTTGGAACATGCCAACACGATCAGGTCCTATTAGCAAAGTCAGTGATCCCCTGCTCTATCTGAGAATTCTCTTCAGGGCCTCCAGGGCCTTTGGCTTGAATTAGGGTTCTGAGTAGCTTGTTGGCTGTGGGGCAGCATCAGTGCTTCATTGGCTTTGCAAATGCTGATCGGTAGAAGCTTTGGTGTCTGTGGGTTTATGAGGCTACTGAGCAGAGGTTTTGTGGGTCAGTGGAGTTTAACTGGTGAACTTAATTGCCTAAAGAAGCAGGTAGATACCTAAATACCTTTGTGGGTCTGGCGCTAACTTTATCAGTTTCACTTTTTGTTAGCCTCTTTGGTTTCCATTTGCATGAGATTCTCACTTCCTGCATATCTCATGCAAATGGATCCCAAACTATAAAAATAAATACTGGTTAAAGCTGAATCCACAGGGAAATCATATAAAACAACGTTTTACGTGGTTTTAGTAAAAAAAATATACATTGTCCCAGGTAATTCAAAACTGGACCATGGCTCATTCAAGAGATTTTCAAACCTTAGCAAAAAAAATTTGATGAAACTTGTCTGTGTAGGAGTGGACGTGAGGAAGACTGCAAAGGAATTCTCAATTATTACTGATGTAAGACATGCTCTGTCTGATATCTGACTTTTCCTTCATTTATTATATGATCCTGCACCCTCTGAAATCAACAGAGATTGTGGCCTTTACCCTGATTTCATCTAATAGATGAGTGGAATGATATCCCTTAAAGGTGCTTTCTCAGCACTGACTTCTTCAGTGGGATGCACAGAGGTGTACAGGGATCTCAGAGAGGTGTCTGGGATGGTTTCATATGGGAAAGGAGATCAATGCCCTTCCTGATCTCATTGCACATTATTGTGATACTGTGGACTGAAACTGTGGAGGGGGGAAGGGGAGGGTTCCACAATTACCATCAGAAGAAGCAAATGAAATTGCACTGATTTTTCTAAAATTAAAAAAAAAAAACTTAAAAATTCAACTAAACCCCATTTTCTTGAAAAATCTGAATGAATTTTTTTTTGGGTGGGGAATCAAAAAATTTTGAAATTCTTCGTTTGGTCTGAAACAGTAAGAAAACAAATTTTCCCCCATTTTTTTTTTAAAAAGGAGGAAAAGGGAAAAAAAGAGGTTAATGAAAGCGAGAAAACATTCTGCCATTCATTTCCTTTGTTCCTTTGGAAAAAGTTGGAAAAATGTAAAAAATAAAGAAAAACACAAGTTCACATTTAAAATTAACACTGCTTCTCACTTTAAAAAAAAAAACAAAACAAAAAAAAAATCCAACACACACTTTTTTCAGTGGAAACAGGTTAAAAAGTGAAAGAGTGTTTTTTAAATCCTTTTCTTCATTATTTTCCTCTTTTTGTTTCACTGGAATAAAAAAAATCAGAAAAAGGGTTTAAAAAACAACCTTAAAAATCTGAAACAAAATGAAAACTGTTCATCTTTCTTTCAAAATGTTTAATAAAAGAGACAATCAGAATTTTAAATGGCTCTGAGTTGAAAAATCTCCATATCATATTGATAAGCGCTCATATAATATGATGATGAGGTAAGGTGACCAGATAGCAAGTGTGAAAAATAGGAGCAGGGGGTGGGGGGCAATAGGTACCTATATAAGAAAAAGACCAAAATATCAGGACTGTCCCTATAAAATTGGGACATCTGTTCACCCTATGATGAGGGCACATACTGTGAGTACCACATTAGACAAAGCAAAATATTTCAATCCTGGTTCTAAGATATAACTCACTGGCTAACACTTCTGAATAATACAGTTAATTAAAAAATGAGGAGAATTTTTGCAATTTTTTTTTGTTAAAACTAAAAAAAAAATTCTACAAGCTCTAGCATGCATTATAACCATTTGTGCTCTCAGCTTGGTACAAAAAACCCAAACAAAATGTATGGCTCTCAGTAGCTAACTATCTGAAATTGGAGGCAATCATAAATCTGACAAACTTGTTTGCAAAGCAGTCCCCCAAATCAATTGAAAATGAAGGAGGTGGCTCTGGCAACAGGAAGCAGCCCTAAACTTGGCTTCACAGCACTCAGCATGTATCGTTCCATTTTGCAAGCTGTTCTGTTTGATGAAAATTAAATGCAGACCACAGGCCTCAGGCTCCTGGCAATTTGCCAAGATGGGCCTCAAGCCTATTTGAATCCTGGGAAAGGGTGGGCCTAAACCCACCCAAAACAAAAGGCCTGCCCCCTCAGTGGAGGGAAGGGACAATATAACTCTCAGCTGGGCAAAATTTGGGCCTCATATACTATAGATAACAAACATTATTTTGTTTTATATCAGTCATTCCACACAGTGTATTCAAATATTCCCAGCTAGGTCTTGCTATAAAGTAGCCATTTTTTACATACCAAGGTATCTTTATAAAAATAAATGAACTAATGAAATTAAATGAGAGGTAAGTAAAGGTGCTGAGTGTTAAACAAATTAAAGGGGAAAAAAATCTGTTAATCATGTTATTAGTGTGTTCCTTTTCTGCAGAAATCCTGGAAAATGCATGTAATTCTTTACAGCTGACAAGCTGCCAATTTTGCAGAAAGAAAAGTTTGTTCAGACTCTTTAACTCCCAGTCACAGATTAACCTTGTTTTGACTACTAGAGAACTAGTTCCAGAGCCTCCTAAATAATAATGTGCAAACACAGTTTCAAATTTTTTAAAAAATCATATATAAGAAAATTATATTCCAACAAATACTACTCTGAAATGTAAAACCAGTATGAGTTACAGCTCACCTACCTACAAGACTATGGTAAATTATTCGCATATCACGCTTGTTTTTACAAGGGTGTTAATCTGTGGGTTTCAGTAAAGTTACTCCACATTTACCTTGGGGGAAGTGAAATTAGAATTTGTCCCTCTCTTTTTGTGTTACATTTTTGTAATAGCAGTGAAGAAGATAAACACAGAGAAGCTCATTTAAGCACAGCTAGATGCCATGAAAACCTTTATTATTCTTGCAACAAAACTGAAACAAGACAAAAATGTGGCTTTTCACTGGGAGGGAAGGGGAGGCTCAAATATTTAAAGGGACAGGTTATCACATTCCTCCATCCTACTTTAAAAAACTTTCAAATATATACCTATTATCGTTGACATGGCTAACAGAAAGCACCACATAACCTAACTAAAAGTTGCAAGGGATTATTTTGCCCTGAAATAGTAACTCTCAAACTAAACAATTTATAATTTCAAGTGCACAACTGGTTTTTGCATTCTCTTGGGATAACCTGGTGGTGGTGGTGGTGGTGCAGCTGTGTCCTGAACAACAGGAACATTTGGTGGAAAGGAATCAACTGGATCTGGAATAGCATCTACTGTATCTGGTATGGAATCATCTGGTTCTGGTACTAAAGTTTCTTCCACCAAGTTATCAAAATTAGAAGTTGCAATGAAAGAAAGTTCAATTGAAAGAACAGAAAGTCTTACTGGAACATCCCTGGACTCTGGTACTTGTTGAGGCTGCAAATGGTTCATATGTTATTTCCATAAAATACCATTGAATAGTTTTACCACAAATGAAGTGGTGGTAAGTCCAACACATTTTAAAGTTCTCCAGATACCCATTTCACTCTACAGGCATAATTACAAGTCCCCAGTAAGTCTCCTACTTTAAAAGAAGGTTATCAATCAATTTGCATAGCTTGGGATTTGGATACAGGATGCAGCAGGTCCCAATAGGTATGCAAAGTTTGCTTCAAGAAACAGGTTTCAGGTGACTCCTGGGTAGTACTCCTGTACTGTGGTGTACTCCTGTAGACAAGCAAGAAATTGTGCAGTTTTGCTGATGACTCAAAATAGACTTGTTAGTAAACTTATGTGTTTGTACAAAGGGACCTGATGGTACATTTGTAGCAGGATGATATGGAGCAGAATGTATGTTCTAAATTCTATTTGAGGCTAGGAAACTTTAAATTCTTCAGAAGAGAATTAAAGTTCATTGTCTCTCACCAACTATAATGAGAAGCCAAATTGGCTAAACAAGGTACGAAGATGTCCAATGATTGTTGTAGCTGTAGTAGAAGTCATTCTGAAAACTTCTGGCCATTTTGAATGGGTGTTAACTACAATCAAATCCTGATAACCTTTTAAAGATCTGGCAAATCCCACATGAATGTGTGTTCAAGGGGTCAGATGCCACGACCAAAGGTGTAAATGAGCTGGATCAGGATCATGTTGAATTTGTTGACGTATAGTACAGCACTTTGCCTTCCTCTTTGTCAATCCCTGGCCATCAGACATGATTCCAGGCTCTGACCTTCATCCATACAATGACAAAATGACCTTAGTGACAAGCTTCCAAAACCTGAGATTGAAGTAATTTTAGAATGGTCACTCACATTCCCCATAAGATGCTACCATGATTCACAGAAAATTCATGTTGATGTGACACAAGTTGTGTAAATTGGGGATACTTTTGATCCAGCACTGTACCTTGTAGTACCATTCCCATCACAAGAGAAAGCACATCATCCTTAACTGTTTCTTTGTTGATGTATATGCTAGTGATGGGCAACCCACTCAACACATTGAGATAGAACACTTCATTTGAAGTTTTTTGGGGTTGATGAGAACTTGGGCATGGCAGGCGCAATAGCCTCTCAGCATTCCATGCTGAGTCACTTAACAGAATTGAATAGTATAAGAATGAGCTGAAAATAGCAATGACCATTGTTGCATACGGACAGCAGCTAATGATGGAATTCCAGGTTTTGGCCCCAAAATTGAAATTAACAGGCAATGATCCATCAGTAAGGTAAAATGTCTACCATACAGATAGGCATGGAACTTCCAAATTCCAAAGATGATGCTGAGAGCTTCTTGCTCTATTTGCGCATAGTTCTTCTCAGGAGTGGTAAGTGTTTGCAATGCAAAGGCAATTGGTTTCTTGACGCCATCAGGAAAAACGTGGGAAAGAAGTGTACTCATTCTATGTGGTAAAGCATCGCAAGCTATCAAAGTATCAAAGTGCGTAAGACATCAATAGCTGATGTCAACAGTTTCTTTGCTTCCTTAAATGCACACTCACACTCTTCAGTCCATTTCCATTTACTCTTTGCTTGTAGGAGTGCATGTAAAGATTCCAATGCCAGATTAGACAGAAATTTACTCCAGTAATTAAGCAGTCCTAAAAATGAACATAATTGTGACATGTTCTCTGGCAATGGTACTTCAAGACTTGCCTTCTCTTTCTCTGATGATTTCCTTAAGACTGTGGCATCAATTCCATATCCAAGGTATTCAACTAAAGATTTGAAAAGCTCACATTTGTTTTGATGTACTCTCAGTCCAGAGCCTTCCAAACATTGCAAGACAGGGTCTGAATTTTGAAGAGGATCCTCTTGATCCTTTCCTGTAACAAGGATGTAATCCAAAAAGCACTGTTCAGTCCTTTCAGGATTGCATACATAGCTTTCTGGATCAGAGCAGGTGCCAATGTGATACTAAAATACAATATGTTGTAACAACATAAGCCTTCCTGAGAGTTGATTGTGAGATATTTGTGAGATGTTGGATCAATCTCCATTTACCGGTATGCATTGAACAAATCCAATTTACTGAAATGCTATTCTCCACTACGAGTAGCAAACAAACCTTCAACAAAAGGTAGTGGATACTGGTCTGGACCTAAAACTGGATTTAGTGTCCCTTTGAAATCTCCGCAAATTCGGACTGAGCTATCCTTTTGACCACTGGTATGATGGGTATAGCTAACTCGCTGTGTGAATCTGGTGACACTAAACTGATGTTCACTAAACTGTCCAAATCACCTTCTACCAGAGACTTTAAAGCACACAGCACAACTCTGGCCTTGCAATATTTTGACTGCCTGTCAGACTTAATACTGAGCTTCACTGACACATTGCTCATACATCCAAGCTTGTTTTCAAAACCTTAGGAGTATCTGTCCAGGATTTATTGAAGATTTCAAAGTGCTTGCGTGATCACAGTCCAATTCACCTCCAGCTTCTCAAGATCTTCCAGATAATAGTGTATACTTTCTTTCAATCAAGGACCAACTTTTCTCCAGTATACTTCTTCAGAATCATGGAGGTTTCTTCCAGAGGAAGTGGCGACAAGGTTTGGAAGGTTACAAATTGCTTCAAATATTCAAGGTGTGGTTCGTGATTGTCATCGAATTCACCAACAGTGCACACAAAATTTGCCATTTTGTCCACTCACCACACTTCCTGGGTGTCTTTTCTGCCACTGGGAAACTGCTTTTGTTGTTGTTGTTGTTTGTTATAGTGCTGTCTGCACTTGATCTGCCTCTTCTGGCTGTGTGCCAACACCGCAGACTGCGGAATTCTTCCTTTGGCTCTACTTGGGCTCTCTCTGCTGGCTATAAACTCTGAGTGTGGACTAAGCCTGACTGCCTGCTTGCAAGTGTTCAGCAAATGTGGCTGCTTACTCCCCACTCACTGCTTTGTTTCTGTAGCAGCTAGGCAGCGACAGCAGGAACCTCCTCCATGGTAGTTTGTTTGCAGTAGCTCCAGGCACCAACCTATTCCTTTGTTCTGTTTTTATTTGCCTACTTCCCCTCTCTAGCTGGCTGGCTCCCACTGTCCCAGCAGCAAAAGCAGCAGTCGGTCACCTTGTGCCTCCAGGTGAACTCCCCTCTCTTATGGTATTTGCTTATTTTTTCTACTACTTCTTCAGGCAGAGGCAGCACTGGCCACTTGTGGGATAGAAATCCTTCACCGCCAAATATATATAGACCCGCAGAGAAGGAGGTGGAGACAGAAGAGTTCATTTAAGCACAGCTAGCTTCCATGGGAACCTATATTGTGCTTGCAGCAAACCTGACACAACATACAAGTAAGACTTTTTACTGGGGATGGGGAAATGCTCAAACATTTGAAAGGACAGGACACCACACTTTCAGTATTGCCACTGTGACAACTGCACTTACCTGGGTCACTCTTTGCTCACAGTTTCTATATTTGGATAGTTGAGAACTGGAGGAAAGTGCTACCTGTGAATGGGCCTATGATTCAATATTTTACTCCCTCACTTGGTCCAAGAAAGCCCAAGTTTATTGGGCCTTTTCTTCACTGCTGAAAAAAGTTGTATTTTTTACCTTAGGGTAACTGTATACGAGGTATCCCAAGGTGAAAAAAAAAAGACAAAGCACTTTTATTTAACCACAAGATAAATTAGGCCAGGTCAATCCTATACTCCTGCCTACCTATTCTACTCTGTTCACAAGTTCTCATACTGCTTTCATCTCCACAGTATACAAGTTCCCTTAAGTAGGGTATTAAATAATGTGACTAACATCTGTCATGTGTTTGTTTTCTAATTCTTTCACTGGAAGGCACAAAAGGCGTGGGGGTGGAGAAGTGAGTATAGTGTAGTGGAATGTCTTGTTTTGGTAGGATTTTTTTATTTCTTGGGGTGGTTTTTTTTTGTTTGTTTTTCATGCATACATGTTGCTGTGTATGTGTGTGAGAGAATGTAGGTCAAAGACATGCATCTTGCACTTGGAGCAGAAAGTAGTCACGCTTGTGATGGTCCACTGTTTTTGAAAGAGTTCATTCCAGTTTTGGACCAGCCCTGAGAAAGTTTGTTGACAGCACAGATGAGCTTTACCCTTATTTTAGAGAGTTTCATTGTGACAGAGGAGCATAGTTGTAGACCATGCTTTTCATCCCAGAGATTTAGGTGACACTGAGACCTTGAACTTGATTCAAAACTCAATGGGAAGCCACTGTAGGGAGCAGAGAAAAGGCATGATGTGCTAACAGTAGCCTGTGTTGCTGAGGTAACATGCTGCAACATTCTGTATTAGTTGGAGTATCCTAACTGCTGACTGTATTTCTTAAATTGGTTTTTACTCACGTAAAGCGGGCTTTACTCCAAGAGAAGAGACATACTTTTTAGGCTGTTGTGGGATCCACAACATAGTCCTTCCCTGTTAACTCCCCCAACAGCAAGAGAGAAGAAGAGGCTGGGGGATGCTACCTTCCCCCACACACCTGGCAACCCTACTCCCTCAACCAGTGGGAGGGGGAAGACAACAGTCCCTAGCAGCGAGTTAGAGAGCAGAAGACAGGCATACTGCAAGCAGTTTCTGACCCTGTGAAGAGCCCCAGATGCCAGGGAAAGCACAAGGGAGGCTATGAATAGCCCTACTTTCCTTCCATGTGTCAGAGCCCAGCTTGGGAGCGAAGCACAGCCAGCCAGCACAGCACTTCCAGGCTAACTTCAGCCTGCAGAAAAGCCTCAGGAGGGGACAACCTGCTTTTCCTGCCCCCCGCCTGCCGGCAACAGGAGAAGACAGGTTGCCTCTCCAACCACCACCTGCAGCCTGCTTGCAGTGTGGGCTGCCAACACCAGATCAGGGATGTTGGAGCCAGATACCTGATTTGCTTACACTTGCCCCTGTGGCTTCCACACTTCAAAGATTATCAGCACTATTCCAGAAGGGATCAGGCAGTTAGTCCCTCTCCATCAATCCCCAGGAGGACCTGCTTGCCTGCAAAAGCAGCAAAGAGTCCTGTGGCACCTTATAGACTAACAGACGTTTTGGAGCATGAGCTTTCGTGGGTGAATACCCACTTCGTCGGATGCATCCTCATGCTCCAATAAGTCTGTTAGTCTATAAGGTGACACAGGACTCTTTGCTGCTTTTACAGATCCAGACTAACATGGCTACCCCTCTGACACCTTCTTGCCTGTATCAATCTCCCAACCGCCTCAGTCAGAGAAGTAACTAGAGTGAGTTCCCTGTATTATAGTTAGATATGAAGTTAGGGCTTAATCTTGCACCATTAAGTCATATTGCATCTGTGAATGGGCTTTCATCTACCTGGATCATCAAGACCTGCACTTAGGACAGAAGAATCCCATGCACTGCTACAGACTAGGGACCAAATGGCTAGGAAACAGTTCTGCAGAAAAGAATCTAGGGGTTACAGTGGATGAGAAGCTGGATATGAGTTGACAGTGTGTCCTTGTTGCTTAGAAGGCTAATGGCATTTTGGGATGTATAAGTAGAGGCATTGCCAGCAGATCGAGGGATATGCTCATTCCCCTCTATTCAGCATTGGTGAGGCCTCATCTGGAGCACTGTGTCCAGTTTTGGACCCCACAATACAAGAATGAGGTGGAAAAATTGGAAAGAGTCCAGCGGAGGACAACAAAAATGATGAGGAGGTTGGAGCACATGACTTATGAGGCTGAGGGAACTGGGATTGTTTAGTCTGCAGAAGAGAAGAATAAGGGGGGATTTGATAGCTGCTTTCAACTACCTGAAAGGAGGTTCCAAAGAGGATGGATCTAGACTGTTCTCAGTGGTAGCAAATAACAACAAGGAGTAATGATCTCAAGTTGCAATGGGGGAGGTTTAGGTTGAATATTAGGAAAAACTTTTTCACTAGGAGGGTGGTGAAGCACTGGAATGGGTTACCTAGGGAGGTGGTGGAATCTCCTTCCTTAGAGGTTTTTAAGGTCAGGCTTGACAGAGCCCTGGCTGGGATAATTTAGTTGGGGATTGGTCCTGCTTTGACACGGGTTTGAAGTCCCTTCCAACCCTGATATTCTATGATTCTATGACCTGCGCTGCCAATTCCCAGTATAACAAAGTGTGTTTCTAAGAGCATCTCCTTACATCTCCCCGCTCAGTTCTGTCTGTCTCCAACATCTCAGGTACCCAGGTGATGCAGCATGTCTCCACATGCATCACCTGGGTACCTGAGATGTGGGGGACAGACAGAACTTAGGGGGGGGAGACACTTTTGTTTAGGAACATTGGGGAAGTATGTGGTCATATAACCTAGTATGCCTTCTGGCATAGCCTTTCATAATTAAAAAGCATTATTAATATTTCTAATCACTGTAATCACCTAACATTTTATTGATTGTATATTTCTCTTTAATCAAATCCTTACATAACATTTTCAGTTACTGTTTTTAATTTGTTTGTTGTCTGAGTTTGAATTATTTGTGATTCAAGTGGGTAGTCACTGCCTTAGTGTGGTTAACCCCGGTCTCATTGGATGCACTGCCGAGTAGCTTTATTTTTAGCACACAATGAGTCGGCACCTATCAGCAACATTGCAAAATGAACCCAGGCAACAGAAACTGTCCAAAGATTGTGAGGCACCACTCTTCTGTTTGCACATCATACTGGTACTAACCAATGCCAAAAGGGGGATTACACTAAGTGGGCCTGAGGTTGACATCATGGTAAAACTAAAAAGCCATGTCTTGGATGGGTACCATCTGGCCCACTTTAGATCTCAATATCTGAGCTTAATCTGATCTCCAAGGTGTTTCTGTGTTATTTACTCATATTCACAGATTCATATTCATGGAGTCCACATCCATAAAGGACCATTGTGATCATCTAGTCTGAACTGTATAACACAGGCCATAGAATTTTCTCAAAATCAGTCCTAGAGTAGATCTTTTAGAAAAACATCTGGTCTTGATTTAAACATTGCCAGTTATGGAGAATTCGCCACAACCCTTGGTAAATTCTTCCAAAGGTTAATTACCCTCACTGTTAAAAATATATGCCTTATTTCCAATTTAAACTTGTCTAGCTTCAACTTCCAGCTATTGGATCATGTCATACCTTTCTCTGCTAGAGAGATGAGTCCATTATCAAATATTTGTTCATCATGTAGGTACTTATAGACTGTAATCAAGTCACTCCTTAACCTTGTCTTTGTTAAGCTACATAGATTGAGTTCCTTGAGTCACTATAAAGTATGTTTTCTAAACCTTTAATCATTCTTGTTGTTCCTTCTCTGAACCCTCTCCAATTATCAACATCCTGCTTACCCTTTGTTAATATTGGCACATTTACCAGAGTGATCTGTTATTGGTACTGTACTGATCTAATCAGAGAACTGGAGTTAGGGTGACCAGATGTCCCGATATCTCCGTACATCTCCTTACATCGGTTGGGATGTAAAACTGCCCATCTGGGGCAGCTCCCAGCATCCGCCGGCAGGAGCGCTGCATGCTGCAGGGGCGGGGCTTGCAGGCGCTGGGAGTGGGCAGAAATCCTGCCCCTACCTGACCCGCGCCCCTAGGAGCCAGAGGGACCAGCCTGCTGGATGCTTCCTGAGATGGGAGCTGCCCCAGATGGGAGCACCGCCAGGACTCCCCACCTCACTCCCTGGCAGGTCCCTCTGGTTCTTAGGGTGAGGGGGGGCTCTGCGTGCTGCTGGTACCTGCAAGCCCCACTCTGCAGCTCAGGCAGCTCCCATTGATGTTTTTCGCAGCCAATGGGAGCCATGGAGCTCATGCTTGTGGTGGGCGCAGCACGTGGAGAGTCTGGAGACTCGCCTCACCACTCTCACCCTAGGAACCAGAGACCTCCCAGCAGGGCTGGTGAGTGCGGCCAGGGAAGGGGGCAGGGTGTGATGGAGTGAGTGTCTGGGAGGTGTGTGTGGGGCTGTGAGGGTGTGGAGGGTGCTGGGCAGTGAGGGTGGTTTGTGTGTTTTGGGGTGCTAGACTGTGGGGGCCTATTGGGGGGGTGATGGGCAGTGCGGGTCTGTTTGGGGCATTGCATAGTTGTGGTGGTGGGGCTGTGGGGAAGGGCACTGGGAGGGAGGAAGGAAGGGAGGGAGGGGAAATCTGTGTGTATTGGGAAACTAGGGAGCGGGGGGTTCTGTGTGGGGTGCTAAGCAGCTGTGATGAGACTGTGGGCAGGGGAGCGCTGGGTGGGGTGTGTGTGCACAGCACTGTGCATTTGTGGTGGAAGGGTTGTAGGGGGGCTCTGGGCATAGCGGATCCAGGGGGCACTGGGCAGGGAAGCTGTGTAGCACAGCATGGGCCCACCCTCAACACGAAGGGGCACACTGGTACCACAAGGCCAGGTGGACCAGTATGCCTCTGCCTCTGGTTGGGGCTGTACACCTCTGTCTGTCTGTCATTCCCCCCACCCCACATCAACCAATGCGTCCTGATATTTCACTCTTGTGATCTGTTCACCCTAACTGGAGTGCTGATAAAGAATGGAGAGTGGAATGATGAGCAAGCCAGTCTAGCAATGTATAGGAATTATGGGAGATATGGCAGATGTAGCAAGCTTATGAGGAAAGAGGAAGAGAGGCAGCACGCCCACCACCACAAATGGGGGAGAGTGGGAAAGAGGGAGTATGCCCAACAGCAATGACAAGGAAATAAGAAACGAGTCTCTGCTCTTTCCCAGCGGTGAGCAGAGAAATGGAGAAATCTTCCAATTGTTGAGAGGATAGTATTTCCGTGGTTCTTCTGAGAGAGAAGGAGCTTGGCTTAGAAAGTGAGGTTGCTTATGAGGAGATAAGGAATGGGTTTAATTCAGTTTCAGATTGAAGGATACATGGCAATTCTAATTGTGGTATTACTGGGATCCATGTACAATTTAATCACTGTTGAGATTCAGATAAAATATATTGACATAGTTTTACAAACATTATAACATGCCCAATACTGTACTTTGCTCATTCCATTTACAGATCATATTTTGGACTAGGTAGTGAGTCTCTATATTTAATTGTATCCATTTGAAAGTGAGATTTATGGTTTATTTTGTGGACCTTCTAGAATTCTGGCATTCAGTAATAATGAGAGGTAAAAGTCTTTAATTTGTCCAGAAGATTATTATATCTTTTTAATAGCCACTGCTAAGCTATAAAACTTTAGGAATGCTTTGATTATCACACCCAGTCAGTGAATTTTAAAAGTATAAAATGATCCCTGTTGAGTGATTTCATTAATTTAACTCTTTGATTTGGTTAACTTTGTTTTCATTGAGTTTCAGAATCTTTGATAAGGGCTTGAGAGCAGAAATACTGAATATGCTGCTAAAACCAAAGTAATTCAAGAAAAACAATGAGAGAAAAATCAGAACCTGAGATGCAAATCTATTTGAATTTCAGAAGGTAGAGGAGATTGTGTGCTTCAGATACATACAGTTGCATGGGCGAGAAAAACCTAGAGTGAGCACATTTCCTAATTTGGCTGAGTATTCATCTTTCAATAAGTTCAATGTTATCTTACCTCCTTACTGTGGTAAGTAGAGTTGGTGAGAAAAACTGTGATGGGAGGCAGAGAGCTGGGGCTCAGGTGGGGGGCTCAGGTTCCTCCTGCCAGGGAGAGGGAGTGGAGGAGGAGGAATAGGAGACTGTGAAGCTTAGGCTCCTCAGGGCTGCAGGGGATTCCCAGAGTCACCAAGGTCCAGAAAAGACAGGGGCTGAGGAAGCAGAGCTGATGGTAGGTGTCCCCCACACCACCACCACAAGAGTCATGCGAAGGATCACCTAGCCAGATAGCTTGACAATGCTGGGGAGAGCAGTCTGGGGGGTGGCGTATCTGAGAGGATTCAGGGAACTTGGGGTAGTGGTTGCCTGTGGGGGATGGGGAAAGGGAGTGTGTGGGAGGTGGGAGATGATGGTGGCTATCTGGGAGGAGGCAGGGGGTGGGTACTGTGGGCCACAGTGGCCGCTGCTTCCCGCTTCTCTCATTGTTTGGAAATGGCAAACCACAGCCACTGGGAGCTGCGGGGGGCTATGCCTGCGGACGGTCAACATAAACAAAATGTCTCATGGCCCACTAGCGGATTACGCTGATGGTCCACAGATTGCCTACCACTGGCTTAGACCTTCAGCTGGGATTGGAGGGATGATCAGATTCTTGACATGTGTTTGTATTGTTATTCTGGGCTGCAGTTAGTGACTGTTGTTCACCAAAGGTAATTTTATCGGGTAGTGGAGAGGTTACAAACTGCTTTAAGCACCTGTTATTTCTTGAATGGAGGCAGGCCCTGACACAACCTTTGCAGTGTTCTAGAATGAAATAAACAGAGTAGGAGAAAAGAGAGAAAATTCCTAGAGAAGAAAAATAATTTGCAAGGATTCAACCTAAATCCATGTATGTCAGGCTAGGGAATTGTAATGAAAAGAAAATGCAATGTGGAGGCATTTTAATTGGAGAAGAAATACAATGTACTTTTCATTTTGTCTCTCTCTTCATTGTCTCTGTATAATTTGTCTTCCCTTGGATACTGATATGTTGTCTATATGGTACCTTTCTTAAGTTTCTGGCACAGGCCTCCCACATTGCTCCTGAGATTCTAGAATCTGCTTCTCTTACTGAGTAGAATTGATCTTTCTGGTGGAATCAACTTCCTGGTCCCTTTGAGCAGAGCTGGTTGGAAAAAAATCAGTGAAAGATTTTTTGTCAGAATTTGCCAAGTTGTTAAAATGGAAACATTTCATGTCTGTTTTGCCTAAGTTCTGTCTGTTTTCCTGCCAGCTCATCTGCCCAGCTCCTCAGCTGCCTGCCAGGCAACTGCCATAGAGTCAGCAAACACAAGGCCTCCATGGGTCCAGGGTCGCCTACCACACAGATTGCCTCAAAGCTGATATTCCATTCCCTTTCATGGAGAATTTTGAATTTTTTAGTTTTCTTTTTGAATCGGAATGAAACCAAATTTCAAAAGCCTCCATGGAATGGAATTACTTTTCTCCACATAATTCTACCTTTGAGACTTTTCCTTTCTTCTTCTGTTTTTATTCTTCATGCCCATGTTGTTTCTGTTGTTTCCATGCTCTCTTCACCTTAGTAGTATTATCACTCGGAAAACTTGTTCTGTTACTGGATTTCTGAAGCAGATCTGGAGTTTGTGAATTACTAGTTAAACTCTTGCTTTTTCTTTGTTCTCCATTTATCACTTACACCCTTTCCCCTCTTTCTCCTTCTCAGGCCACGTCCACACTACAGAGTAAGATCGAAATTAATAAAATCGATTTTATAAAACAGATTTTATAAAATCAATTTTACACATCCACACTAGGGCACATTACTTCTGTGGTGTGCATCCATGGTCCCAGTCTACAATCGATTTCCGGAGTGGTGCACTCTGGGTAGCTCAGTAAAAGAATGGGACCAATAACTTTGATTTCCGTCCACACTAACCCTAAATCGATTTAGTAATATCGATTTTAGGGTTACTCCTTTTGTTTAGCTGGAATACAGAAATCGATTTTAAGACCCCTTAAAATCGATTTTAAGTGCCTTGTAGTGTGG
Source organism: Gopherus evgoodei (assembly GCF_007399415.2). Taxonomy (NCBI): domain Eukaryota; kingdom Metazoa; phylum Chordata; order Testudines; family Testudinidae; genus Gopherus; species Gopherus evgoodei. The sequence continues at coordinate 34,112,091 of NC_044324.1, forward strand.
ACAGGTAGAGCGTTAAATCGATTTAACGCTGTTTAAATCGATTTAACGCTGTAGTGTGGACCTGGCCTCAGTCACTTGTCCTGATAATCCTGTGAGTTTTGCTGAATTGGCTCAGATAAAGGTATTCCCATCTGCAATGAAGGAGAAAATGTGGCATCCTGACTCAGTGCAACACTTCCATAATTGACAGGAGGAGATGAGTTCAGTTGACTCATTCACTACCACTTAATTCAGGGTCAGACGCTATCTCCTTTAATCAAGTGGAGTTGGACCTTACCCCTTATGTAGTCCCATTGAGTTCAATGGCCTAAAAGGGTGCCTTCAGGCACAACCCTGAACTAGGTGCGGTCACCAGGAATCTCTGCAACGTACAATTTTGCACCTCATCTGGAATACAGTGTGCAGTATTGGTCACTGCATCTTCCACAGGATATTGCAGAATTAGAAGGCATTCAGAGAACAATGATGACAATGATTAGGACCATGGGAAAGCTCTCATCTGAAGACAGACTGAAAAGATTGGGCTTGTTTGTCTTAGAAAGGAGAGGAATCAGTGGGGACAGTATAAAAATATGTTGAGTAATGAATAGTTTAGATAGAGAAGGTAGATTGGGAGCTTCACTTTTCCCTGTGCCAAAACACAAGAACAATGGGACATTTAATAATATTCAAAGGTGTCAAATTCAAAACTGATCAAATAAAATACTTTCCAACACAATGTGCCATTAGACGGTGAAACACATTGCTACTGGAAGACATTGAAGCTAAGAACATAGCAGGATTCAAAAAGAGATTAAACATTTATATGGATAACAAAAATATCCAGAGTTGTCACAATTAATTATAACAATTTTGGAAGGGATATTAAACCTCAAGTTTCAGCGTTTAAATCAATCTCTTATTATTAGGGATTGGAATGAGAGCTAAAGTGGGGGGCAGATTTCCTCACATCTGCTTTCTGCAGGGTTCTTATGCTTTCCCTGAATCATCTGGTAGTGGTCACTGTCAGAGTCAGGATACTGGAGTAGATGGAACTTAAGTTTGATCCAGTATAGCAATCTCTATGCCCCTATATTCCTTGGATAAGAGCCTCCAAGAAATATATCTTTCTAAACTCCCGAACACATTTAAGTTTTCAAAAAACTGTACTGTCACAATAAAGTATGTTCTTGGTTACATCCATGTAACGCATTTGATTAACCTGTTCCATGAAAATCTGTAGGAGGAGGCAAAGGGCAAGGAAATCTCAGTAAATCAATCCAGTTGACTTCCGTGAGACTACATGAGTGTTACTGAGAGCAAAATTCGGCCTAGTCTTTACTGATACACAGTGACGCATTAGCCACTGGACCAATGGGGTCCATGCCCAGAGGCCCCAGCCAATTGGGGGGCCCTGTAAAAATGGGTCCCTCCATGCTTCACCCCACTCTGCCAAACCAGTTCTCCTGCTGGGGAGTGGGGCAAGCCCCCATGCCCCAATCCCCTTTCCCTGGCAGGAGCCCAAGGGGAGAAGGGGAGAGGAATGTAGATGGAAGGGGTGGGAGGGACCCTCATTTGCTCTGGCCCAGGGCCTCACAAAACCGTAATCTCCCTCTGCTGATACAATATAATTTGAAAATATGACTGGCTGAAAATGTTCTAAATTTGTCAAAATTTGAAGGAGAGGAACAGCCCAAAATATTTGCAGAACTATCGGTGCATTTTTAACCACCTCTTGTTAAATGCCCTCCCCCCACCTACCTCCAGCTTTTAATATAAAAGTTCATATTTATTCTTCATGCATTACTACCTCTATAATGGTAATAACAGAGATGAAACCCTCTGGGAATTACTCACATGCATGAAAACAGTAATATGTCCAGGAGTTGGCATCAGCATAAATATTGCTTACAGCTATTAAACAACTTCTTTGATAGGTTCCTTTATTGCCTGTCTCACATTTGTTATGAAGATTATAAAAGTCCTGTAGCATAGCACTGATCCAATTACAAACATGTAAGGATCCCACGGTGTATAAACATGAGTGGTAGGTGATTTTGTTGAGCACATTGGACCAAAACCTGAAAAAGGGGCCCAAGACCAAGCTAAAGAGCTCTGCTTGCAAGACAGTGTGATCAGAGAGCTGGGGCACTGTTCTTCTGGGTATGGACAACTGGGTTTGCTGTTACATGCTGCAGGCAGGGCAGGAGTGTCCTAGGCATGACTGTGGTAGGCTTTAGGCTTAGGCCATGTGGATTAATTCTGTATGCAGATCAGATGTCCATATGTTTCAAACTTCCTGGTGGTGGGACTATGGCTTTGCCTCCTCCCCACAATTTCCCCCCTCTTTGAGGCACTGTGTGTCTTTAGGCCATATAGAGAAAACAGTAACTGTGGTTCTCTGAATGGGCAGAATGCAATTGTGGCTGATATTTGCTGGGTCCATGCAAGAGAAATAAGCTCCGTGCACTATTCTCTCTCCCGCTTCCTCTGCATAAGGGGCTATCACAACATAATTCAATGGTAGTTTTGCCTGAGTCAGGACTAAACACTACAAGGTCTGCCCGTCTGTGTATAGATCACACAGGAAGCAGTGTTAAGGAATTATGGGCACCTGAGTTTGAAAATATGGTTTAAAATATTTCATCCAACACTATGTGCTGCAGACTAGCTGGCTCAAGGTTTCAGGATGTTTTCTTTTTCTTCCCAGTAGTGCAATATAAATAAATAAACCATTGCAATAAAATATAATACACCTACTCCAATTTGTGCATGGGCAAACGTCCAGCATAACAGTGCATATTGCTCCATTCTTAAACTGATCCACAAAAGAAGCACCAGATTAAACAATCTCACTTTTCCCCCAACAATCCTCTCCCCATGTTAGCTTTTGCTATTTTCATTTATAAATGCTCTTACTCTTTATTGTTTTAATAGTAACTGTATTTCCATTTAACTAATCTGTTGGTTTCCCCTGCAACAAGATGTTTGCAGAGAAGAGAATTACTTTGTGACCTTAATACTTCCCATCTGTATTTCAAATAGGCTCATGTTTCTTTGCAATAAACTTAAAAATTGGACACTACCTAAAATCCAGGGCTCTCTATAAAAAAAAATATTCTTGCCTATCAAAAGTACTGCAGCTGGTTTGCACTGCAATAAAGTACCCAGACACATAGTTTTATCAACTGCTAGTGTGCCTTTAACAAATCACAATTAAATATTAACAGGCCATGGAGCAGCATGGAGGACTCTACAGTCCTTTGAAGGCATATTTGCCAATTAAACAAAGTCTAACATTAGAGTAGAGGTGGCAAGGATCCAAACCAGAGAAATGAAAGTCAACCACTTCAGTGGCATTCATTAGCTCAACAGACATTCTTTGTGTGGCCTGTTTCTTTACTATTGCCAAATCCACACCCTGTTCAGGAACTTGCCCAAGCTCAGATAAGCTTATTATGGAAATAACACTTTGTCACCCTTTACAACTTGCTTCTTGTTAAATTATCTTTTATCTTCTTTGTAGTATTTGTCACCTCTCCATAGGTACCCCTTGTGTGGACAAGTGCTATTTTGTTTGCTTTGGAATTCTCAGTGACAAAGGTTAATGGTAGTTGATAGAATAATTTTTTTTTAAAGAGCCTCTTTGTGCCATCACAGTTCAGGGCTGGTTGGAAAACAAGAATTGTGTTTCATGAACAACTGAGATTCTGACATATGTTTTCATTCCTCATCAGAATAAACACACACACACACACACACACACACACACACACACACACACACACACACACACACACACACACACACACTCCCCTCTCTCTCCAAAATACCCAGTAGCCCATTAGTTAGGGCACTTGTGTGGGAAACCCAAATTCAAGTCCTTTTGCGGCCTGAGTTGCAGCAGTGACAGGAACCTTGGTCTGCCAAATTCCATGCTCGTCCCTAACCGTTGGCTATTCTAGTACGTTTTTTTCTCTCACTCACACCCAGCTCTCAAAAATCTATCCGACCTCAGAAATCTTCCCAACTAAAGTTTTGTCAAAACTGATACATTTCTGTGAACAACTTCAGTTTTGGACAAATTGGCATTATCCAACGAGAAGACATTTGGTCAAAAATTTCCCAAACAGCTCTAATCACAATATTTTGGTGCATGGAGCCATTTGTGCAAACTCATCAAGTTGGTTCGGTGCACAATTAGCCAGTTGGCAGTTGTGAATGTTTGACTGTGTGTGGATGTGATCATTTGCAAATGTGGGTGCCTACAAAAAATTACAGGTCTTAGTGTGACAGATTCTTGTGCAGGTTCAGGGGAAAGTTATATGGAGATTCTCCACCCATTGCATAGCCCTTCCAAAATTCAGCCACAACAGCAATCACTGCACTCAGGGGAGCACAGATATTCTTCCTCTGTGTGGCCCCTTGGGTACAAAGAACTCCATAGAGGGTAAGAAAAAGCAGGGGGAGAGAGGTTTATAGCCCACTCCTTTCTACAGTGGTTCACAGACTACACTAGGGCACAGGTGGAACAGGCTGCATCATCCCAAATGATGTTTTAGACTGAACTCCGCAGTACATGCAGGTGCTTGGCAAGGAATCGTGTCTCCCCTAACTCATCCTGCAGCATTGGAATTTGATTTAAAGGTATGATATAGTCCATATGTGCACAAAAGGAGTAAATCTCCATAGAGCACAGATGTGAGCCTCCCAGCCCAGGTTGACAGATTTGGGTTAGTGGGGATAGCACTAAATTCTAAAGCTCAAGTCTAAACATAGCTAAGTAGTCAGTACTTGGAAGTTTCAGAGCCTGATCTCCATCCCAAGCCGCAACTTCAAAGTGCTGTCAACCTAGCTAAGTTTAGAGCACTAACACAAGCCCCACGAGCCTGAGTCTGTTGATGCAGGCTAGGAGGCTTGCTGCTGTGTAGACATACTCAAGGAGGTCCTGTGTGCCTACACTAGCAAAGCTATTTTCTTATTGTTTCAACTGAGAGCTAAAGAATAGGCAAGAAAGAAGGGAATTAATGTGCCTGACTTTGAAATCTACATTTAGCTTCACAACTGGCCAGTCCTGCCATTCCCCACACATCTTTGGTGGAGTTCTTCATTTTAGAGTTAACGATGCTGCTGATGCAAGAGAAGGAAACCACTGTTATTTTGTCACTGCTGATACACTGTGCAGTTCGCCTCATTTGCTCAGACAGACACATCGTAAAAAGACTTGAGCAGGTAACTTCAAAAATAATGGAGATCTAAGTGAAGCAAAAATGCATTTCAATTTCTCATCCAACTATTTGAACAAATATCCTGAACACATTGAATGGCTCTTTCTATCCTTATTACTTAAAGTAATCGTCAGTGTTATCATGATATCTAATGATTGATACCAATAGGGTTACACTGTACTAAAACACAGAAGAGAACTGCTCATAGAGGAAATTTTCTCTTCATTAATTAATAAAATTGTAGACAATCCATTATAGGCCAGCACAAGGACAGTTCTCTCTGAAGTCAAAGAAAGCCATGCACAATCACATCCAAGAGTGGCATTTGGCCTGCTTATGTCTCCTAGAAAACACTGAAATATATATTATTTAGAGACAATGCTGATAGGTCTACTATATTCCTTATATTTATCTTGCACTGTTCTAATTGAGTCCTATTTAGCACTGCCTGAGAAACATATAAGAGAAGGGGGTTAAATATGACCTTATTTGGGAACATCAGGGTAAAATCAAGATCTTTTATTTCAAAGAGTTTATCTGTTTATTATGAAGTCACAGGACCAGATCCTCAGGGGGTGTATATCTGTACTAATGTCAATTGAGCTACATTAATTTACACAAGCTACGGATCCTGCTCATGATCTCCTGATTGTGACTTCACAATTGGTGTTATAAACAGAATCAGAGACTTGAAGGCTTAATCCTCAACTACTGAATACATGGAAGTAATAGCATCTATGGTTAAATAATGACATCAAATCAGAATTACAGCTTTAAAATACAAACACAGGGACAGCATGTTTCAGGACATTGGTAACAGGATATGAAGGCTTTCACCTCAGCTCATCAGTCTGGTTACAGTCCAGATTGGTCCTAGCTATACGGACTTAGAGCCTGATGCCTGTTTGTTCAGTAATCAATATGAAACAAGTTGCTTATCTTAATCTAGTTTCCAATGGTATTAGATGGAACCTAGGGGGCAAATGTCAACATCCCATTTGGCAGTAATTGGCACCTCTCCTGGCAGGCTGCAGAGGGAGGCCAGCGATAGAATGGGCAAGGAAACTGAATTACTCTCCCAATTTTAGAGGCTCTCATTTCAGAGCAATATTGAACCTGTCAGTGTGACTGCTGTTCTTGTAAATAAATGGAGGAATTCACCTCTAAAGAGGCCATTAGCCCAATATTCTTCCTTAGCACTGAATACCCCTTCAGAGATTAGCACACTCGGTTCAACTGTGTGGGGTTAAGAACACATTCTGTGATGGACACTGCTTCTGTTGAAACCAATGGGGGTCTTGCAGTCAGTTTTGATGGTACTCTGCTGGTCTGTTCTTTCAACAGAATTTGGGCTGTTGACTTCAATGGGACCAGGATCCAGTCCTCAATGCACATGTCATTCTCACTGAATTTAATGAGAATTATGTGACTCCCATCAAGAGAATCATCCCTTTGAGTAAAGGCTTGTAAAGGTCTGTAACCCAAATTTTCAAACATTAGCTTTTTAATATGCTATCTAAATCCCACATTTAGTGCTTCAGACTGGCATTTACGTGTCTGGTTTATCTGCCATGAATAAGAGCTACTTTGATGATCAAAATGTGGAATTTAGGTAGCCAGTTAATTATAATATTCAGCTCTTATCGAAGTTTTCTATCACTTTTCATTCAGAGATCCGAATGCATATTTTATAAAGAAAGAATTTTAAAGAGAGACGGAACCTAAGACCCAGGAGAAGACGCCTTCATAAGATAACTTAGCAGGTCAACAGTAGAGCAAAAAATAAGACTCCACATCCTTCTCAGTTTAGTGTCCTAATCCAAGCATGCTGACTTTGATCTTTGGAAACTGGGCTCTGCTTTTGTATTGAATGGCTTACTTGAATATTTATTTTTCATATTTGGAATTTTAAAAATGCAGGTCTCACTCAGCTGATGTAAATCAGTGTAGCTCAACTGAAGCTGATTTACACTAGCTGAGGATCTGGTCATATACACACATGCGCGGGCGCACACACACACACACACACACACACATACAAACAAAATATATTATAAGTGTGGGGGGACACAATAAAGTAGAGGAAGATTTTTTTAAAATTAGCATGTTTTGTGCTGGTCTTATCAGCATTAGAAATTCGATTATCATTTGTCTAGCACTCCAAAACTACTTTGCACATGAGATTTTATTCTATAAAAATAATTATTTAGATTAGTGAAGGGACTTGCTTCCTATGCATCCAGAACAGCAGAGGTGAAACCAAAGAAGGTAGGAAACAGTCAAGAAAAAGTTTAAAAAAAAGTATGGTTGGGCAGAAAACTTGAAAAATTATGCAACAAGGGAAGGAGCAAATTGAAAGCTCAGTAGATTTACTGTAGCTGTAATGTGTGTTCTGGTTATTTACATAAAGTCTATGTGATTATCATCTCTGCTGTTCAATAAAAATAGTCTTTATTGTAGTATCTGCAGCAGCACATGGTACTTTTGTTATCTCAGATATGCAGACCTCTTAGCAAAGCAACACACTAACCAATATGTAATGTGAACTTTTGACCGCTCAGGATGTTTGGAGATGAAGAATATACTTCGCCATTAGCAGATGCATTTGGCTAGTTTGTATTACAAAGTGTATAGCGTGCTATTTGATTTTATTTTAGGCATCAGAAATCTTGCTCTTTTTCACTTAAGAATGTATAACACTTGTCTCTGTTTATCCCATGATTCTGGTTTTGTTCTTGATTTTTGGAGTGTATTTAAATACTATTTTGGGATCAAATCCTGTGCTTAATTGCAAGTTTTGCATGTGAATGAAAAAAAACAAATTTGTGTAATATGATATACCTTTAAATGCAGGATTCTCTCTGGGCAAATGCTTATTTCAAAGCGGGCCTATCTCTTCACCCTGCATGCCTGAACCTGTATCTTTTTTCAGTGGCATTAGTCTTCCCTTTAGGAACAGTCTCTTCTAAAGAAGCAGCTCTCCATTTAGTTGTGCTGATAGATAGATCTATAATTTATCAGTATGTCTGTCTGTGTTCTGCAGAATCCATCATCATAGTATCTAACTGATATTCCATCCCCTGCAGAAAATCCTGTTCTGCATGTTATGGCTCTCAGGAAGAAGAATTGTCTCTTTGGAGAATCATCTTTCACTTACTTCAAACAAGGGGAGCAGGGGAACTATAGACCACTCAGCCTAATTTAGATACCTCGACAGAAAATGGAACAAATTATTAAACAATCATTTGTAGCACTTAGAGCACAACAAGGTTATAAGGAATGGCCCACATGGATTTGTCAAGAACAAATCATGCCAAACCCACCTAATTTTCATTCTTTGACAGGTTACTGGCTTAGTGGATAAGGGGGAACCAGCGGACATGATATACCTTGATATAAGGCTTTAGCACAGGCCCAAATTGCATTCTCATAAGTAAACTAGAGAAATGTGGGCTAGATGAAATTACTGTAAGGTGAGTACACAACTGCTTGAGAGACTCTACTCAAAGAATAGTTCTCTATGGTTCACTGTCAAATTGGGAGGATGGATCTAGTAGGATCCCGCAGGGATCTGTCCTGGGTCCAGAAGTGTGCAATATTTTCACAAATGAATTGGAAAATGGAGTGAAAAGTTTGCTTATAAAATGTGTGGATCACACCAAATTGGAAGGAGCTGCAAGCTCTTTGGAGGACAGGATTAGAATTCAAAAATAAGTTGGAGAATTGGTTTGAATTCAACAAGATGAAATTCAATAAAGCCAAGTGCAAAGTATTACACTCAGGAAGGAAAAATCAAATGCACAACTACAAAATGGGGAATAACTGGCTAGGCAGTAGTACTCAAGAAAAAGGGCTGGAGGTTATTGGGGATCACAAATTGCGTATGAGTCAACAATGTGATGAACTTTCGAAAAAGGCTTGGGGCATGGGACATGCGGCGCATGGGCTGGGGAAGGTTGTGCCTCCCCACGCAGCCCTTCATAGCCTCGCCCGAAGTCCCCTGCTTGCCCTTCCTCCTTGGCCCCAGCCCAGGCAGGCTGCAGCCTGCTCCTCTTCAGGGAAGTGTGCTGGGGCTCGGGCTAGGTGGCTGGAACTTGGGGTGGTTGGGGCCGCCCAATGCTGCCCTCCCCGTCACTAAGACCATGCTGCCCAGTGCTGGTGGGGGGCTGGAGGCACTGGGGCTACCTGCCCTGTTCTTGAGGGGGACTAGGGGCACTGGGGCTGGGGAGATTATGTGCCACCTGCCCTGCACTTGGGGGCTGGAGGGGACACGCACTGCCCATCTACTCTGCTCTTAGGGGTTGGGAGGCCCATGCACCACCCGCCCACTCAGGGGCCCAGGGGGGCTATACGTCACTGGCTCACCTGCTTGGGGTTGGAGATCTACAAGCCACCTACCTTGTGCTCGAGGCCGAGAGGGCTGTGAACCGCTGGCCCACCCGACCAGCATTCCGGGACTGGGGTGGGGGAGTCGGGGGGGCTGGCGGCTGTGGAGAGGGGGGCTCTGGTGGGGGAAAGAGGAGAATGTCCTCCAGTGGGGGGGTGATGTGTCCATGTGGGAGCTAGCCTTTCCTAACTGGTGGTTCACCTGCTGCCCATGGCTAGTGGTGTCCTATGTAAGACATGAGAGGTTACTGTACTGCTCTGCCTTGCATATCTGGAGTACTGTGTTCAGTTCTGATTGCCACAATTTAAGAAAGATGTGGACAAATTGGAGAGAGTTCAGAGGAGAGAAACAAAAAGGTTTAGACAACATGATTTATGAATAAAGGTAAATAAAACTGGGTGTATTTAGTGTTGAGGAAAGAAGACTGAGAGGTCACCAGATAACAGTGTTCAAATATATTAAGCATGAGGGCTGGATTAAAGAATTTTGGGGCCCTCTGCACTATGGAGATTTGGAGATCCTGTACTAAGAAACCATTCTAAAAGCTCCCCTTCTCCTATGTGGGTCTGATTGTCATGGCCCAGCTAACTAGGGCACCAAACCTGCATGTGCATCTGGCTGGGGTGCCAAACCTGAGCAGTGTTCTGCCTCTGTATCCCAGGTTGCAATGTCACTCACTGAAGTTTGAACCACATGCCCCCCTATCATGCCATGTCCGTGGGATTGCCACCTAGGAGAGGCATTAAAATTGGTCACTGTGCCTCCCACACACACACCAGAACCAGCCCAAGTCTCTTCCTTCCCTCCCAGGCACTTCTCCTTCAACCAGCCTGACCCTCACAAGCATGATTCCCCTGGCCTATGAACCTCTGGACCCACGCTTTCCAGGTGTCTCAGCCCAGGGACACCCCTACAATCCCCACTCAGGAGCCACTGGCCGCCTGCATCCTGGTCTTCACTCCTTATCCCCCTCTGCTGGAAAGCCTAGGCCCTATCCTGCTTTCTGAAGCCAAGAGGAATAGGACCTTCAGCCACCACATCAGCATGTTGAGGGCCCAGGATGTTGAGTGGTAGCTAGGTGCCATGTTGGCAATGCTCCCAGCAGCCATGTGACCTGCATGCCATAGTGGAAGCAGTTGTTGGTGCCCCTGAGCATGCAGCAGCAACAGTTACTGGTTGCAATGTGCTGGTTTTTCACTTGTGGCACATTGTATTGACAACTGGCAACACCAGAAGAAAAATAGCCAGGTGGCAACCCAAGACCCAAACCTGATCACAGGTCCTGTGCAAGTGCACATTGGTCTCCCCTGGACTGTTAAGGCTGTTATGAAGAGGGCAGTGATCAATTGTTGTCCATGTCTGCTCAAGGTAGGATAAGTAGTACAGTAAAAGCTGTGTTATCCAGCCCTTAGCAACTGGAAAGTTTCATAAATCAGCATTTCTAATCTTCATGGAAAGTCCGGTTTATAGTCTGGTTGGTGCAGGACCAGCAGGCTCCCTACCTGGCTCCACGTGGCTCCCCAAAAGAGGCAGCATGTCCCTGCTGCTCCTAGGTGGAGGAACGGCCATGAGGGGTTCAGAGTGAGGGAGAGGATGAGGGGCTGGAGGTTTGGGCCCAGGAGAGTGTGCGGGGCATGAGCTCTGAAAAGGAGTTTGGGTGTGGGAGAGGGCTCAGGGCAGGGGGTTGGGGCATGGGAGGGGTTTCGGAGTGCCAGATCTGGGGGGCACTCACTTTGGGCAGCTCTCCACAAGCAGTGACTTGTCTCTGCTGTTCCAAGGCGGAGGTGCAGCTAGGCGGCTCTGCGCGCTGCCCCCGCTCCAAGTGCTGGCTCCGCAGCTCCCATTGACTGGGAACTGAATTAGGCCAGGTTGGCCCAAACAGTCAATTAAGTTATAAACAGGGAGGATGTAGGCTTAGTAGAGGGCCCTAATTAGAAGGAAGCTCACCTGTGAACAGCATCAGTGTGGGAGGTGGCAGTGAAGAAGCCTGCAGTCCCTCTCCCTGAGGTAAGGGAGGAGGAAAGGGTAATAGGAATCCCTGGGGAAGGGTTTACCTAGTAGGCCTAAGATTGCTTGGGGCAGTAAATGGGAAGACTGCCTGGATCACAACAGGAGTCACATAGTCAGGGTAGTGGGTGTGAGGACTGCCTGACTCTGTGTGGAAAGACTAAGAAAGACCACCCTGTCCCAGAAGGGGAAATCACAGCATGACCTAGCCAGAGGGCTGAGTCACAAAGCAAATGTACTGCAACTCTACAAGCAGGAGGAGAACTGCAAAATAAAATAATAATAATAGTAATAACAACAACAACAACAACATATCCTATAAAGAAGTAAGTGGAAACATGGATAAATTGCTAAAGGAGTATTACAAACCAGTATAAGCATATAGGGACAAAATTAGAAAGGTGTAGGCACAAAATCAATTACACCCAGCAACAAATATAAAAGGCAATAAGATGAGGTTCGATACATACATTAGAAGCAGGATAAAGATGAAAGAAAGCATTGGTCCACTACATGGTGAGAAAGGAAATCTCATAACTGATAACAACAAGGAAGCTGAGGTACTTAATGCCCATGTATACAATGTATAACGTTGGCAGGACTTGTCAAAATTCATAGACTCATAGACTCATAGGTCAGAAGGGACCAATCTGATCATCTAGTCTGACCTCCTGCACAAGGCAGGCCACAGAACCCCACCCATCCAATTTTATAACAACCCCTATCCCAGGATCGAGTTATTGAAATCTTCAAAACTGGTTTGAAGACCTTAAGCTGCAGAGAAACCACCAGCAAGCGACCCGTGCCCCACGCTGCAGGGGAAGGCGAAAAACCTCCAGGGCCCCTGCCAATCCGCCCTGGAGGAAAATTCCTTCCCGACCCCAAATATGGCGATCAGCTAAACCCTGAGCATGTGGGCAAGAGTCACCAGCCAGCACCCAAGAAGGAATTCTCTGCAGTAACTCAGTTCCCATGCCATCCAACATTTCCCCGCAGATCATTGAGCAGACCTATCTGGTGGTAATCCAAGATCAATTGCCCAAATTAACAATCCTATCATAACATCCCCTCCATATACTTATCAAGCTTTGTCTTAAAGCCAGGAAAGTCTTTTGCCCCCACTACTTCCCTCGGAAGGCTGTTCCAGAACTTCACTCCCCTAATGGTTAGAAACCTTCGTCTAATTTCAAGTCTAAACTTCCTAATATCCAGTTTATACCCATTCGTCCTCGTGCCTACATTAGTACTAAACTTAAATAATTCCTCTCCCTCCCTAACGTTAACCCCCCTGATATATTTATATAGAGCAAGCATATCCCCCCGCAGCCTTCTTTTGGCCAGGCTAAACAAGCCAAGCTCTTTGACTCTCCTTTCATAAGGCAGTTTTTCCATTCCTCGGATCATCCTTGTAGCCCGTCTCTGAACCTGTTCCAGTTTGAATTCATCCTTCTTGAACATGGGACACCAGAACTGCACACAGTATTCCAGATGGGGTCTCACCAACGCCTTGTATAACGGTACTAACACCTCCTTATCCTTGCAGGAAATACCCCGCCTGATGCATCCCAAAATCGCATTTGCTTTTTTAACAGCCGTATCACATTGGCGACTCATAGTCATCCTGCTATCAACCAGCACCCTAAGGTCCTTCTCCTCCTCCGTCGCTTCCAACTGATGCGCCCCCAACGTATATCCAAAATTCTTATTATTAGTTCCTAAATGCATAACCTTGCACTTTTCACTATTATATTTCATCCTGTTTCTATTACTCCAGTTTACAAGGTGGTTCAGATCTTCCTGAATAGTATCCCTGTCCTTCTCCGTGTTAGCAATACCCCCCAGCTTCGTGTCATCCGCAAACTTTATTAGCACATTCCCGCTCTTTGTGCCAAGGTCAGTAATAAAAAGGTTAAATAAGATCGGTCCCAAAACCGATCCTTGAGGGACTCCACTAGTGACCTCCTTCCAGCCTGACAATTCACCTTTCAATACGACCCTCTGGAGTCTCCCCTTTAACCAGTTCCTTATCCAACTTACAACTTTCATATTCATTCCCATCTTTTCCAATTTGACTAACAGTTCCCCGTGCGGAACCGTGTCGAACGCCTTACTGAAATCTAGGTAAATTATATCTACCGCATTTCCTTTATCTAAGTAATCCGTCACCTTCTCAAAGAAGGAGATCAGATTGGTTTGGCACGATCTACCTTTAGTAAATCCGTGTTGCAATTCATCCCAATTACCATTGACCTCTATGTCCTTGACTACTTTCTCCCTTAAGATTTTTTCCAAGACCTTGCATACTACAGACGTCAAGCTAACAGGCCTATAATTACCCGGATCACTTTTATTCCCTTTCTTAAAAATAGGAACTACATTAGCAATCCTCCAATCATACGGCACAACCCCCGAGTTTACCGATTGCTTAAAAATTTTCGCTAACGGGCTCGCAATTTCACGCGCCAGTTCCTTTAATATCCTCGGATGGAGATTGTCCGGGCCCTCCGACTTCGTCCCATCGAGCTGTTCAAGTACGGCCTCTACCTCAGTTGCGGTAATATACACTTCCATATCCACATTCCCGTTTATCATCCCTCCATCATCCCAAGGTTCACTAGTCTTATTAAAAACTGAAGCAAAGTACTTGTTTAGATGTTGGGCCATGCCTAGGTTATCCTTGATCTCCATTCCATCCTCAGTGTATAGCGGCCCCACTTCTTCTTTCTTTGTTTTCTTCTTATTTATGTGGCTGTGGAACCTTTTACTATTGGTTTTGATTCCCTTTGCAAGGTCCAGTTCAATGCGGCTTTTAGCCTTCCTCACTTTATCCCTACATGTTCTGACCTCACCAAGGTAGCTTTCCTTACTGATCCTGCCTTTCTTCCACTCCCTGTAAGCGGTCTGCTTTTGTCTAATCCCCTCTCTGAGTTGTTTGCTCATCCAGTTTGGCCTACGACTCCTGCCCATGGTTTTTTTCCCCTTTCTCGGGATGCAGGCTTCCGACAGTCTCCGCAGCTGCGACTTAAAGTAATTCCAGGCCTCCTCCGCATTCAAATCCACTAATTCCTCCGTCCAATCCACTTCCCTAACTAATTTCCTTAACTCTTTAAAATTAGCCCTCGAGAAGTCAAAAACCCTAATCCCAGATCTACATTTGTTTATCCTTCCATCTAGTTTGAACTGAATCAGCTCATGATCACTCGAACCAAGGTTGTCCCCTACCACCATTTCTTCTACGAGGTCCTCACTGCTCACCAACACCAAATCTAAAATGGCATCTCCTCTCGTAGGTACTTCAACTACTTGATGAAGAAATCCATCCGCTATCACATCCAGAAAAATCTGACCCCTATTATTCTTGCAAGTACTCGTCCTCCAGTCTATATCCGGGAAGTTGAAGTCCCCCATAATCACACATTTCCCCTTTGTGTTTACTTCATTAAAGACATTAAAGAGGTCTCTATCCATATCCCAATCAGATCCAGGCGGTCTGTAGCACACGCCAAACACTATCTCAGGGGAAGCTCTAGTTGCTTTTTTACCCAATGTGATTTTCGCCCAGACAGACTCTGTCTTATCCATTCCATCGCTTCTTATTTCGCTACAGTTAATGTCATCATTGATGTACAAGGCTACTCCACCACCTTTGCCTTTCTTTCTGTCTTTCCTAAACAGCACATAGCCTTCAATACCCGTGCTCCAGTCATGAGTACTATTCCACCAGGTTTCAGTTATCCCTATAATATCCGGTTTCACTTCCTGCACTAGTAACTCCAGTTCCTCCATCTTGTTACCTAGACTCCTCGCATTAGTGTACAGGCCTTTTAATTTTTGGCGTTTGGCATCAGTGACATTCTTTCCCCCGTCGTGCAGAGACCTTTTACCACCAGCATCACCCGCTACTCTGGTTTCTCCACTATTCCTCCTTGGATCAAATCTTGGGACCACAAGGGTATCCCCTCTCACTTTGTTTACTTTCCTCTCCAGGTTACATTTCGGCGTGGAGATCTCCCGAACATCTCCCAACCATCTCCCCCAACTTCCTAGTTTAAAGCTCTCTTGATGAGGTCGGCGAGCCTCCATCCTAGAATTCTATTTCCCTCCTTGCTTAGATGAAGTCCATCCTGAGCAAACAGCCATCTATCCGTAAACGCTTCCCAGTGACCGTACATCCCAAAGCCCTCCTTATAACACCATTCCCTAAGCCATCTGTTGATCGCCATAATCTTGTCACTCCTTCGTCGCCCCGCTCTAGGAACCGGCAGAATCCCACTGAAGATCACCTGAGCCTCGATGTCTTTGAGCCTCTTCCCCAGTCTGGCATAGTCCTCCTTGATACAGTCCAGCGAGTAACTAGGTTACTTAAGTGACTAGGGTACTTAAGTGACTAGTTGAAGCACTCACAGAACCATTAGTTATTATCTTTGGGAACTCATGGAAGAGGGGTATGGTCCTAGAGGACTGCAAAAGGACAGATATAGTACCTGTCTTTAAAAAAGGGAACAAATGGACCTGGGGAATTATAGACCATTCAGCTTAATTTCAATACCTGGAAAAATACTGGAACAAATTATTAAACAATCAATTTGTATGCACCTAAAGGATTATAGGGTAATAAGGAATAGCCAAACCAACCTAAATTCTCAGACCAATCCAATTTCCTTCTTTGAAAGGGTTACTGGCCTAGTGGTTAGGGAAGAAGTGGTAAATGTGATATATCTTGATTTTAGTAATTTTTATCCCCGTACTCTGAGCTCAGGTCAGTTAAGACTCTACAACTTATTGCTGTAAGTTTTTTTGTTTTTGTTTTTCTGTGTAGACCTACCCTTGACGAGAGTCCAGAGGAAAGAAAGAAATATGATTAAAGGTTTAGAACACCTGACCTGTGAAGAAAGATTAAAAAAACTGGGCATGCTTAGCACTGGGAACAGAAGCTCGAGGGAGGAACCTGATAAGAAACTTAAAATATGTTAAGGGCTGTTATAAAGAGAATGGTAATCAATTGTTCTCTGGATCCACTGGAGATGCAACAAGAAGTAATTGGCTTAATCTGCAGCTAGTGGGATATAGGTTAAATATTAGAAAAACTTTCTAACAATAAGGATAGTTAAGCACTGCAATAGGCTTCCAAAAGCGGGTGTGGAGTCCCCATCAGAGGTTTTTAAGAACAGATGACACACATACCAGTCAGGGATGGTCTTGGTATACTTGGTCCTGCCTCAGTACAGAGGACTGGATTTCTGAAGTCCCTTCCGGATCAACATTTCTATGATTCTATGAATTGGGAGTCCCAGAAGTTAGAGTTAGAAAAGGCCTTCTGATGGGCAGCTCCCTACACTAGATAGCTTTGTTCAGTCCAGCTTTAGATGGCAGAACTAATTTAGTAATTAGAACTAATCAGACTTCCACCCCTTCCTCTAGGAAATGATTTTAGAGCTACTAAGTGAACAGACTCCCCCAAAACAATTCATCTTCTTCCGACACTATCCCCATATGATGATTCCACAGAGACAATACAAATTCCATCAGTCAGCTGGCTATTTAGATGAAGAGTTGAATTCCACTTGGGCTACCTAATTCTCTCCTTTTGCCCAACAGTGAAAACTGATGAGGAATATTTTTTATCAATAGTAACAGGAAAAGGTGTGAGAGTTTAGAAGGAATGATAAGAAGTTTAGTTGACATTGTAGTTACTGTGAAGAAGTAGCGGAGATATCAGGGAGACAGTAAGAGATGTGAGTCTGGACAGAGGACAGCGGTGGAAAGGCAGACTTGAAAGTCAATAGCATAGAGGTGATGCTGAGGTCATTAATGGCTCTGGAATGGGAGGACATGAATGGTGGTCAGCTTATTAGGTTCAGAGTAGGAGATCCAGAAGGAGAAATCCACTGGTTGGGGGGGGAAGGCCAATCCCCCATCTGTTCTGTAGTTTGGTAAACTCTGTCCCTCATGTAGTGGAAATTTCCAGGGGCAGGTATATTTCCACTACGTGCATCAGACAAAGTGGGTATTCACCCACGAAAGCTCATGCTCCAATACGTCTGTTAGTCTATAAGGTGCCAAAGGACTCTTTGCTACTTTTACAGATCCAGACTAACATGGCTACCCCTCTGGTCATTGTATCTTGGCACCCTAACACATTTCAGAACCTTGCAGACTGCCATCCATTTGCTGTGGCAAGAAAACAATATGAATCCCTTTTTCTTAACCTTACCTGCAGACTGATAAATCTCTTCTGGATCCCCTTCCTCAGCTGAGCGTAGATGATGCTTTGATCCTAAGGATCCCTGAGCCCTTTAAATCCTGATTTTAAAGCCCTAGGATTTAAAGGCCCCACCTCTTCCGACAGAGGCCACGCCTCTTCCAGTTGAGCCCCTCTCCCTCTACAGGACTCTGGAGTACCTGTAAGTCCTTTAAGTTACTTTCACCCCTGAATGGGGAGCCCTAACCATCCACTTAGGCATCTAAATCTAATGTTTTGGCACCACAGGCATTCACAAAGCCACTGCTCATCTGATATCTAACCCTCTAGGTCTTAAAGTCCTGAAGAACCTACTTTTCCACAGGTAAAGTTCCCTAGGTACCTAAATTTCTGCCCGTTGGAATGCACAAATCCACCTAAATCCTGACACTGCTCAGATGCTCGGTGCCTAACTCACACCTAAACCCTGGGCAAACTCACAAACTAGGCATTCCCCTGCCTATCTTGCCTGCAAGGACCGATCTGGTAATCATACTCAAAGCATGCTGAACCCCACAAAAAACACAGTTGTGGTTGCGGTGCATCTAACTCCAGGAGAGAGTTCATGGCTTTTAATCCTGAGCAGAGGGAGGTGCCCATCTCCCTCTGAGGAGCAGGGTTTAAGCCCCATCCATCTCCTCAACATTTCCTCCTGGCTAGCTGAGGCAGTTTAACACTCAGCATCTTGGTTTCTATGAATCCTGCTAATGAGAGTTTTGGCTGTCCATATTCCAGGGTTTCAATGATCCACAAAGTTATAGTTTTCCAGAATTACGTGACCCTATAATTAACTGTATGGTATGACACCAAAGTTCTATCAGATTTGCCTGGGACTTATCATATGATAAGTCCCATGCTCCTCTGTTCTTAGCTATTGTGCTTTCTTTTCACCACTAGACCGTGTGGTGCCAGCCAGGGCCGGCTCCAGCGCGTGCTTGGGGAGGCATGCCACGAGGGGCGCTCTGCCGGTTGCCAGGAGGGCAGCAGGCGGCTCCAGTGGACCTCCCACAGGCGTCCCTGCGGAGGGTTCGCTGGTCCCACAGCTCCAGTGGACCAGGTCCACTGGAACCACGGGACCGGCGAGCGGCAGAGCGCCCCCTCGCGGTGTGCTGCCGTGCTTGAGGCAGCGAAATGGCTAGAGCCGGCCCTGGTGCCAGCTGGCTGTCTCCCTCTATTGAGAGCTGGGTGCGTTTCTGTGGCATTGTATGTATATTTTTGCGATATTATTTGAGATCTTACAGTGTGATGAAAGGCAGTAAACAAAAGTAAAGCACCCAAAGATCAAGATCTTTCAAGACTGCAAGACTGGACCAGAAATCTTCTGACAAGTTATCCAGTAATATTTTTGACTTGTCCATTTCCATTCCCAGGTCGGCTAGAAAGCAGAAGGGCAGAAGAATGCAACAATGAAAAAAAAAGATGAAGAAATGGAACATAAAGGTTCATCTTGAGTTTGGAGCAAATATTTGAGGCATTTCCTCCTTTTTCCACATTAGCTGGACAGTCACTGGAGTGTCCCATTCTAGATCCAGTAAGGTATACTCCCCTCTAAGAGTCTAACAAGGCCAGATTTTCAGCAGGTGTAAATCAACTAAGCTCCACAGATTTGCACCAGCTGAGAATCTGGCACTATGCTATATACATACCTTGGGAAGTATTGGCAAATTATTTTCTGTGGGGGGTTTTATGTAATATGATCGATATTTTTGGTAATACAGAACCCCTAGCAGAGGAAGGCTGAGGGAAAGGGACAATGTTGTGTTTAAGACATGTGGCTGGGAGTGTGGTGATCGGGTTATTTTCCTGGCCCTGGAGCAGATTTCCTGAGTGATTTAACCTCTTTTTGTCCTATTTTTTCCAACTATAAGAGAGAGATACTATTGTCCTGCCTCTCTTGGGTGTTGAAGATAAATCCATTAACAGTTGTGATAAGTACTATAGAAATCCCACTGGGCTTGACTCTCCACTCTGTCCGATCTCCATTTGGACAGAGTGAATGGGGAGGGGCTGGAGGGAGTCAGCTGGGGCTCCTGACTGAGAACTAGAAAGCTCAAGAACAAGTTAGCTGTAACCTGAACATATGCCAATGAAGGATCAAATATAGAGAAGCATCACCATGATCCCCTACCTACCCACAACCTGCCCGCTGAATGCTCTCGCCACATGCCTCCTTCCCTTTATGTCAGTGTAGTGGAGCAGGGGCAGCTGACATAGGAGGCAATGGAGCTGCCTCTGCCAGATTTCTACCAACAGAATGTCCCCCAGGACAGGAAGAATTCTCCACTGGTCAGCTCTGTGGTTGCAGGACATTTTGCTCTGCTTGTGCAACTCAAAGTGAATTTAGCAGACCAGAGAATCTACAGGTACAACACCATCTCACTATACCTTGATATATACTATGTAAAATACTACACATGCATAATTCCAAAAGAAAAACAACATCAAATGGCCTGGGGCATAATCTGTCAGAGCAGCAAGTCCAATACTCAGGAAATGCATGGATGTATTAACTGTTTCTTCTGCTTCAGTCAATGGCAAAATACAAGTGGCTACTATAGCAACATCACATGGTGCATTTGTTATCTCTGAGTGAGAATGTAGTAAAGGAAGAAGCAGATCAGCATGCCATGTGTGCTTTCATATTTTTGGAATGTTTCTAGGGAAAACATCTGTTCAGATGCTTCCCCAGGTTTTATGGCTTTGGTAGAATTTGTGGGTGAGAGGTGGGGTCTGTTGGTCTTTTTTTGCGTTTTTCCTCTGCAAAATTACAGATTTTTAATAGGAAAATGTGGAACCTTTGTAGCTTTAGCCATGATTTTGTTACCCCTGGGGAGAAGCTATACTATTTTTGCTTCTAATATTTAATTAAATGAATAGGGATCCAAGTAGTCATAAAATCAGTAATAATATGAGGAAACATATGGGCAGATGAATTAGGGCTGGGAGGTTGACTAAAGCCTTTCTGGGCTAGTTAGAAAATATAGTTTTAAAATTTGAGCACAGTTTGTGTTTGTACAATGCCTAGCACAATGAGGTGCTTGTCCATAATGAGGGGTCCAGGAACTGTGGTAATAATAATAATATGTAAACTATTATTATATCAGAGAATGGACAGTCTTGTGGTTAAGGCACCTGGCTGGGGCCACAGGAAACTTGCATTCAAGCCTTGATCATACCACAGAGTTCTTGTGCGTCCTTGACCAAGTTACTTAATCTTCGTGTGGCTTAGTTCCCCATATGATAACACTTTCGTGTCTGTTTTGTCTATTTAGACTAAAAGCTATCTGGGACAGGCGCTGTCTCTTAATATGTGTCTGTAAAGCACTTAGCACTAGGAGGCTCAGATCTTGGCTTGGGCCAATTAGCTGCTTTTATAATACAAATAATAATCAGGAAATAATTTATAGGGGGCATAAGTGATCTTTCTCACGTTCAGACTGAGACCAGTTTCAACCCATCCTGAACAGGGAGGAAACTGATTCATACAAAAAGACCTTTTGGCCAGAATTGAAAGTGATACCTGTTTGAGGATCTAGAGTATCCATTACATTTCTGTTTTTTTTATCATTACCAAAATACTGTTTAAAAAGTTTTGCCAGTCCAGTGGAAGCTTCTGGTAAAGAAGCCTAATCCAGGAAATTTCATACCTGATTTACAGGGCAAAGAGGTTCAGATTACAAAGCAGCTTTATCGCTCACTAATCATACCCACTTCACCACGATAAGAAATCTTTTGTTCCTGCTAAACATCACTTTATTCGCCAGATATCCTACTTTCAATGAGAGATCCCTAAATGAAGAAACGTATATGTGAAATACTAGGAAAAAGTGAGGGCAAGGCTACACTACAAAATTAAGCTGACATAAGGCAGTTTACAGTGGCCTAACTATGGAGATGTACACAATGCAATGCTCCTTCTGACATTTTAACTCACCTACTATGTCAACATAATAAAACTGCCCGGACGAGAGGCAATGTATTTAGAGCAACACAGTGTCAATGTAGACACTGCGTTGCTTATGTCACTCTGAGTGGCCTCCAGAAGGTGTCTCACAATGCCTACTGAGACCTCTCTGATCACCGTTCTGAACTCTGCTGCCCTGCAGCGAGGTGCACAGGTGAACGCTCATCCTCCTTTAAAGCCCTGGGAAGTTTTGAAATTGCTCTTCCTGCTTGCTCAGCATGGAGAGCAACTGCCCAGCTGACCATGCCAATTCCACGCAGCCAACGTCCTCTTGCCTGGAGTCTGTGGGAGGTGGTGGATCTCCTGTGTCAGTGTGGCGGGGAGGCTGTGAAGTCACATCTCCACTCCAGCTGCAGGAACTTTGATATCTACAGCAAGATGGTTCAAGGCATGGTGGAGAATGGCTATGACAGGGACATGCTGCAGTGCCTCATAAAAATCTAAGAGCTGAGGCAGGCATACTAGAAAGCAAGGGAGGCAAATAGATGCTCTAGTGTGAAGCCACAGACATGCTGCTTCTCCAAGGAGGTGCACACTATCCTTGGTGACAGCCCCACTTCCACTGCCAAGAGCCCTGTGAAGTCACTGGCCCCCAGAGTGAACCCAGAGGATGATGTGCTGGACTAGAAAGTGGAGGTGGAAGAGAATGGTGGGCACACATGGTGGTGTGGCAAGTCAGGACCTCTTTCTGAGTCCTGAACAGTCTAGCTAGTCCCAGCAGTCCAGCTCTGGTGAGCTTGATGCAGAGGAGGAAACTTCTGGCAAGTACTCATTATGCTGCAATACTGCAGAGACATAACTGGTTAATCGGTCTACAAGAGGTAGTGAAATAAGCAACATAGGAACTGTCTCAATCTGCTTCTCATCCCCCCATACAGCTAGGCAGAGGGCGCTCTCTGGAAAAGTTTGTTTATGCACACCGGGATGTCCCGTAAATCCTCCATAGAGATCTCTAAGAATGTTTCCTGGAGGTACTCTGCAATCCTCTACCAAAGGTTTCTTGGGAAGGCTGCTTTGTTTCTTCTCCCACGGTAGGAATCTTTGCCATGCCACTCAGCAATTACTTCAGCAGGCACCATAGCGGTGAACAGGCTAGCAGCCTATGGACCCAGTCTGCAGGCACATATATGCGGGAGCTGGACCCTTGCAGCCTTGGTAACCTCAGGAGTGAGATATCAGCTGCAATCACCCCAGCCTGTGGAAACCAGTGCTGATATTCTATGCACTGATACTGGTACCCCATGACTACCTTCCCCTTGGAACCAACTTATCCCCTCCCCGGCTGAGGCTACCAGTATGCCAAGGGAAAGTGAGAAAGATGCGCTTATTGTTTGTTTGGATCAAGGATGTAAGTGCACTGATAATAACATCTCTGCCTATTGTTTCTTTAGCAGCTGCAGATGTGCCCTTGATGGTGTCCCACACACCGTCTGAGTGCCCCTCTCAGATAAGGAAAATGAATTTGGAGGAGTAAAGCAGACATGTTCAATGAGATGCTGCAGTCTTCTAGTGCCTCAGATTATGAGCAGAGAGCACGGAGGGGGGCAATAGTGCTGAATTGCGGAGGGATAGTCAGGATAGGAAACTGGGGAAGGAAGAGATGATAACGCTGCTCAGGGAGCAAACAGACAGGATGTGGTCCCTAATTGAACTTCAGTCTGAACATATCCATGTCCATCTCCTCCTGCAGCCCATATAAAACTGCCTTCCTGCACCTGCAGAATCTGTGTGTCATTCCTGAAATTTTCCATCACAAGAATAAGGCAGTGGCAGCCCATTCTCCTCAGTAGCATCACTCACTCCCAGCTCATTATCACAGGGCACCATAGCTGAATTAAAGAACCCCATGAATGATCACAAGTGGGGCCCTTCTTAAATATTTGTGCTCAGTTTATAGGTTGATAATAGAATGGAGAAGCCAGTCTCTTGAGAGATGAAAAAAGCAAGATTTTAACCAATGAAACCCCGGGTTAAGCCCCACCCTTCTCACTTTGACCTAAGCTGTCATGATGTGGGAGTAGAGTGCTGGCATGCCTGAGGATATTCTGAGAGCAATGGGTAGCATGGCTTAGGATAGCCGGGGTACCACGCACTGCACGGAACACTAAAAAAATCTTCTAGTGCCCAAGCCTGCTTCCTTTGATGTCAGTGTCACAATTCCTGCCATGCCAGATGAGGAGCATAAGAAGCTCCTCATTAAAGGACCAATCTTTCTTTCATTGATCCTGCGCTATCCTATCAGTCAGTGAATCATTGCAAAATCAGCAAAAACAATGAGTCCTCTTGGCACCTTAGAGACTAACGAATTTATTTAGGTATAAGCTTTCGTGGGCTAAAACCCACTTCATCAAATGCATGGAGTGGAAAATACAGTAGGCAGGTATAAATATACAGCACATGAAAAGAAGGGAGTTGTCTTACTGAGTTGGGGGTCAGTGCTAACGAGCCAATTCAATTAAGGTGGACGTGACCTATTCTCAACAGTTGACACGAAGAGGTGAATACCAAGGAAGGGAAATCACTTTTGTAGTTCTAACAATTCCAATGCAATCAAGGTGGCCCATTTCAAACAGTTGACAAGAAGGTGTGAGTATCAGCAGAGGGAAATTAGTTTTTGTAGTGACTCATCCACTCTCAGTCTTTATTCAGGCCTAATTTGATGGTGTCTAGTTTGCAAATTAATTCCAATTCTGCAGTTTCTCGTTGGAGGATGGTTTTTAATTTTTTGTTGTTGAAGAATTGCCACTTTTAAGTCTGTTATTGAGGGTCCAGGGAGCTTGAAGTTGTCATGGTATAATTCCCCACTCTGAACCTTAGCGTACAAAAGATGGGGCACCAGCATGAATTCCTCTAAGCTCAATTACCAGCTTAGTACTTGTAGCGCTGCCACCAACCAGGAATTCCAGTGCCTGGTACACTCTGGTCCCCCCAAGACCTTGCCCAGGGAACCCCAAGACCCAAACCATCTGGATCTTACCACAAGGAAAGTAAACCCTTTCCCCCACAGTTGCCTCTCCCAGGCTTCCCCTCCCTGGCTTACCCTGGAAGACCACTTGATTCAAACTCCTTGAATCTTAAACAGAGAGGAAAATCCACCTTCCCCCCTCCTTCTCTCTTCCCCTCCCAGACTCTCCCTGAGAGAGACAGTAATCCTAACACAGAGAGAAATTAGCCTCTCTCTCCCCCTTCCCTCCTTTCTCCCCACCAATTCCCTGGTGAATCCAGACCCCGTCCCCTGGGGTCTCACACAAGAATAAAAAAACAATCAGGTTCTTAAACAAGAAACTTTTAATTAAAGAGAGAAAAACAGTAAAAATTATCTTTGTAGATTTAAGATGGAATATGAGAATACCCTCCCAGCCAAAGTATACAAGTACAAATTAAAATCCTTTCAGCAAAATACAAATTTGAACTCCTTCCAGCCAAATACACATTTGAACTCCTCCCAGCCAAATACACATTTGCAAATAAAGAAAACAAACATAACTAACTCACCTTATCTACCTAGTACTCACTATTCTGAACTTATAAGAGCCTGTATCGGAGAGATTGGAGAGAAACCTGGTTGCATGTCTGGTCCCTCTGAGCCCCCAGAGTGAACAACAACCAAAAACTAACAGCACACACACAAACTTCCCTCCCTCAAGATTTGAAAGTATCCTGCCCCTGATTGGTCCTCTGGTCAGGAGACAGCCTGGCTCACTGATCTTGCTAACCCTTTACAGGCAAAAGAGATATGAAGTACTTCTTTTCCATTAACTCTTAACTATCCGTTTATGACAGAAGTGTTATCCGACTGGGTTTTGAATGTTATAATTTTTGATGTCTGATTTGTGTCCATTTATTCTTTTGTGTAGAGATTGTTCGGTTTGGCCAATATACATGGCAGAGGGGCATTGCTGGCACATGATGGCATATATCACATTAGTAGATGAGAAGGTGAACAAGCCCCTGATGGGGTGGCTGATGTGGCTAGGTCCTATGATGGTGTCCCTTGAATAGATATGCTGACAGAGTTGGCAACAGGGTTTGTTACAGGGATTGGTTCCTGGATTAGTGTTTTTGCTGTGTGGTGTGTAGTTGCTGGTGAGTATTTGCTTCAGGTTTAGGAGCTGTCTGTAAGCAAGGACTGGCCTGTCTCCCAAGGTCTGTGAGAGTGAGGGATCATCCTTCAGGTTAGGTTGTAGATCCTTGATGATGCACTGGACAGGTTTTAGTTGGGGGCTGTAGGTGATGGCTAGTGGCATTCTGTTACTTTCTTTGTTGGGCCTGTCCTGTAGTAGGTAACTTCTGCAAAATCAATCTTGTCCTGCTAAATGCTAAAAGAGAGGTTCTCCTGCAGCATAATTTATTTTCCTGGATTATGCATCCTCTGTCAAAAAGAGGGAAGAGTTCTGCAGATGCAAAAGCTGATCTAAAATATTTGGAATTAGGAGACGCTGTCTTATATATATATTTTTTTAATAGCATGACCAATCTCAAATGTTCAGAAAGCTGGCACACACTGCAATTTCATCAGGGATTGAAAAACTGGCAGTGAGGTAGAAACTGGGACTGAACCTACGCCAAGACAGAATGAACAATGGACTGTCTGGTAAATGGAAGACTTTTCCAGAACGTCATCCATATTTTTTCCTACAGATCTGCTGTAATAGGTCTCCTCAGCGACTTCATGTAACAAGATCTCCAGCAGCACACGGACACTGAGGCAGTTGAAGCTGCATGAATGTGAGGTTCCACAGAGATGTACATAGATTAGGCTGATGTGGGAGGAAGGGCCTAGGAATGTGTTCCTCACAGCATCTGTACTATGAACCCTTGGTATAATACTCTATGGCTAGAATTATTACCTTGCTCCCCCTCTGCACTAACCTGATGTAGCAACATGTAGCCTGTAATTAAGGCTGAGAGTCTAGCTAATGCTTCTTGGAGAAGGAAAAATGTTGTATTAGAAGGCTGAAAAATTAGTACTTAATAGTATAGCTATAGTGTGTTTCTATTTATAGTCTGTTAGTATAATTATAATGATTGTTTAATTCAGACAATGACCAGAGTGTACTAGGAACTTTACTAATATAGAAAAAGGCAAAATCTCCACCCTGTAGAGCTCACCGTCTAAAGTAGAACAAAGGTTGTTCCTTCCCAAGAGGTCCTAGCATAATAATTTTCCTTAGAGTTCCCTAGTCCTGGTTTGGTAATTCAGCTAGGCTTCTTGCTGCTACTTAGATAGAAGCTTTTCTTCTGTTTTTGTACAGCACCTAGTATAATGGACTCCTCGCCTATGACTGGGGCTCCTGGGAACTAGACCAATATAATTAACAACACCCAGGTGTTCTGAGATCCACTCCAGCATTCTGTCCACTAGGCCACACTGCCTCCCTGCAATTACTGTATTAATATCAGAGATGGACTCAAGTCAACCTCAGATCCAAATCACCCTAACCATGGGCTAAGTTCAGATGTGGATCCAATTTTCCTATTGCCTTCTTCATTTCAATAATGGGCCAAACCAAAACCGTATACCTGGAAACTGAAAACTCTGCCAAGTTTGGGTTTGGATATACTTGTGAAGCATTGGAGCTGTAATCTATCCCTAACTTAAGAACTCACTTACTTACAAAGTTCACAGGTATTTACATTTCCCCCATCAAATTTCCTGTTTGTCACGAAACCCTCATCTGCTGAAGCCCCAGTGACATTTGCTAGAGCTTTTGACTGGTGTGAAAAGCTTGCACTACCTACCAGATCACATCTAATCAGCATTTCTTTATTTAAACATATTAATTAGTTGGCTGGTGAGCCAATCCACTGGCTATTGTGATAATTGTGAGACTCCCAAGCAGCCTTCCCCTCACCTCTCATCTGACAGAGCAATGCAGTTAGAAATAGCACTATTAGGAATGCTGGTTCATCTTTGTTTCAACCCACTTAAAGTGCTTTTATCTGTAGATTTGCCTTGAACAAGATCCTACTCAAATTGCATAAAACCCAAGATAAACCTCCCCTTTCAGATTATGGTTTTCAACTGAACTCCTGTGCACTGAAGAGAGGGCCCCAAATTCTTGCCTGTTTTAAGAAAACCTCTTTGAGTAATCCCTTGAGTTTACCTAAAGGGCTTGGATTTCCTAATGGATGCTTTGATGACAGGAGATAAGAGCCAAAAGGTACCTTTATTCTCTTAGAAATTGCTCCAAATAAACAACCTTGATGATTAAAGCTAATAGAAATACCTGGAAGATTGATAGCTTGCAAAGCACTGTTGAGTGAATGAATAACTTCCCCTTTAATTTCAAAAGCCAATATTTGTCCACATTTGCTGCCTTTTAAAAAAAGTGCAACCTTTTTTGAACCAAGTGTTGATCAGGAACAAACAGACACCATTCAGCTATTGTTTGAATTTTAAACAAAGCTTTGCTACTTGGGTTATTGAAGCACCATTCTGCACTAGCCCATTTATAATAATTCAAACATGGCACAGGGTGGGTTGTTAGCGTAGAGTACATATAAGTGTGAACATGATATCCTTGTAAAAGCCTTAATTATGTGACAGGACACTGTACTCTGGTGTAACATATGGGGGTTTTCAATTGCATAAAGGGCCTGTATAACTTCTATATCAGTTCCCAAGCAATGTATGTATCAGAGGCTTGGGAAAATGGAAACCAAATTCTGCAGCAAATAAAAGTCCTAAACTTTTGCAGTGCTGTTTTATGAAGCAATGTCTTTCAACAGCAGTTCTGACTTAGTTCATGTTCTGATGAAATCATTGCTCACAAATGCCAAGAAATATTCAGCTGTAAAACTTTTGGCAAAAAGTAGGCTCTTGTTGGAATCACCTGCTTCAAAACATCTGTGAGTAAGGAATCCACTGCAGAGCTAATAAAAGGCTGAAGAGACCGAAACTTTCAGTAACACCTCATAACATAAGAAGTGCTCACAATGCCACCAAGCACCGTTGTCTGGAAGGTGGGTCGTGTACATTCCAGAATTCATTTTCAATTTTTTTTAATGATTCCCAGTGTCAGAGAATGCAATATGGGAGTGTATCACATTACCAAACATTTTAACAACAGAGCTACAGACAGTTTAGTGTTTGGCTTTGTAAGATGCATCCTTGAGGGTGGGAGGGGGATGAGGGGTTTATTCTTATATTGAAAATTCCTGAGCTTTCTTGCACACAACAAAAGCAGAATCTTAAAGGGTCTGTTCTGAATGAGTGGTTAAGAACTGGAAAAAGTACAGAGAAAGGCAACAAAAATTATTAAGGGTACAGCACAGCTTCCATATGAAGAGAGACTAAGAAGACTGGGACTGTTCATCTTAGAAAAGAGATGACTAAGGGGCAGGAACGGGATATGATAGCGGTCTATAAAATTATGAGTGGTGTGGAGTAAAAGTGTTATTCACCTTTTCACATAATACAAGAACCAGGTGTCACCCAATGATATTAATAGGCAACAGGTTTAAAAACAAAAGGAAGTATTTCTTTACACAATGCAGTCAACCTGTGGAACTTATTCCCAGAAGATGTTGTGAAGGCCAAAAGTATAATTGAGTTCAAAGAAGAAATAGATAAGGTCATGGAGAATAGGTCCATCAATAGGTATTAGCCAAGATGGTCAGGAATGCAATCTCATGCACTGAGTGTCCATAAACCTTTGACTGTTAGAAGCTGGGACTGTGTGGCAGAATGGATCACTCAATAATTGGCCTGTTCTGGTCATTACCTCTGAAGCATCTGGCACTGGCAACTGTTAGAAGACAGGACACTGGGCCAGATTGACCATTGGTCTGACCCAGTTTGACTGTTCTTATGTTCTATAGATGTTTCATAGGGCTGTTAACAGGGCCGGTGCAAGGAAGTTTCGTGCCCTAGGCGAAACTTCCGCCTTGAACCCCCTACCCAGCTAACCCCGCTCCCCCCATGGCAGCTAACTCAGCACCCCCACCCAGGGATCCCCTCTGCAACAGCTACCCCCCCAACGCAACAGCTAACCACTCTCCCCCCCCCGTCC
This sequence comes from Gopherus evgoodei, assembly GCF_007399415.2. Lineage (NCBI taxonomy): Eukaryota > Metazoa > Chordata > Testudines > Testudinidae > Gopherus > Gopherus evgoodei. The sequence goes on from NC_044324.1 coordinate 34,141,912, forward strand.
CCCCATGGCAACTAACCCTGTCCAGGGAGACTCCCCCTGTCCTCCCACGGCAGCTAACTCTACCTGGAGAGACTTTCCCTTTCTCCCCGCCCTGCCACGGCAGCTAACCCTGCCTGGGGAGACCTCCCCCCATGGAAGCTAACCCTGCCTTGGTAGCCCGCCCTAGCTCACCTCGGCTCTGCCTCCTCCACTGCGCACGTCAGCGTTGCTCTAATTCTCTTCCCCGCCCACGCTTGCAGAGCTGATTGGAGGAGACTTAGAGCTGGGCTGTGTGCTCAGCGGAGGAGGCAGAGTAGAGGTAAGCTGAGGCGGGGAGCTGTTCCCCTGTTGCCCCCTCCCCCATTACTGTGGGCAGCCCTTCCCGCACTCCCCCGCCACCCAGCTCACCTCCACTCCACCTCCTCACTTCAGGGGACTTTTAGGAGCCCCCAACCACTAGGCTTCCTAGGCAGCCGCCTAGTTTGCCTAAATGGTTGCACCGACCCTGGCTGTGAAGCATCCTTTATGTGGTGACAGACCTGTTGAAGGATACAGCCTGTTTTCTGAGAGGATCTGGAAACAGAATTCATTAGGCATTTTAACCAACTAGTTAAAGACAGCCATGTTGACCTGACCTAACTTGGCATTTCTTAGTTCCACCTAATCAGTACAATTCTTTCCCACTCTCTTAACCCTGAAAACCTCATATAATTTGTGAGAATTAAAAATGGAGCAAGGAAGTAGAGCTGTTGTGTCATTAGCAAAGTGAAATATAAATAAATACTGTCTCCCACCAGGAATGTTATGAATCATCATTCCGTGTGAAGATTTAAAATAAGAAATGCATTGCAAAATATGTTTAAGTTGCACTAAAGGGGCTGATTTAACAGGCAAACAAACAAGCAAGTGAAAAATCCAGTCTGATGCTTTGTTCCTAACTCACCACTGGTGGCCATGCTGAGGGACTGGTGCATGTCCATTACCCCACCACATGTGCACACACATAGGGATGTGCAGAAAGGTGCAGGGTGGAAGGGTTGAGGTTAGGGAAATTAATTAGGGTTGTGGAGTAGGGTTATGTTGCATTAATTTTCAAAGGCTTTTGCACCCGTGTTTGTTCACTCAGGTTGATAAAGGAATGTCCTTGACTTCCTCCAAGAGGTCATGCCTCCAGATAACAACCTCAACCACTTAATGTGCTTATACGAAGCATAGGTCCCATTTCTCTTCCTCTCAAGTTTTGGACTCTCATCTAGGTTTTTTTCCCTTGGTACTGCTATGATGAAGATGTTTGCTGTGAAGGGCAGTGAGAGAGTTTCACATACCTCTAGCAAACATGTAGTAAAACATGGGGCCTGGTGTGATGCCAATGCATCTTGTGTACTTACACCACAGGATGAAATTGACCCAATATGGGCTATCTTGTCAGAGATCCTGAAGAAGAACATAAGGCATAGAGACCCTAGCTTTGGCTGCACGGTAAGGATCCCTCTTATGTCCTTGCTTAAGATTCTCAGATCCAGACACAGGAATTTGACAGTGCTACATGCCAACTCGCTCCCCTACCTCTGAGAGCAGATGAGGAATAAGTTGCTGGGGATGGGTGAGGGCTTGCCCTCTAATGCACCAGCAAGGTCAGTGGGTGTTATTTTCCTACTGGCATAGGCCAGCAGCAAAAAGGAAGCATAGAGGGAACTGTACTGCTAAGGCTGTGCTGTTCCTTACCCATGGCTCAAAGTGGAACCACAATCTATCCCAAAGACAGGGCACAAAAGAAGAGATAAAGCAGAGAAGTGATATCACAGAAGACTATGGGTGGCATTTCCAAAAGCGCTCAACGTTTCCTCCCACTGATGTCAATGGTACACCTCCTGGGCACGGAGCTAAGCTAATGCTGAGTGCTCTTGCAAATCCCACTCAACAAGACTAACTATAATTAGTCTGCTGACCTGTATTTGAACTCACCGGACTGCTCAAAATAAAACCCTGTACAAATACCAACAGCAGCCTACGACTAGTTCACATCATGGCTTAATAATAACCTGCATCATTTTATTTTTAAAATCAGTCTTTTTTAAATTAGAGGAGCACCAAGAAAAAAAGGGTTGGAAAATTCCAATGGCTACCAATAGTTCAGCTTAAAAGTGGCCAATCCCTTCTTATTAACCCCTTTAAAAAAAAAAAAGCTGTAAAACTGGGACCTTTGTCTGCCAGGTTTCAGACTGGAATACATTTTTACAGGGCTTATAATCCCCTGAACAAACTGAGTTTATAATGGAAGTACTGACAGACCTTTAGGTATAGCAGCTTTCCTAAAAGCTCAGCTGTATTTATTTTTCATTACGCTTAAATATAATTGGCAGAGGTTTAACTATAGTTCGGCCTGATGAGAACCTTTTCATTTAAACATCAGTTCTGGGAAATAGGTCCTTTCTCGGGTGCCCTTTTGGGTTATTACGCATGTAATTTTTGGTTGCTTTTCCTTGTTAGTGTGTCTGTTATCCCTTTAAATTAAAATGAAGAATAGGCATTCTGATTAACTGAATGGTGCTGAATTGCAGGTGCAATGCCATTGTGAAGAATTCTACTACCAGTTCCATATTTTGTTTTCGATTAAGAAGTATTTGAGCTGGCTGGACAAGTCCGTGGATGAGCTGCATGCTGATATGTGTGGATCTTTGATGCTCTCTTGAAAGTGTCTTGAATTTTCTGAGCAGGTGGGTAGGTGAAGGGGGAGGAGACTAGAGCTGGGCAAAAGTTTTCATCTGTAATTTTTTTCTATAAAAAAAATACAGGTTCAGCAACAACAAAACATTTCTAGGGTGCATGTAGTTTTCACCTAATTACTAGTTTCTATTAAAAAAATCCACACACACACACTCAAAAAGTTTTCATTGACATTTTCAAAAGAAATCAGTTTGATTTGGGGAGGGAGGGGAGGTTGAAGCAACTTTTCCTTGAATTTTATCTTTAACTTTTTTTTTAAAAGTGGTCATTATCAAAATGAAACTTTTTGTTCAACACAAAACTAACATTTTAACTGTTTTAAACTGCCAAGCAAAGAAAATTATTCAACTCTAGTGGAGACTGTTGCAAAACTACAATAATGGAGGTGACAAGTGCAGCCTCTGGGGCAGATCTGGGGGAAGTAGTTTGAATTGCTGTCAAGCAGCCTCATTAAAGAGGTGCTCGCAGTCTCTGGAGTGAACCAAGTCCTGTCCTAAGTGGAAGGTTACCATGACGTAGGGCCTTGAAGAATGGCAATGAGAGAAGCAAGAAAGGGAATCTTAGTGGAGCTATCCCAAGCTGTATGGAACAAATCCTAACCTGTCTTCCTCCTCAGGTGAAATGCTGACTGAGAACTGCGGGATTTAGTCCTTTCTTTTTAATCATCATTATTCTTGTATACATAGAAGCATGACAGACAGGCAGCAAATCATCATAATTTATACAAAAACATAAGGAATTATGCAATATGTTTGGGCCAACTCCATGAGACAGCCTAATTAATAGATTTTGAGATCAGCGGGACCATTATGATAATTTAATATGACCTCCCGCAGAACACAGGCTAAAGAATCTCACTCAGTAATTTCCATATGAAGGCCATAATTTCTGTTTTGAGCGATTGCATCTCTTTTAGAAAGGTATCCAGTCTTGATTTAAAGACTCCAAGTGACAAAGAATCCACCATGTCCCTAGGCAAGTTGTCCAAGGGGTTAGCAGTTAGAAGTCTACATCTTGTTTCCAGTTTATAGAATGACAGAAATCACAGAAATATAGGGCTGGAAAGGACCCTAAAAGGTGATCTAATCCACCCCCCATGCTGAGGCAAGACTAAATATATGTAGACCATCCCTGACAGGTGTTTGTCCAGCCTGTTCTTAAAAACCTCCAGTAATGGGGATTCTACTACCTTCCTTGGCAACCTATTCCAGTACTTATGATCTTGTTATGTGTTTGTCTGAAAAATTAAAGAGCCCGCCAGTATCAGGTATCATTTCCCTGTGTATGTAGCTATAGAAAATGATCAATTTACCTCTTAAACCACTCGTCTAGAAGTTAAATAGATTGAGCTCCTTAAGTCTCTCACTGTCAGGCAGTTTTTCCATACTTTGAATCATTCTTGCAGGCCAAGGATTGTGTTGACCTTCTTAGATGCAGCATTCCACTGGGAGTTCATGTTCCGTTGGTTATTCATTATGACACTGAAGTGGTTTTCAGAATCACTTCTTCCAACGTCACAACCCACCCCTACATCCTGTAAATAGGCCCTACAGTCTTTACTAATTTATATATGAACTTTTTGCTGGCTATGTTATGACACATATTTGATTGTATCCAGTTTACCAAGGAATCCAGTTTGTGCTGTATATATGACCCATGTCCAATAATGTTGGGGTTATCTGCAAGTCCGATCAATGATTATGTTTTCTTCCAGATAATTGCAATAAATATTGAAAAGCATTGGTTCTGCAGGAATAGGCTCTTGACTCAACAAGAATCACCTGCATTCATTAATGATTCTCCATTAACAATTATATTGAGATCTGCCAGTGAGTCAATATGTACCATAATGATTCTGTATAATCTGGACTAAGTGGCATGTCACAACATAGAGGTTACATTGGAGCTGTAGCTATAGTTAGCTGATGAAATTTGCAGGACACAACACACACATATGCATGCACACACACACACAAGGCAACTTTACCTTGGATTTACATGTACAGTTCCCATTAGAGTCAATGGAAGACTTGTGTACACATCTAAAGAGAGAGTTTGGCTGACAGCATTTAGATATTTAAAAATTAAATTTTCCTTAGCCTGGCTAATTGAGGGCCTTAAGCACATATTGGCAGTGGCACTGGGAGTTCGCACTCTAATTTTAAAGAGACCTAACACTTTTGATGTTGCAATAATATGCACACTATATTTGAAAAACTTAGAGATAATGGCAATGGCTATGTTGTTCATTAAGACCCTGATCCATCTTCCAATGCTCATCAGAGTCTTCTCATTGATTTCAATGAGGATCATATCTGACTAGAATATTGAAAATCAGGACTTCTAAAAACATTATAGAAGAGATAGGTAGTTTGGGCAATTGAAATACATCTTGTGTACTTGCACATATTATAAAGGTTCTCCACGGAAAGTCTGGTACCCTGGGACCAAAAGCACATCAGACATTAGTACACAGAAAAATCTGGTTGGTATTGCACTAAGTAAAGTTCTCTACACATCCAGTATCATTTCCACAGCAGGAAGTGAAAACCAGACACCAAACCAAGAGTGAGAGGAAAGAAAAAAAAGAAAAAAGAAAAGCAATGAATCAAACCATTAAGACATTAAATAGACTGTCTCTGTTCTGCATCCACTAGCCTTACATATTCCAGTTGGTAGCCAGACACTGGAGCAGATTTAAGGAATTAGCAGAGTCCCTTTCCTGAGATGGGATTTACCGTGTTTGTGTTCTCTTTATATACACACTCAATACTTAATCTGGGAACTTTTGTCATCTACAGGAAGCAGCTCTACCAGGAAACCAAAAAACTAGCCTGCCACTTTTCCAAGCCAGAATGAGCTTTGTTATGCTCATCTCAGCTGAATATAGCTTTGTTCATCCCTCCTAGAACTTCACCCAAGTCAACGTTGAGTGTGCTGCAGAGGAATCAGCAGAATCAAGTGTACAGCTGTGCTAATTTGGCATACAGGGTTTTTCTAGAGTGTTTGCTCCCTGGCCTGCTAGCAGTGAGAGTTTTGGAAGGAAGACTGACACAGAGGGCTTACAGAGAATGAAATGTTGAGAATAGAGCAGATGATTTATTCCTGGAGTTGAATCAGCATTTTTTAGGCTTGATGTAATTGACAAAGACTGTCCTCTAAGCCCAGCACTTTTTAAATGGCTATAATGATGTTTGTGATCACTCCCAAGATTATTCTATTGCCAGCAGCAGACCAGATTGTGCCCCAGAGACTTTCAATACATGGATCTCACCTCTCACTTGGAAAGGGGCCTACGTTACTTATACAGCATCATTCCCCTGTAATGGTGTTGTATCCATTTGGTCCCTTCTCAATGTGAAAGAAAGCCAACCTTCATGCTAACCTGTGCTTTACAGTTCCAACCTGAGGCTCTGTATTCTGGGTTGGTGGCCTGCTCTTTCAAGGTTGCTTTCCTCTGGGGACATGGCTACTGTGGGACAGAGGAGGCAAAGTGTTGCACAAATTGGTTCCTGCATCTTTTCTTTTCAGATGGAGAGTAAAGAACCCTCACAGACACACACAGCCCTTGGATCATCTCCCTTTAAGAAGGAGAGTAAAGATTCCTCAGACAGTCTGAATGGAAAAAGTACCAGTAAATGGTTTCTAAATCACTTCCTGCTGCAGAAAGGTAACAAAACAGAGTATGTAGACCCCCACTGTGCCGAAAAGGAGAAACAAACTGTGGTCTTTAAGCAAAACGAAGCTCAAAGAAGTACTTCCTTCCTTGTGTGTAGCAGGTTGACTGGGAAGCCATTTCCAGCACATCCCTTTTCATTATACATGTTCCAGTTCAGGCTGGGTTTCAGGGAGGCAGATAAGACCCAGCAGCCTCTGGACTCTGTGTGAGTCCCTGTTTGTGACTCTAGGGCCTTGGTTACACTGGAGAGTTGCAGCACTGTAAACCCACCACCAGTGCTGCAACTTACTCACCGTCCACACTTGCAAGGCACATACAGTGCTGCATCTCCCTGATTGCAGTGCTGGCTGTACTCCTGCTCTTCTTGGGGTATAAGGATTGCAGCGCTGGTGATGCAGTGCTGCTCTGCAAGTGTGGCCAACAAAAGCGCTGTAATTGGCCTCCAGGGTATTAGGAGGTATCCCAGAATTCCTGTTCAGCCACTCTTCTCATCAGTTCAAACTCTACTGCCCTGGCCTCAGGTGACCCGCCCTTTAAATGCCCCGGGGAATTTTAAAAATCCCCTTCCCATTTGCTCAGCCAGGTGTGGAGTGCAATCAATCCGTGAATCTTTCCAGGTGACTATGCCTCCATGCACCAAATGAGCCCCAGCATGGAGCAATGGCGAGTTGCTGGACCTCATCAGTGTTTGGGGTGAGGAAGCTGTGCAGTCACAGCTGCACTCCAGCCATAGGAATTACGATACCTATGGGCAGATATCAGGGGCCATGCTGGAAAGGGGCCATGAGAGGGACGCGGTGCAGTGCAGGGTTAAAGTGAAGGAGCTGCGGAGTGCCTATTGCAAAGCCCGCAAGGGAAACCGCCACTCAGGTGCTGCCCCCATGACCTACTGTTTTTACAAGGAGTTGGACATGATACTTGGAGGTGACCCCACTGCCAATTCGATGACCACGACGGACACTTCAGAGCGGGGGCGGGGAGGGTGGGTTAGAAGAGGGGGTAGGGGAGGAGGGGAAGGAAACAGAGAGTGAGGGTACTGGGGTGGGGGGAGACACCTCGGACTCCCAGGAGGCATGCAGCCAGGAGCTCTTCTCAAGCCAGGAGAAAGGTAGCCTGTTACAGAAGCTGGAACTAGTTGGAGAAGGACAAGCAGAGGAGCGGGTTCCCGGTAAGCAGCTTTTAGTTTCAGGATGCAAATGTTTTGGGAGAGGAGGTGGGGTTTGGGCTGCATGCATGCATGCCTAGATGTGGAATAGCCCATTGATGTGGTCTATCACGTCGCGGTAATCGGCCTCGGTAATCTCTTCAAAAGTTTCAGCTAGAGCGTGGGCAATGCGCTTGCACAAGTTTATAGGGAGAGTCACTGTGCTCCTTGTCTCAGTCAGGCTAATGCATCCGCGCCACTGTGCTGCGAGGGGTGGAGGGACCATTGCTGCACACAGACAAGCTGCATAGGGGCCAGGGCGGAATCCGCATTGCTGTAGAAGACCCTCCTGCTCTTCCCAGGTGACCCACAGCAGCGAGATATCTTCCAGGATTAACTCCTGTAGAAAATGTTGGGAGAGTGTTCAGTGTAGGTGCCCCCTGCAGCATTTTGCTCTCCCCAATGCACAGAAACCCCTGCACATCTCTGAAGCAATCAGTCCCCCTTACTCACCATTTCCTGCCTCCTGTGGGTTAGGTGCGCTCTGTTTGGTATGGGAAAAGTATGCTAAAGTGAAGACTGCAGACGCCTTCACTGTGTGGGAATAATTGTCTGGGTGAGATTATAAACAATGCAGCCTGTGTCCTGTTTTAACTGTTGCCATTTTTGCCTTTCGAACAGTGTCCCTGACTATTGGACTGCCCGTATCATCCACTGGGCAGAGGCTACAAAACCTCAGGAAGAAGCCGCGAAAAAGCAAAGAAGACATGCTTGAAGCAGTTATGGGTCACTCTGCCAGAGAGAGCAAAAAACTGCAGGACTGGAGACAAAGGGAAAGCATGCTCTGCCAGAGAAACGCAGCGGCTAAGAAGAAAAGCATAAAGCAGCTGATAAGCATCCTGGCGCACCAAGCGGACTCTATCCAGTCACTCGTAGCCATGCAGGCAGAGCACTACCGTGCCAGCCCCCACCACCATCCCAAAGCTCTTTCCCTTGTGCCCCAATGTCAGCTCCAAACCCCCTTCCCCAGCATCCAGGTTCTTACCACCACCAGCTGCCCCCAACACCTGTACATTCATCAACCAGCCTTGAGAACTACAACCCTTACCCTCTACACTCAACCCCCATCACCATGCAGTATAGCCATCCTGAAGTGCAGCAGTCACTGCACAGCACTCCAGACAGGACATATTCAAACCTGTGACTGTACAGTTCACCACCGCACCCCCCTGCCCTTTTAGGTTCCCAAAATGTTGTGTGTCTGTCAAGAAAGTTATTTTCTTTTCAATAAATGAATTCTTGGCTTTGAAAACAGTCTTTATATTTGCAGAAAGTGAAAGAAACCATAGCCCAGGAAAGAAACATGCACTGCAAATCATTTTAGGAAAAACAGATTCCTACTATTGTAACTACTGCACTTCACTCCCGTGCAAGGCACCAAACATTACTGTTGGTTTTCAGCCTCAAATTCCTCTCTCAAGGCATCCCTAATCCTTGTAGCCCTGTGCTGGGCCTCTCTAGTAGCCCTGCTCTCTGGCTGTGCAAATTCAGCCTCCAGGTGTTGAACCTCGGAGGTCCACTCCTGACTGAATGTTTCACCCTTCCCTTCACAAATATTATGGAGGGTACAGCACGCGGATATAACTGCAGGGATACTGCTTTCCCCCACGTCTAGCTTCCCATAAAGAGATCTCCAGCGCCCTTTTAAACGGCCAAAAGCACACTCCACAGTCATTCTGCACCGACTCAGCCTGTAGTTGAACCAGTCCTTGCTCCTGTCAAGCTTCCCTGTATATGGTTTCATGAGCCAAGGCATTAATGAGTAAGTGGGGTCTCCAAGGATCACAATGGGCATTTCAACGTCCCCTACTGTGATCTTCCAGTCTGGGAAAAATGTCCCGGCCTGCATCTTCCTGAACAGGCCACTGTTCCAAAAGATGTGTGCATCACACACCTTTCCAGGCCAGCCTGTGTTCATGTCAATGAAATGCCCATGGTGATCCACAAGCGCCTGGAGAACCATAGAGAAATACCCCTTCTGATTAATGTACTCAGATGCTAGGTGGGGTGGTGCCAGAATAGGAATATGCATCCCATCTATCACGCCTCCACAGTTAGGGAAATCCATTTGTGCAAAGCCATCCAGAAAGTCCTGCACGTTCCCCAGAGTCACGGTTCTTCTTAGCAGGATGCGATTAATGGCCCTGCAAACTTGCATGAACACGATTCCAACGGTCGACTTTCCCACTCCAAACTGGTTCGCGACCGATCTGTAGCTGTCTGGAGTTGCCAGCTTCCAGATTGCAATAGCCACCCGCTTCTCCACCAGCAGGGCAGCTCTCAATCTCGTGTCCTTGCGCCACAGGGTGGGGGCGAGCTCAGCACACAGTCCCATGAAAGTGGCTTTTCTCATCCGAAAGTTCTGCAGCCACTGCTCGTCATCCCAAACTTCCATGATGATGTGATCCCACCACTCAGTGCTTGTTTCCCTAGCCCAAAAGCAGCGTTACATGGTGCTGAGCATTTCTGTGAATGCCACAAGCAATTTAGTGTCACATGCATCAGGCTTCTCGATATCATCGTCGGACTCCTCACTGTCACTTTGGAACTGAAGGAATAGCTCAACTGCCAAACGTGATATGCTGGCGACACTCATCAGCAAAGTCCTCAGCAGCTCGGGCTCCATTTCCCACAGAAATCACGCTGCACAGAGACTCACAATGGCGCCAAACGTGGACGGAAAAACTGTGAGTGCTCGGATGTGATGCACCACAGGGCATTGCAACAAGAAGTGGAATGACCCGCATCCTTCTGTCCCCTTCCCACAACCCACGGCTCCAAAATGGGACGAGGTGCTCTGTGGGATAGCTGCCCACAATGCACCACTCCCAACAGCGCTGCAAATGCTGCAAATGTGGCCACACTGCAGCTCTGGTAGCTGTCAGTGTGGCCACACTGCAGTGCTTTCCCTACACAGCTGTACAAAGACAGCTGTAACTCCCAGAGCTGTATAGCAGTAAGTGTAGCCATGGCCTAAGACTTTCTATCTTGCCCATGCTCTTGGCTGTTCTAAGCACTAAAGGATAGTAGGTCCCATCACAGCACCATGGCTAGAATGTCGGTTGCAAGCACAAGATTTTTTTTCTGCCAGTTGTATACATGTGTGTAGCACTGACCTATCTGCATATTTTCCGTGCACAGTTTGGTGCCTATTTTTGAAAATTTAGCACAGTATCATTTTAGTAGTGAGGAAATATCCATGCTACTTACAGTCCATTCCCCACAAGTCTGCTCTTCATCTCATCTTTAGTAAGCTAATTAATCATGAAACTAAATGTTCATTTGTGCACATATGCACATACAGATACACACAATTATCCATCTATATGATGTGTGTGTCTGTATATACATTTTTGGTTCTTGTCATCATTTCTTTTCCCAAAATGAGACTTTTGGCAGGCTGCAAGGTTTGAATTCATATATATTTTTTTTAAAAAATATGATTTAATATTTAGTACAGGTCAAGCATTAGAATAACAGCTTAAGCCTTATGAAGGTCATTTATATAACGAGGATCATTTCAGGATCATTTATATAAATCATCCAGTTAAAGCTGATGTCAAAGTACAGCAACATAGTCTAGTGAGAAGCAGGAGATCCAGTTCTGCCTCTGACTTGCTGTGTGGGAGATTGAGCAAGTCATATTTTCTTTCTACGCCTCTGTTTGCGCATCTAGCCTTTGTCCGACGTCTCTAGTTAGGGCTTGTTTACATGGAATATTCATATCCTGACTTGCCCATAGTAACCTACAGCACACTAGCTTCCCTTGCCACCAAGTTAAAATGCATTATGGAATTTACAGTGCACTGTAGCAGTGTCCACATAGGATATTGCTGAATGGCAAGGTAGTGCACTGTAGATTCAAACCATGGCTTGCCAGGCAGTAGCATTCCTCATAGACAAGCCCTAGATTCCAAGCTTTATGAGGGCAAGACCATCTCTTACTATCTTACTACTTCATATAGCACCCATCACAAGGGGGCCCCAATCTTGGCTGGGCACTCTAGGAGCTATTGCGATGCAAATATTATAATATTTAGAACATTTTATTCAATTGCTTTATTTTTATGCTAAGGATATTTGACTGATGACATTGTATCAGATAGCCTGTGATTCAATACAAGCAAAATGCAGCCTGGTATCAAATATATTGTTTTCAAAACAGCAGCAAGAACTGCTCTTTCTCTCTCATTTTCTTATATCATGCACTGTGTGGAGCAGCTGTAGAATGGTTTGATTGATTCTACTAAAATAAATAAGTAAATAAATAAACCGGAAAGCCCCATATGGAGTTCACTGAGAGGATGCCGACAATGTTGTGCAATCAGTCCTGTGCTCAATTGCGGCCAGAAACATCCATCACACTTAAAACCCACTAAATTAAACATATCCCAGAAAACAAAAGCTGGTTTAGTGTTTCCAAGAGCTTGTTTGCCATCTTCTGTTAATTCACTAAACCAAAACTAAAAAAGTAACCACTACTATTGTGCTTGTTGCTGTTTAAGTTTGTGTTACAATTGTTACATTATGACCATGCATTCAGCATTGTAAAGGGTGAGAAAAGACAGACCATGAAGCTTCCAGTCTTAAAGACAGATGATGCAGGTAAGACAAGATACATGGGAGACTCTATAACTGTTAATTTAGGACCTGATCTAAGTCCCATTAAGGTCAGTGGAATCGTTTCCATTGACTTAATTGGGAGTGGGATCAAGCCTTTAAAGTAAAATTTCTCTCTCCCTCTCATTTTCTGCATTCTAACTTATATAAAGTTGAGGTACACAGAGAGACAGACAAACTGATTGTTGAATTCTTTACCACAGGTTGGCTTTATGGTATCAGTAGGTCTGACTGTAAATGTAAATCATTCACTCTATGTGATGAATGATGCATACCAGAGACACAGAATGCTTAAGGAACAGGGCCCAATACACCATTTTCTTAGCAGCTCACTAAGGATAATTCAGAGTAATTAACACACTTTGGTCCAGATTCTGATCTTAGTTATGCGGCTGGAGATCCATTCATTTGTAGAGCTCCATTCACTGGTCTAACTGAGATCAGAATGTGGTCCAACTTCCTGAACATACATACAGAACAGGATGCTAAATCAGCATTAGAAAATAATATTTTTAAATAATTGTATCTTGATATAGGGGGGTCCTTTGACACTGGTGGCTTGTTCCTCTCTCAGGTATAGCAGCTAACATGGGTCAGGCCAAACAGTGAATAGTTCTCAGCTTAGATCCTTAAAGGTATTTAAGAGTCTAAGGGAATTAGGTTCCTAAATGCCTTTAAGGATCTGGGCCCTTCTGGTGGTCATGCACAAGGGAAAATCTGCTGCTCAGCATGGGGATGGTCACTAGTCGAATGGCTCTCTTGCCCATTGGAGTGAAGTAAGTCACACTAGGTGATCACAATGGACTCATCTAGCTTTATAATTTATGAAATGTCACTATTTTACCTGTCTGTGTCCTATTCATGCTACTTTTTAACTAATTTCTTTAATTAAATTTTATATTAAATTTAATATAATAAAAATAATTTAAACTGTGTGGAAAATGGAATTTTCACTGAGGAAAATATTTGACATTTCTAAAGTCCATTTCTATTTGGACTCAGAACAGAAAGCCAGAATATAAAAAAAATTGATAAAAAATTCCAAAGAGTTTCGATTCAGAAATGTCAAACCAAAACAAGGTCAGCATTTTTGCTGAAAATGAAATGACTCAGCATGCTGAAATGACATCTTTTTTGTTCTGAAATGACATTATGAAATGGAACTTTTTTTGTTTAGAGGCTCCAAAAAAGAAAAAAAAAAGAATAAACAGTTTCCTTAAACTCACCATTTTCTCTGTGAAAATTTTGGATGGCAATTATGTCACATTTTCTAAGAAAATATTTCATGCAAAAAAATCAGCTGTCTTTAATAGTAATAATTTATTTACTTAGATTTAAAATAAAAATGTCCATTCAAGGTTCTAGGCACCTTAATATAATTAGTTAGACAATAAATGAAATGAAATTACACCTCAGTAGCATTAAAGTAATTGGTTCCATTAATGTTGTAAAGTCAAACACTCCAAGTTAGTAAATGTCAAAATAAGGGTTTCCCATGTCACTTTAATTCATCCCCCCTTGTACATATGCATTATGATACAGTCTTAACAACAATTCCATAGATCCCTGCCTCATTCAGTGCACTGGGTGGACAATAAACAGGGCAGAGAGTTGTGAGAAGAGTCTGTTGGGTTGAAGGCACTGGACTGGACCCAAGAGAATTGGGTTCTACTCCCGCTGTCTGCCACAGACTTCCTATGTGATGCTGGACAAGACTGCATTAAAACTCATACACACCAGGAGCAAGATTAAGTTCTCAATTCCTGGATTTCAAGTGCTTGACTTTACAATGGTAATGTTCTGTTAATGTATGGAGTATGTAACAACAGTCTTAGGGTACGGAGATATTTATCTATGACAGGATGTGAGAGGTGAGAAAGGGAATGTGGCTCCATCTCCAGCAAAGGGTAAGGAATTTCACCTCTCTGCAGCAGAGCTACTAACTTTAGAAAGGAGCTAGAACACATTGAAGATTTAGCTAAATGTTTCATTCCATCCAAAATGATTTGGTTTTGAGTGCCTGAAATTTTTAAAGGTTCATTTCTGGGTTGACACAAGATGATTATTAATTTTTATTTATTTAATGTTTGAAATTGCCAGTGACCAAAATATCCATTATTGCACATCTATACTCACCATCACTCTTGACATGTTGGAACAACAAACTTGATTGAAGGGGAAAGGAAATTAGAGAAGAGAATATGAGGAGCAACACATTAAGAAAACTAATTTGCAAGGAATCTATTTAACTTCCCTCCTCTCAGTCTCCAGAGATGTTGAGTGCTCAGCTCTACAGTGCCACCCCTGCTGTGGCTGATTAAGGGCAGCAGCAGGGTCGCCCAGAGGGAGGCCAAGTGGGGCAATTTGCCCCAGGCCCCGGGCCCCGCAGGGGCCCCACAAGCCCTGGTCCAGCGGCGGTCTGGGGATTCTGCAGCATTTTGGTGGCAGGGGGCCCTTCAGTCACTCCGGGTCTTTGGTGGCATTTCAGCTGTGGGAGGCCCTTCAGTGCTGCCGAAGACATGGAGCAACTGAAGGGTTCCCCACCATTGAAACGCTGCTGAAAACCCGGACTGCCGCCGAGTGAGTACAAATGCCGCAGCTCCCCCACTTTGCCCAAGGCCCCCTGAATCCTCTGGGAAGCAGGTCTGGTAGGGGCCTCTCAAAAAAGAAGAGTAGAGCAACTCAGCTCTACTTTGCTCCTGGTCCACTTTGCCTTCTTCAAGCTGCTGGCTCTTGTCGTTGGGAACTGAGAGATACCAGGGTGCTGGGCAAAGTTCTCTCCTCTTGGAGTCAGAGCTCTTGCCATAAAGTAAGAAAGCCTTTTCCTCCTCTAGGCTTCTGCCTTTGTCCACTCTCCACTGTGCAGCTGTGCAAAACTAGGGTCTTGATTAGGGCAACCCATCATCCAGGGCATATTTAACATGGTTCTTTTTTATACAATATATATAGCTACATATTTCATTGTCCTCAAAACTTCAATAAAATTTAATGATCAATTTCATGGTAAAATGCGTAGCAAAATACAGATGCAGCATGTCTCACTCTATCTTTTCCCCCTGACACCAACAGAGGGGGATAGAGAGTTCTATCTTTCAGAGACTCCACCATCAGGCTTATATTGGGTATGAATTTCATTTACACTAAGATCCTTTTACATTGTTCTGACAGTAAAGGCACCAGAGACTTCATTTAACTAAAACGGACATTAGCTACAAAGTTCCTTTAACTCTGCTAGAATGGTGCAACGGGGCCCTAGTGTAAGTGAGAATCAGGACCAGAGTGTATGTTATGAAAACTGTTTTGAAGGCTTGACATGCCCAACTATCTCTCCCAATAGTTTTGATTAGGATGCTGAGTGGTTCCCTATTTTTTCCTAATTGTTTTATATTTTAAATAACTGCCAAGAAATGTAGGCACTTGTCTGCATCTTTAGGTGCTTAAATACCTTTAAAAATCTGGTCCTTAAAGCCTGGGACAGGCCTCTTTATAGGCTTAAATAAACTGGAAAGGGCACTTGTCTCTAACTACAGCCCTTCCCACAGCTACACACAAACCACAAAGACCTGATCATATAGAACTGAAAAGACAAGCCACCACCGCTCAACTCCTTGCTTTTGCTGCCTTTGGGGCTTCCCCATGCCACTTTACTTTGATTTGGTTCCTTGCATGTTCCTCAGCAGGGAGAATCAGGTACTATGATCTGACAAGCAAACAGAGTGGCTGTTTCAAAAAGTGCAAGTAAGCAGCCACCTCATTAGCACCTTTAGAAGCAGCACCTCCAGCAGGAGAGGCCTGAACTCAGGTAAACTTGAAATGACTTGCCTTGTGACCATTTTCCAGAAAACTTTAAAACTGGTGCAGGGTTTGTCTGTGGGGAATGGAAATGACACATGGACAAGAAGATGACTGAGGTTGCTAGAGCTGCTGGTACTCTAACCAAAGGGGGTGGGGGGAACTAGATAAGATGGCTCCTTCCTTCCAAGCCTGGGGCCCTATAAATATGCTAGGAATGTTGGTTTCCTTCCAGAGAGGCTGATTCAGTTTCACTTATGGTGGTTTAGTTCTCACTGTCATCACCCTCCCCGTGACAGTTGCTATAGTGAGTGAGGAAGTACCTTGCCTGGTTTTGCCAACTAACACAAAAGACTGTCTGTCTCCTCTGCAATTTGGCAGGAAGCCCTTTAGCACAGGATGATGTGTAGCGGCGTGCTCAGCTCTCTCTGGACCTCACTGAGCTTACTGACACATTCCTGGAGTAAACAAGCAAGTACAAGTGATGCTGAATGGTCATTTTCCTTAGAGGAAACCTACAGCAATAGCTGCACTTGGCCCATGTGTTTTACCAGCTGTTCTCCAAACAGTTTATAGACTTCACACCTGTTGAACAACAACAGCAACAAAATCCGTTCATTCAAGCCAAGTTTAAAACAACTCAACGGGCCGCCAAAGATCCCTTTTAGAATCCTGTATAAAAGTTACAAATACAAACAGGTAAAATTTTCTGAAGTGACTTCAGGCCCAGATCCTTAGAGGCATTTACGTGCATCTCAAAGGCATTCAAGTGCCTATCTCCCTAAATATCTTTGAAAAATTGGCGTTTAGGAGCCTAAGTCCTACTGACTTTCAAAGACACTTAGGTTTCTAGGGGCTTAGGTCATTTTTGAAAAACCAGTGTAGGCTTCTAAATCACTTAAGTACTTTTGAAAATGTCCTACCTTTCAGTCTGTGTATATTGTTTCAAAGAAAAAAGAATATAATGAAGCAGAAGGAAGTTTTTTCCTTCATATTATGAAGGACTTGAATTCATTAGTACTATAATACTGAGCTTTTATATAGCACTTTGCATTCATAGATCTGAAAGCACTTTACAAAGGAAGTATTATTATCTCCATTTTACAGAGTGGGAAACTGAGGCACGGGGAAGGGAAGTGACAAGCCCAATGTCACCCAGAAAATCTGTGGCAGAGCCAGGAATTAAACCTAGGTCTCTCAAGTCCCATTAGGTCACACTACCTTTTTTAAGTAGTTTAATTTGCAATATTTCCACAGAGGTGCATATACTGGAAGACAAGAAGATGAATGAACTTACAGTTGGTTTCCTTCTAACTATTTTACTATAAAACCCAGGCACAGTCATGCTGATAACTCGAGTTAAGGTTACTTCAAGGACTCTTGTTATAATCACTGTTTTCATAACTCCAAACTTTCTGAAATGTTCTCCTTTCTGGCTGAAATGTAACACTCTTGATCTTAGTTGGGAAGTGACTTAAAAACATGAAAATAAAAATCAGCCTAATCATCTCAGTCATTTTGTAGTTATGGTGTGGTGAAAAATACATATACTTTACTGATGAGGCTGTCCACAAATTACATAACATCTTAGGGAGTGAATGGGTCCTTAATTCTGCGTGTTTGTTTCATTGTTACAAAGGGTTGGTGGGTCTTGAAAAATCACCAACAAATGTGTTATGTAATTTATTGACAGATCCTATGTAAATAAAATGTTAAGATACTACTTCACTCGCACAACTCAAAACTGACTCTAAAACCAGAAGTGCTCAGCTAGACTAGAAATCTACCAAAACCTTAATTGGGCTGGAGCCTTCAATATACTCAGTGCCTCTGTAGCTGCAGAATGCATCCAGCTTCCATTGTCTTCAGAGGACGAAGACATCTCAAACCCTGTCATCCACTCTCCTAAACATACACAATTATACTAGATATATTAGGGCTAGATTGTACTTTAAAACACTGACCTAAGCAATGGGTGGGATATAAGTTGCACCACAGCAAGAGGAGTCCTGGGATGCAACTTTTAGAATGAACTAAAAACAACGGAATTTCCCTCCTGCAGAAAGTTGAGGGTTTTTTTGTGAGAAAAAAATTGTCCTGATTATGGATGAAAAATACAAACCTTGAAATTTTTGGTAGGACAGAAATTCTGGAAGATTCCATTCTGGGAGACAGAATTTTTCAGTTTGCCCACCTAAAAGATTGCCATCAATTTCACCTATTGCCTGCAGGGAGACCATGGCTCTGTGCCTGCCACCATTTTTACTGCATGTCTGTGACCCTCTGGGAGACCACTTATTCATTTTATCCCTGCAGGCAGAAACTTAAATTTGCCTGAGCATTTTCCATCAGAAAATCTTTCTGACAGAAAATTCCATACTAGCTCTTGCAATTTCTCACCCAGTCTCAGCTGGGCCCTGATTCGGCAAAATACTTAAGCCCATGCCAAACTTAAAGCAACTGAATAATAATTAAAGATTTGTTCAAATAGTTTTCTGAATCAAAACCCTACTGACCTCCTCCATGAGCTGCTCCATTTTGGGACTAAGATTAATTTAATAAAAAAAAAATACAAGTCACATTCACCACTGTCCCTGAATCATTTGCATGTTTTTTAACAGTATTGCAAACCTTGAGTTCAATAGTCTAAGCCTGTTCATTAATATTGTCTCTGGACACAGATCCCAGCAATAGGAATCCCTCACCCTTGCCATCTCTCCCTGACTCTCTTGCGCCAAAAGCCCTACTCCAGATTTAGCTCAGATACCAGCTGAAATGTTTCTAAAAGCTTTGTTTAAAATCCCACCTACTAGATAATCTCTTACATGCTCTCTCTTCCTAATGAACAACAAAAATAAAGGAAAGAAAGATTAGGGAGAGCGTAACTTGTCCTTGATTTGCAGTTCATCATCGAGGGCTTATCCAACACAAAGTGTGATACATTGCAACGATTCTGCTGACTTAAAATATCTATGTCTTGGCACTACCAGAAACACATCTGTAATGTGAAGGCCATTGATTGAAGATCAGTGACTATGTCCTCGAATCTGCAAGCTATCACCATAAAAATGGACTTGCAATATATGTAAAACATGACCTAAAGGATTCCATCCAGATGATGGCTATCACGAACCCCTACTCAGTCACCATCAACATCAGCAATCTAACATAAATGTATACAAGCCATCATCATTAAAATATCCATATCCATCGTTACCAACACCAAGCCATCCTATAATTCACATTGGCAATTTCAATAGCCATCATAGCCTGTGGGCCTATAACAAGAATGACTGTGCTGGAGAACAGCTGACATCCTGGGCTTTCACTGAAGACCAGCACCTCCTCTACAATGCCAAAGACTGCGGCATATTTAGGTTGGCCCAATAGAGAAAGTGATACACTCCTGACCTTTGTTTTGTGTCTCACAACATCAGTGGCCACTCAATATCATCCATATAATCAATTCTTGATGAATTTCCCACCAGCCCAGTCGTGATTGGGATAGGTCTACAAGTTCCATTTGTTCAATCCTTCACAAAAACCACACTGGAATCTACAGTGTGCTGACTGGTTCTGCTATGCAATGATCATACAGGGCTTGATACACTGGATTCCATCATTTTGTAGGCCTACTAATAATGGCTGCCAAAAATTGAGCATTGCAAGGGACTTCAGAAAAGCATTCACTTCTTGTTGAATGGAAAAGAGCAAGGCACTGTTCTGGCAATATTGAGTCAACAAAAGCCTCAAAATCAGAACAGTGTATGCAGAAGAAAGGTGAATGCTGCCACTGTTTTTAATTTTTGCTGGTAGCCAGATTCTGAGTAGCTGGTTAAGGGAAGGCCAGTCTCTGGTCACAGTAGTTGTGACTGGTTCTAAATCTGGTCTGCTCTTTGGGGACCAATTGCTCCACTATCGGCTGCAACCCTTTGAAGTAGGAGCAGCTCCAACAGTTTATAGCAACTACTAAGGAGGGAGGTGGCTTTTTGGGTCAGTGGATTCTTTTCCATTTTCAAAAAGGCTAAGATCTTGGCTACCTTCCAATCATTTGGTGTGCCAGAAGAGTGGATGATTCTGAAGTTCTTCAGGCATTCCCTGAAGAAGTCTGCCAGCCACTTTCTTGTCTTCGGACCAAGGTTCTCAGGAATTCTGGATATATTTCATCCATTTCTGATGCTTTCCCAGGAAATTCACTGTACACCTTGATGAATCTGCCAACAAATCATGGAGATTGAACAACAGCCTAACACAGGGATTTGTATTAGTGCCTGCACTGTTTAGTCTCTATACAAGTGACATTCCAGTCACATCATTCTGTAAATTTATCTGTGGAGATGACATTGTGCTAGCAATGCAAGTGTCTGCTCTGAAGGCCACAGAAAAGGTCATGAACATCAACCTCCAGACACTTGAGATGTATTTCAAAGTCATATTGCCAACTGAAACCCAGTGCTTCGAAAACATTCATCTCTGCCTTCCACTTAAATAACCATGAGGCCAAAGTGCCACAGAAGTGGACTTTTGTGGTCTGCCTCTATTAGCCTGGCCACAATCCACGGTACCTTTCAGTTACCCTTATCAAATATTGAGCTATTGCTAACACACTGACAACACCAATAGAAGATAAAGACAAGGGTTAACATCATCCAGAAGCTCACTGGCACATCCTGGGAAGATGATGCATGCACTCTTTCAGTACAAGCTCTGATCTTGCCAGCAACAGAATATTGCAAGCCAGTTTGGTGAAACAGCTCCTGTTGGGTCTAAACTTTTGGTGAACTTTGGGGAGCCAAAACACACCCAGACTGGCCGTCTCTGCATAATCCTTTCTAAACCCTTTATCGAACAAAGCACTGACCTGCAAACTACTCATGACACCCTCTTTCTCAAGTAGCCATTAGCCTTTATCTCTATGCATTTACTTGTTAAACTTGCTTTTCCTGTAAAATCTTGATTGATTATGCATGACCATTATCTTTTGTTAATCACTTTGTTTACTTCTGTGTATAAATATTGATGCTCACCCCTAATAAAGGGGCCACACTTAATCTAAAGCTTTGAGAGCTAAGGATAGTGTGAGCCCGTTGATCAACGCATTGGTGTCTGGTCTCTGACAAAATTGTGTGCCCTATACCAACTCCGCACGAACTCGGGTGCTGGAGAGGTGAGTGAGGACTTGCTTTATTACCTAACACTCCCACACCAATCTTGTTGACACTAAAACCAATGCCACACTCAAGATTGTTAGTGATTCTCTCAATACTGTGGCTTCCAGTTTTGGTAGGCTTTATGCCAGCCAACATCAGGTGAGATGCTGCTGTGATCTGGGAGAACAAGAAGTTCCTGACCGCTCTGATGACTAACCTTCAGACACACCAAGACCTCAGTTCACTACCATTTTCCCTACTCAAATCCAGGAAGCCTTTCTGGATCCATGAGTCAACACTACAGATTAGTGGAAAAGATGCCAGCACTCACTGTCTCAAAATGTGGGACACTTGTGAGTTTCAAAACAAAGATTGAAGATTGAAGATCCAACAAAGAAGTTCCAAGATTCTGCCTTCCCCACAGTCAGTGGACTGCATTCAACTGTATTTGGACAATGCACAGAAGGTGCAGATATCTCCTCCACAAATGGGAAAAACAAACAAACAAACAATCACCAAATTGTTACTATGGTTAGGTACAAATCATGCAAAACATCACAGAGAACTGCCCCATTCAGTCTCACAATAGTGGCACAAGGTGGAATCCCCCTAGCTACCCCAGAAGCATTAGAATGGCTTTCAAATCTCAAAATTCAGTTATAATCCCAGCCCGTTGCTTTTCAAATGCCATACGAAAGAAAGAAGAAGTTCTCCCTTAACTGGGCCTCACTTTTTTTGTTCCTACAATTATTTTTGGATGCAGTTTAGGTCATTTAGAGATCAATGGATTGGATTTGCAGAGTCAGTCTACTCCAACAAATAAACTGACCTAAAATTTGAGAAAGGATGGTCTTGTGCTTAAATCACTGAACTGGGACTCAATTGCCAATTCTGCCACAAATTTCCTATATGACCTTGGACAAATCACTTAATATCTTTGTGCCTCAGTTCCTCAACTGTAATAGGAGATAACGCTTCCTTTCCTTCCATTCCTAGTCTAGTTAGATTGTAAACTCTTCACAACAGAGCCTGTTTTTCTTTCTACATGTGCATTTGTATTACAGTGAAACCTAGAGGCCTTGACTGAAAAGGAATATCTAGGCATTACTATAATAGGCAACAGTAATAAACTGCATCCTCAATGTCAGACACAAAACTAGAAATTTAAAAATTTTGACAAGTGAACTTTTTTTCATGCTAGTAGACATTCCTCCAGATGTGCCTGGTGAAAAGGAGGATTCCATGCTGCAGACTCCAGTCTTATTTGCACAGGACTCAGTTTCCTGTATTTTGATTGAACATTGCCTGTACAATAGTGATAGTTACACATGGGGCTGCTGCATGTAGAGCCAAGTGTGGCACTGCAGGCACTCCCTGCCTTAATCCGCAAGTTATGGTTACCTGCTTGAAGGCTGGCCTCAGCCTCTAACAGTTAACCCCAAACAACAAGAATTTGGTGTCTGAGCCTTTAAATAAACAAATACCCCTTCAAAGGCACGTGATTAGCTGCAGCACTTCAAGGGAAGACATTGACCTATTCCTTGTGTTTTTGGCTAGCACTGAGAAACTTGTCCTCTATTGCAGTCTTATCCTATACTGCAGCTAAGCCTTCTCATTGGTCTTTGGCTCCTGATTGGTCAGTGTCTCTTGCTGGCTTTCTAGGCCTATGTCTACACTGCATTTGGGAATGAGTGAGGCCTGGTCCACACTACAGCGTTAAATCGATTTAAACAGCGTTAAATCGATTTAACGCTGTACCCGTCCACACTACAAGGCACTTAAAATCGATTTTAAGGGGTCTTAAAATCGATTTCTGTACTCCTGCTCAACGAGAGGAGTAACCCTAAAATCGATATTACTATATCGATTTAGGGTTAGTGTGGACGGAAATCGAAGTTATTGGTCCCATTCTTTTACTGAGCTACCCAGAGTGCACCGCTCCGGAAATCGATGGTAGCCTGGGACCATGGACGCACACCACCGAAGTAATGTGCCCTAGTGTGGACGCGTAAAATCGATTTTATAAAACCTGTTTTATAAAATGGATTTTATTAATTTCGATTTTACTCTGTAGTGTGGATGTGGTCTGAGAGTGAGTCTCCCAGCCAGGATAGACAGACTTGGGGTAGCAGGGCTTGTGCTAGCACTCTGAAAATATTTGTATAGATAGTTCTTTGAAATTGCAGCTCAGGCTGAAGCTCGGGCTCTGAAGCCCACACGCCTCCCTAAATTTCAGAGTCTGAGATCCAACCCAAATTCACAGTGCTAGCTACAGAGAAAATTTTAGAGTGCTAGTGTGAGCCCCTCTGTCAACCCAGGTTAGGAGGCTTACTCCTGCTCGCTCAAAAATGGTGTGTAGATGTACCCTGGAGGATTAAGTCTTGTTGTTTGCCTTATCTAACTATGTTTTACTTGAGCATGGGAATGTCAGCGTGCCAGTGGGACAGAGAAGGCTGATAGACCCTGTCACAGTGAATTAATATCATTCTTACTCAGCTGACATTTTATCATGGACTAAATCCCCCAAAAGCATCATTATTAGAGATATTATTATTATTGCTTTGGAAATTAAATTATCTTTAAGAAGAAGCTCTGCATAATTGAATCAAAGCCCCATTATCTTCAGCATCCTTTACAATAAAAGGTATCTTAGGGCCCCAAATTAGAATGTCAAAAGAAGTGCAAAAACCCCCCTTAGGACAAATCTGATAGCTCAGTCCTGCATGGCAAGTAGGCACTGCCTTTGCCATTTAACAGCAGGCCAGATCTTCAGCTGGCATAAAATGTCATCGCTTTACCAATGCAGCTATGACAGCTTACACCAGCTCAGCAGTTGGCCCGTATTCCATTCTGGCAGATTGCAATGCCTCAGAATACTCTGCATGGCTTCTGCACAGGGGAATTTTGATAAAAATCAAAGGTCTCTAGAGCTTTTAATAAAATGTGACCAAAAGATAGTCTTTGCACATGAAGAGAACACCTTTTTTTAGCACATCTGAATATTCCCTAGAAACACACTATAGAAAGCTAGAGATACAGCAGGGGGCATTTAAGTTTTTAATGACAAATAAAGGAAGGAAAGAAAGCAAGCATGGTAGTAGCTGCCTCATTACTAATGAAGGCTACTGTGTTTGACACCATATATATGCACTCTTTTGAAGCCAAGGTTGCTGCAAATACATCAGTTCAGCCCAAGAAAGCTTCAGCTTATATTTTGTTCACAAAACCAGAACTCAGCTAGACACAGACATTTGAAATGCTATTCACATGTTAAACAATGTTTACATTTTCAAATCATTTCACGATGGATCAACTGGCAATCACTCAACAAGCCTGGTATTTGTGAGAGCGAGGCTGGAACAGCCCAGGCAATCAAACTTGTTAGTTATACATCCCCTATGCTCACTTATAACCAGACCCAATGAAGTACTTGCAAATCATTTGCCATATAAGCAACAGTGGAAGCTATGAAGATGCAACCTAAGTTCCATAGTACACAGTGCTCGGTTCTCAGCAGATATATTCCATAATTTTAACTGTAATGACTCAGTTCTTGAGAAGCCAACAGATCAGACAAAATAAATAAATGAAATTGAAAAATGGCAGTCAGCAAGAGGAGCTTGGAAAATGATGATAAAGTTACCGTAAGATATTTCTGAGGTTATTTCACTGTCTAACCAGACAGAGGGGAACTATTAAATTTAGATCCAAGGCAAAGACAATTTAGTAACAGCACAATAGCTGTTCCTTATCCTCACTTAAGAAAAAGGAAGCAATTCAGGTAGTTATTTGGCAGAAAGTAATACTAACAACTGCAAATATAACAGTGTTATGAATCGGGAGTGAATCACTAAAAATGAGTAGCGTAAATGGACATAAGAGGGATTTCAAGAAAAATAAGCTTAACTCTTTAAAAAATGTTGTGTGTACATAGCAGCATAGTATCTAAGAGTAAGCAAATATTGTATATTCAAATTCCCATGCAGAGTGCTCAATTATTTGGCTGTGTGAAACAAACACATTTGGCAGGTCCAGACTTCAGCTACTATTGGCAGCTACTGCGGTATAATTCACCCATGCAGCTCACATGCTCATTTTGCTGCTAGTGATCTCGAGAACAAGAGTTACAACTATTGGCAAGGTCCCCATCTAAATTGGAGGTAAAAAAGGAGCCAACCCCTCTACTGAAAAAAACTAAAAGCCAGATACTCAATAGATGTAAAGGGATACAGTTCCACTGATGTCAAGTGAGCTGTAGCTGTATACATGAACTGAAGTTATGGCCCGCATATGTCTATATTTTGTGGATGTTTCCTAGTCTACTGAAGGTTGACAACATCCTTGGCTTCCACCAGTGATTCTAGTCTTTGTTTTTATTCAGCTAGTTTGCTAATGCTTTTGTGATACCACTTTAAGAAAGGCCTAACCTTGCCTGGAATGAATCTTGTTTAGGCTATTCTCCTGCCTGCTTGCTACTATTCCTTAGTTGCACAGTTGCATCTTCCATGTCAGTAACGGGTCGTAGAGCTACATGACTATTACATTTAAAAAAATTACAGAAGTTTGTACAAATATGTTTGCACAAAAACTGTAGGAAATTGTAAACTAATTTTCTTTGCATCCTACATATTTTCTAGCAAAGGAGTCAGGAGTGTTTGTGTAAACTTTTAATTTTAAGCAAAAAGCAAATTTTGAATTTGCATTCAGAAGTATTCACAAGAGAAGCCTGACTCAGAAGTTACATCTTTGCAATGAGAGAGCAGAAACTTACCATGTGATCTATGTGTGCAATCAAAATTAACCAATGCATTTTACATCTTTAATACTGAATATTTGCAAATAACCTGAATGCAGAAAAAGAATTATTCATTTTAATTATTTCATGAATAATCATGATGAACCATTGTCTTTGAGAACATTTTGAGAAAGGTGAAAAAATGTGTACAATGTTTCATGAATGTTCACCCATCTGTTGTACAAGTGATTCCTTAGCACATATATCTTTTCTCTCTGCATTCCCAAAGAAGTACACGCATCAGTTGAAGTAACAGCAGCTTGCTATAAGTCTTTTGACATAAAGTGGAAGCATTACTTACACACACACACACACACACACACACACACACACACACACACACACACACCCCTGCCCGCTCCTCAGTGGAGTTACACAAGAGATGAGTTAGTCCCCTAAGTTTGGTTTTCTGTTCTGGATTCATAACCTGAGTTTTGTTTCTTCCCTTTCCCATTGTAACCTATTTTTTCTCCCATTGGAATTATTATTCTGAATGTACAAGTTAAGATTTCTGGCAGTCTTCTAAAGCACATGGGGCAGCCATCATTTTGGCTTACTCCAGGAACTTACAGAGCTGAATTCATCTCCATAGTTCACCTAAAAAGCTAAGTAGGGCCATGTCAATAACAGGTTTTTCAATTCACTGGCAATTCCAAAATATAGGGAAAAAATTGTTTGGGGTTGAACCAAAAATAATTTTTTTCTATATTTTTGGTTAATTGAAAAGTTTTTAAAAATTGTTTGAGATCAAATCAAGTGTTTCATTTGACCCAATCCTTTTCATTTAGAGCATATAATTTTTAAGGACAATTTCAGAAGAGTTGTTGTGAGTCAAAATAATCTAAATGTTTTGTTTAGAAAATGTCAAAAATGGAAAGAAAAAAATTGGGTTTTTTTTCTGTCCAAAACAATTCAGTGAAATTGACATGAATTTGCAAAAGTGTCAGCAAATCTTTTATTGACAAAAATGTTTAGAGTTGAAGAGTTTTGCACAGTTTATGTATTAAACTCACATTCTTCTTTGATGAAGTACTTGTAACAAAACAGTGACCGGGGGTTACCCTTGCATCTTTGACTAAAACTAGATTGGTAGAATTCAATTTTTTTATAATTTTGACAATATCAAAGTTCAAGTTTTTTTGAGATTACTGATTTAAATTTTCACAGTTGCAGGAAATTATGGTGGCAGCAGGAAATTAGCTAAATGACAGTAGATGTAGTTTCAAAAAGTTAAAGCTTTATAAACCATTAAAACACACATTGTCAACATCACATATCAAAATACACAAAGTAGATATCCTTATATCAACAAATCATACATGTTTTTACTGTTCATTCATGAGTCCCTTGGTAACAAGCCTCTTTCAAAAGTCTAACTCCCTGGATTTTGACTCTAATAAGCTCTCAAGCAGCACTTTTCTTACTTTGCCTGGCTATAAATTTGGATTATTATTGATGGATATATTTTTTCATCAGTTTGTGCGTGTATGGTGAAATCAACATTACTGACAAAAATCTAATCCTTCCAAACCTAACTATAACAGAAGGCTGGGCAGGAGGGGGTTTCCACCTCACTCATTTCTAAAATTGATTGTTATTTTTGGAATTTATTGCAGCAATTGAGCCTTGTCCTTGAAAGATTCTAAGCCATTCAGTTGCGTCTTGGTGATGCCAATAGAGAAGTCTCAGTAGAAGGTATAGAAGTAAAAATGAATGAACCAGACCAACAATAGATGTCGTCTTGAATAGTTGCTGCATGTTCTTGCCAATACATCTTGTCTCAATGTCACTCATTACAAACAAAGGAAAAAAATCAGTGCCAGGAGCTCACAGCAAGTGTCCCATTAGATTAGAACACTTGTTCCTCCTTGGAATTTCATATAACCTTTGATCGTGCTTTGTTTGCAGTGAGAACAGGAAGCTTCAAGCTCATTGTTGGGGTATATGGTATAGTGATTCCAGACAGAGAAGGAGTACTTGGGTGTTAGGTCTGAAAACAGCCATTGGCAAGTTTAAATGATGGTACACTCACATCCATTAACAATTAGGTGAGTGTTTTGGCTAGAAAAGTTAAGGCTCTGCAGAAATCTATTTCTGAGCTCACTTTGAAGTCTCTACACCCACTTCCTTCATTCTGCTTCTCCTGGGAGACTCAAAAAAATCCCAAGTCAGATTGGCAAATTCCAATAGTTCTATTTCTCATTCAATTCCAGATCAAAACTGCAATGAATTCACGTCCTCAGTGGAGTAAGTTACATGACAGAAACCTGTAGCATCCTCCTCTCACCTATGAAAGTACGTTCCATTGCATCGCAGAAGATCTTGATCGACAAGACTGAGAACATGAAGAAAAATGGGAGATTCAGAGACTTATATTTAATTTATTTATTTTAGTTTGCAACAAACTTCACCTCTGGACCTGCAAACTCTTGTTTTCCACTCTAGATAAAATTTAGCATCATCATTCAACATCTAATATTTGTAGGGTTATCTATCTGTGTGCAAGCCAACTTCATGAGTAAAATATTTTCAGAGCAAGTATTGAACTTGTTTGTGTCTTGCTGATATTTCTACATTGGCATTGATATTTTTCCCCAAGAGACTATTCTAGTCACACAAAAGGAAGTGACGTAAGTGATTCAAAGGCTGATTGGTGAAAGTAGTGTTAGCCATTCTCCTTTATGGCCTCATAACAGAGTTGGATGGGAATTTATCATCAGAAAATGCCAATTAATCAAAACCAAAACTTTTCATGAGAATATACCAAGTTCAACAACATTTTGGAAGGACTTCTCAGGTCTGTGATGGAATTTCTGGTTGAAACCAGATAGACCAACACCAAGCATCTACACTTATTAGAACACTACTAGGATATTGGAGATCCAGGGTCAAGTCCCTTCTCTGCCTAATTCAGATCAGGGACTTGAACCCATGTGTTTTACATCCCAAATGAGTGTCATAGCCACTGGGCTATAAAGGCAGCCTTTTTCTAGCCCCATGACTAATTATTTATACACAGTGGAACAGTTCTACCAAGAGAGATTGAAAGAGACCGGCCCCAGAATCACCAATAGCCTGGTCCCTTTTCATAGAATGGAAAAATGTTTACCACCTAGCCATACATTTAAGCCTCTAGCCTTTTAAATGAAATCTAAATATGTTTTTCAGACTCCTTGAATAACAAGAATATTACGTCAAATGGAACCTTTCAAATTCAAAAATTCACTAATGTATTTAATAGATTTATGGTGAAAAAGAATTGTGGTTTATTAACACAGCACTAACCTAAGGCTACATTTATAAACTGCTTATAAAGGTTTAATGTTTTAATTAATGGGCAATCAATTGTTCTAGATGCCAACAGATCAATAGGTTGCTTTCAACCATCTTCATTACCTTTGGCTGATGTGCTTACAACTATCTATGCTTCATACTATTCATACCTGTGACATAAGGTCTATTAATATTTTATTAACTGTTTGTAATGAGAGTTAGTAAGTGCGACTCTTAACCCTAAACCTAAAGTTTCCCTAGAGGAAGAGATACCAGTGCTGTCCTGCAAGTCATATCCCAGGAAGGGAACTGAATCTTAAGGCAGTTTCTACTCAATGTACTGAGTAAGCTTCAAGATAGACCTCAAGACTTCCTAACTGTGAGTAATAAAATAATTTTTAAAATGTGGAGTCCCTCAAAACTCCATGGAATTTTAATCCATAAAACTGAACTCCATACATATTCTGGTGTCAACATCTTCTTTATAATGTGGCTAGTGAGTTCCCAGAACTGATTGTACTTCTTGGCTCTAGTTTTCTTTCGCTGGCTACAGGAACAGGCACAATATAAAAGGAGATTGCTACACCACTTCTAAAAACAGTTTGGGTTACCTCAAGGACAGCTGGACCTTGTATAGAAGAGAATTTTAAAGGCTCATAAAGGTGCTTTGAAAATAAATATCCACACATCTCTATGCTATATGTATTCTACTTGTACAAGGCATGCATACAGCACACATTATACTCTGAAACAGTTTTAGTTTTGTTTAGCATTGTTAGATTTTAATAATTTAAATTAACTCACAAGTAGTAAGTTGACTATTAAAATAATAATAGAACGATGTAGGACTACAAAGGTATTGCTTTAATCCTTGTCTTTCCTTACATCTCTTGTTTTTATTACTGCCATCCTCTTGTTTCTCATCACACTGAAATTTTTAGAAGCAAGCTCTTTGGGGCAGGGATCACATCTGTTCAATACATAAAAGTTAGCTGGAACTCCAAGGAAGTGTTTTCCAAAGAATGAGTCAGTTGGACTGGATTATAGAAAGACTCACTCAAACCTTTGGTCAAATTCAGAATGACGCCTTCTTTGAAGTTTCAATAAATTTAGCTAACTTGTCTTCCTTTGCCTAATGTCAGTCATGACCAGAATCAAATACCAAAATATTACAACAAAGACTACTTTTGTGGCATATTCAAATCAGCATCCAAATAGGAAATGCTTGAAATTTCACACATATCAGAAAGCCTGATTTTTATTGAATGTATTTATTTAGAACCAAAGAAGTTTGGGTAAATGCAAGGACCTAATAAGCACTCAGGCCTTTGTATGCTTCTATGAAATGAATTAAATCTCTGAGCAATTTGTGATTTGCTTATTACTAGTCTGTTCACGCCTCACTGTGCAGAAATTCACAGGCAGCCCCAGGTCATAAAAAACGGAAATGGGAGTAGCTTTAAGAATAAATGGACTCTCTAAAAAAGTCACAATAGACTGCTTTGTTGTAAGATGAGGGATAGGTAGTTTTGATAACGGAAATAAAGTATTGCCAACGTAAGTTGTAATTTTTTCCATGTTTTTGAACTTACATTTGTATTAAAGTAAATTTGACGTATTTAGCTATCCCAAAACACATGCGGCTTCCTAGGGTTTAGACATTAGATTCTGAAATCACTATTTCAATACACTATATTTAGGAAAAATACAGGAAAATTTGAATTATGTGTCAGAATAAAAATGTTAGAAAAATCACACAATTGGAAAATGGCTTAGAAACTCGAACTTAGAATAACATGGGGAATGAGGAAGAGAAGATTAATTTTGAGGCAAAAGAGATTCTCTTTCAAGAGTGACCTTGACTTTGAAGGACCAAGTGCCTGTGCAGCTGTGTTCTTTTTTCATGAATTTTCAGTGGGAACATTTTGTTTACTAGTATTGTCATAGCTAGTTAGATACTTTAGTTCTTCAATAACAGAAAGTGCAATTAAAGGCCCAGAAGATTTTGGAATAAATCTCTTGGTTAGCTAGATAATCCATGAATTATAGACTTCTTATTTAGCATAAACCAGCACTATAGCACCCAGAAGTCTGAGTTCACTGAAGATTAAATGTAATTTTATAGGTACTGTGGTAGCGTTTGGAGGTTCATTTAGGGATCAGGGCCACATTGTACAAGCCAACATCCAAACAAAGACAATCCCTTCCTGAGACAATTCACAATCCCACTTTGCAACTGGAAGACCTATGTGGACAGGCAGATAAACAGGGGTTGAGGATGACTAGGGAGCAGTAGAGAGGGGCATGTTTACATGTCTGTGGTAACATTACATATTTAGACAAATATGTTCAAATACACAGTGCACGGGCAAGAACTGATGATGCCAGCTGTCGGCACTGTTTAAGGTGCTGTTTCAGGGGGCTACAGCAAAGCATCCCTGAGGGTACATCTTCACTAAAGTTAACTTGAGATTTCTACAGTCAAGTTACTCTTCCTGAGTTAGCTGAGCTTGAATGAGAGAGACTGCAAAATGACACTTACATTGTTGTGTCCACACTGGTGCTGTGTGCTCACAAAACTGCTGAGGGCACATCCCTAGGTTCTTAACACTATAATAAGATGGGCTGCTCTATGAATTCTTTCCTAGGGAATTGTGAGAGAAGTGGTTTTTCCATACTACAGAGTGGTCATGGTAGCAGCTAACAAACTGTGCTCACTCCAGTTTTGCCTCAAGCCATCCAATTTGAGTTAAAAGCACCTCTGCACTCAAATAAATGGTGTGTGTGTGTGTGTGTGTGTGTGTGTGTGTGTGTGTGTGTGTGTGTGTGTGTGTGTGTGTGTGTGTATGGGAGCTGAGTGAGGGGAAACATTCCAGATAACTTTGCAAGCAGACACAGGGCACATTTAATACCTCCTCTCATCATTTTTCTGACAAAGGGAAGCTTCCCATGCAACTCCTCAGGCTAGTCACATCAGGCATTCCTTCATTGCCCCTTAGTGAGTGACAGGCCTCCCCCACATGTAAGTGGAATACAAGAAGTTCCTGCACCCCCACTGGCCCTGACAGGTAGAAAGCATCTGCTAGGCAGTTCTGTGCCAAGGCCAGAGCTAGAAAGCAAGCAAAGATACACAGCCCTGACATCACAGACAAGCTACATCTGAAACACCCTCTCTAGATCTCCACCCTTTGGAAACTTTAGGACCATCCTAATCTAAGGAGGTTAGTAGGATTAATATAGCGTAGAAACAATAATTAGTTTTATTTATAGTTAAACAATATACTATCCTACAGGTAAATGGGAAGTATGATATTGTCCTACACTTTGCAGCATGTTGTGCCTTGGTGATTTTGGGAAACAGCATTTCTATGTCAAATTGAAAAGCCAGTCAAGCTCTTAAGTCTCAATAGACCAACATTCCTAAACAGACCAGTAGAGAGGGCAATGGAAGCCAAGACTTGAGTTCAATTTCCAGCACAATCCCAGGCTTCCTGTGTGACCTTGAGCAAGTCATTTCACCTACCCTGTGCCTCAATTCCCAGTAACAGTTCCCAACCTCATATAAGGCTGTGGGGATAGAGTGCATTAATTACTGATGGGCTCAAATACTTTAATGATTAGGAACAGATAGGCACCTACATAGATAGGTCTAGTTATCATTCTAGAGACAGAACACTGAACATAGTGTGTGCCATTTATCTGTCTGACAAGGTTTTCCCAGTACCTGACTGTCAAGACATTGCAATAAGAGTTGTAGAAGTATTAAAAAAAACACCTCACTTCTCTGGCTCCAGTTGTTCTTTGTTACAAGATAGAGTGGTATGCAGTTAGAAAGTGACGTGCAGCTATCACAAAACATTTCAGAGTCCTTGACTTGTCATTGTCCCTTTTGAAGTACTAATTCTGAAGCAGCAATATGTGCACCGTCAGAATTCTGCCCTCTAGTACACCACAGTCAAACACTGGGTGCATCTGCTCCAATATCATGTATGACATTGAAAAATCTGACAGAGGGTTAATTGTGTCTTGATCTTCATTTATTCCTGCTGTGCTTTGACTGACTGTGGGCTTCCTGCTACTTTCAGGGGTGTATAGAAACACGATCCCTTCCCTCATGAGCCCTGCACTTGCCAGTTTTTACCTTAGTATTGAACAATTGTTTCAGCATTTGCAGAAGGAGGTTGTACATGGTCCTTCCTGAAATTTACTGATCACTTTCCACATAATTGAATGCACCTCTAATCTGGATTAAATCTCAATTTCCTAAAAATGCTTCTGAAATCAAGAAAGAATTGGGCTTGCTGGATGTGGCACAGTTGATCAGGGTCTGGTCTACACTGATGACTAATAGAGTTGTTCAGAGACTATGGTGATAAGGAGCGCAATAGAAGGAGATGCAAGTCAAACATAGTACAGGCAAGTAGGTGCTGTTCAAACTTGCCAATTTTTCTCTGCCAAAGCATCTCAATCCTGAGCCTATAAGACTTTCGCTATTCAAATATTGGCCTCCTGTGTAGTCTGTGACCCAGGAACATTTCAGCATGACTGAATAATTTGAGGAACTTTACATTACAATTATTTCCAAATAATGTTCAGCTTCACCATTGTTCTCTAGGGGTACACTGAGCAGTGTTCACGTCATACTCCTCCATCAGTACCCAGCTCGGGCTGGGAAAGTTAATGATCCAACCAGTGGACTAAATTTGGTCATGAATCCTGGTCATGTGCCACTAAGAAGATTATTCCCTACATGTGTGAAGATATTTTCCTCCATAAAATCTGTTGTATTTTTTTTAATAGTAATTTAACCTATTCTGCATCATGGAGAAAGAGTTGCATTGGTTATCTTAAAGTTGGGACAAGAGGATAGTCTCAAAGTTTGGGTACCTATGTAAGGACTCATAAGTCACAATAGGATAACCCCAAGCTTATTGTGGCAGCTATATGAGACTAAGCCAACCAAGGACAGCCATCATTCTATGGATAATGAAATTATGCATAAGATTAATTGGTAACATCAGGTTAATATTTCTATATATCCTTAATATATTTACACATGCTCTTCTTATTCTTCATGTCAAGTAAGGGACAGGGTA
Source organism: Gopherus evgoodei (assembly GCF_007399415.2). Lineage (NCBI taxonomy): Eukaryota > Metazoa > Chordata > Testudines > Testudinidae > Gopherus > Gopherus evgoodei. Next base: position 34,176,227 of record NC_044324.1, read on the forward strand.
TAGCTGCTTTAGCCAAGTAGCAGCATTGACCAAATTGCTCTTGGGTTGATGCAAGTAGAACTAGCAATTTTTCTAGCATAGCATACTTTGCTCTCTGCACAAGCTCAGCTGTGCAGGCTGGTGCATCTCCATGTGCCTATGTGGGAGGAGCAGCAGTCCATCTCTCCCTTCCATACAAATCAGCAGTGTGCAATATTGACAGTCCCAACTGTTCAACAATCATGAATCAGGCCTCTCAAAATGGTGGGAGTAGCTTAAAAAGTGGGATTTCTTTATTTGCCTTTTGGTTTGACTCTTTGTGTCCCAGTGCCCAGCCAGAAATTTTTTTCAAGCAGGGGACTGAAATTATAAAAAGGAGGGACAAACATCCCAAGGCACCCGTCTCTCTTTCCCTGCCCATCACATGCATTTCACCTGAAGTGACAAAGAAAGCATTCATTGGACTCTGAGGAGGGGTCAAGACCTACAGGGTTTGGTGAGTAAAACTGCTGAAAGCATGTGGTGAGAAACTTTGCTTGAATCTTATATAGTTTGCTAAGTTAGGTATTAGTAAACATCTTATCTTTATTTTTCTTATAACCATTTCTGACTTTTATGCCTCATTACTTGTACTCACTTAAAATCTGTCTCTTTGTAGTTAATAATCTTGGTTTATCTAATCAAATAAGTGAAACCTGTTTCTGTGACCTGTTTTCCCCACTCCCATTTCAATATCAGTATATGGCCCTGAAGCTGTAAAAGCCAGGATAACTGGGGAGGCAGCCACAGCAGGGCCACGCCTCAATCAGGCCAGAGCTGGCCTGTATAAAAAGGCTGGGAGCCAGGAGCTCTATAATCTCCCTCTGCCTGTAGAGGGAGAAGGGCCTGGCTGCAGGGAGTTAGAGACAGGGTACCTGAGTGGTGCAGGGATGGGGAAAAGCAGAGGAGCTGGGGAGCTCAAGCCTGAAAAGCCTCAGGCAGTAGCCTAGCATAAAGCCAACAGGTACTGGAGGTTGCAGAGGGCAGCCCAGGAGTAGGCAAAGGCAGCAGGTCCAAACCCAACCTTGCCAGTGATGAGTAGATTGATACTGCAGTCTGCCCCAGGGTGCAGGGGTTAAACAATGGCTGGCAGTAGCCTTATACTGAGGCAAGGTGGGGATAGTGGGTAGGGGTTTCCTGGGGAGGGGAGACCCTAAGAGGAAGGGGTTACTGTCATGGGGAGCACCGCAGCTAAAAGGACACCGGAGTCGAAGGAGGGACATGGGGGGGCCAAGCGGTAGTGGATCACTGGCCTGCAGAGGGTGCTTTGGGCTGGAAATTGACCTAATTCCCTGAGAGACCAGCAGGGGGCACTTCAGGGGTCAGTCCACATGCTTACAGGCCCTGAGGGAGGATGAAAAAATTATTTGTCCTACATAAGAGTGATATACAAAAAAAAATAGTTTTTGTGCTTGGACTTGGAGCCAGATTAATGCATAGGCAAGCTAGGCATATTCCTAGCACCCCCATTTGTTGGGGGAATGCCAAAATCATAAACTGTGTAACAACTGTGGCCACCTGGGCCATGACCCAGCCACTTATAATCAGGCAGGGGCTGCTCTAGCCCACTAGGCAGCATATATTGCTTAGGGCAACAGATACTGCCTGGGGAAGTTGGGCCAAACCTGAGTGAAAGGAACTGCAACCTGGTACTTGAGTGGGAGCACTCCCACATTTCTACCATAGCCACAGAACCATACTGTATGTTTCAGAGCAAATCTGTGCCAACTCCCTCCCCTCACTTTAAATGGTTCTCTGCAGCTCCTCCCCAATATACAAATGTATGTAGATTTGTCCAGGAGTTGAAATCTTCACTCACCGACATGCCATATTAGAAGGGAGGGCCCCAGAAGTGTATGTTTGCTGTGGGCCCAGTGATAGGTTAATCCAGCCCTATTTGGACTAGTTTGTTTGTCCTGAAATGGGAGGCCTTGATAATTTGACCAGAAAGCTAAACTACTTTACTTTTCTGGCATCAAATTACATCTGTGACTCACTTTCATTTATGATCATGAAGGTTCTACTACAAGTCTCTCTAAATCCAAACCTGATTTTTCCTGTATAAAGTACCAATAATCAAGATTTGTCTGCAGAAACTTCACTGTAACATTTAACCATTGGCATTCATGGTGTGAGTTATTTAATATCTTGCCTTGCAATTGAGGGATCTTTGCCTATGATAAGACAAACTTTTCTTTTAAAAGGGACAATATTCAGACACACTTTAAAGGAATGATGTTGCTGCTCTTAAAAGTTTGGGAAAAATGCTTCAGAATTCTGGCAGGTTTAAGAGTTTGTGATAAAGCAAATGTGAGAAAGTTCCTCCTCTACCTTGGTAGGTCCTGCACTTATTGGCAGATTTGCTCATCTCAGTTATCTTGCCCACAGTCTGGATCAACTCCTCCTGTGTCTGATCAGGAGTTGGGAGGTTTGGGGGAAGCCGGGCCCACCCTCTACTCCGGGTTCCAGCACAGGGCCCTGTGTATTGCAGCTGTCTATAGTACCTCCTGTAACAGCTGCATGACAGCAACACCTCCCTGGGTTACTTCCCCATGGCCTCCTCCAAACACCTTCTTTATCCTCACCACAAGACCTTCCTCCTGGTGTCTGATAACGCTTGTACTCCTTAGTCCTCCAGCAGCACAGCCTCTCACTCTCAGCTCCTTGTGCCTCTTGCTCCCAGCTCCTCACACGCACTTCCTCTCCTCTGGCTCCCCTCTCCCTGACTGGAGTGAGCTCCTTTTTAAACCCAGGTGCCCTGATTAGCCTGCCTTGTTTGGCTGCAGGTGTTCTGATTAGCCTGTCTGCCTTACTTGGTTCTAGCAGGTTTCTGATTACTCTAGTGCAGCCCCTGCTCTAGTCACTCGGGGAACAGAAAACTACTCATCCAGTGACCAGTATATTTGCCCTCTACCAGACTCCTGTATCCCACTGGTTTGGGTCTGTCACATATCCCTCCCCCCTGCTCAACACCAGGGGGTTGGGCAGCTTGGGATGCCAGACAGTGCACACTTGACAAGCCATCAGCATTACTGTGACGGCTCCCTGCTCTGTGTTGCACACGGCACTGGAAAGGTTGGAGGGATAAGAACTACCTGGTCACCCTTATGTTCTTCTCCATGTTCCGCTGCATCCATTGAAGAGGGGCATGGTCGGTCACAAGGACAAATCTGTGCCCAAGCAAGTAGTAGCGCAATGCTTCCATGGCCCATTTTACGGCGAGGCACTCTCTCTCCACCACTGCATAGTTTTGTTCCCTCGGAAGGAGTTTCCTACTGAGATACAGAATTGGGTGTTCCTCCTCCCCGACCATCTGTGATAGAACAGCCCCCAACCCTGCTTCCGATGCATCTGTCTTCAGGATAAATTCCTTGCTGAAATCAGGGGCTAACAGTACAGGGTTACTGCAGAGGGCAGTCCTTAGGTCTGTGACTGCTTCCTCTGCTGCGTCAGACCATCTGACCAGATCAGGTCCACAGGCTTTTACTAGGTCTGTCAGGGGGTTTGCTCTTGTGGCAAAGTGGGAGATAAATCGTCGGTAATACCCCACTACACCTAGGAATGCCCGGACTTGTTTCTTGTGACCTACAGCAGCACACCCTCTCACTCTCAGCTCCTTGTGCCTCTTGCTTCCAGCTCCTCACACGCACTTCCTCTCCTCTGACTCCTCCTCATCTGACTAGAGTGAGCTCCTTTTTAAACCCAGGTGCCCTGATTAGCTTGCCTTGATTGGCTGCAGGTGTTCTAATTAGCCTGTCTGCCTTAATTGGTTCTAGCAGTTCCTGATTACTCTAGTGCAGCCCCTGCTCTGGTCACTCAGGGAACAGAAAACTACTCATCCAGTGACCAGTATATTTGCCTTCTACCAGACTCCTGTACCCCACTGGTTTGGGTCTGCAACACAAAAGTTTACAGAATCTTGAAGGAAATCCAGGACGTTGCATCACAACGTATTGTCTGTCTGTAGCAAATCCTGCACCCTCTGTTTAAGGAAAAAATGTAGCCTTCTGGGTTGCGTAAACTATGGAAAATCATGAACTCTTGCTCCATAGGAGTTCAACCTAGTCATTAAAAGGGTTGGACAGTTTTAAACAACAAAATTGTCCAGAGTCAAAAATCACAAAATATATGCATTCCGCAATGATTGATTTTTACTTTATTTAACCCTGTCCCTTATACAGCAAATAGACATTACATGGGCTTCTCTGTGCAGGAACCATTCTGCATGGGTGGGTATCCCAGAGCAGATTGCCACGGGGATATTTTGACAGGTATGAGAAGATGTTAAATTTTGTCAGTGGATACTACTCTTATCAGGGGTTTTTGGCTGACAAATCAGTACTATTCCAGCTGGGGGTGGAGCGGCAGAGTTGGAAACTGTTTGCCTTTACCTAGAACTCTGCACTGCAGAGAGCAATGGCCCAAAATTCAGTAGTGCAAGGGCAGGAGACTGCAAGGAAGAGATGGACTGAAGTGAAGTGGGAAGTATTAAAAATCCACTAGTGTGAAAAAGATGAGAAATCACAATGGATTAAAGTTCCCACAGAAAATGTCAAGGGACATGCTTCACAAAGTGCAAAGATTCAGTGTGGATAAACAAACCAAAGCCGTGTGCTCCTGAAACAGACTGCACAGAATCAGTTAAAGTTTACAGAGAAACAGTAAGGGCTACAAAGCTGCCTAATGTGCTTGTTATATCCCTTATCGTCTGCAAGGACCGATTACCATTCAGTGTTGCCAATTCTCACAAGTGCCATTGTTTTTTCCCACCTGCTGGAATTGTTTTCGAGAAAAAAAATTTCTAAACCTCTGTGACATACCAGGGTTCCATCCAGACTAATGAGCAGCTGTGTGAGCCCTGCCACCTTGGGTGCATTACAATTCTTTGCTGAAGTAGCTCCCACCTGCACAACTCATAAACAGCCTTCCAGCATGCAAGCCACACCCTGAGTATCTGAGGGTAGCTGCAGCCTGCCTGCCACGCTTGGGTTACACTCTGGCTATCACCAGCCTTGGTTATATCTCAGGATGACCCCAACACATCTCCAGTCTTCGATTTTCCCCCCAGAAATGTATGCCCTGTGCTGTCCAGCCCTCTCCTAGACAGTTCAAAGTATATTAAGTCTGTTATTCCTTTAAGAAAATAATATGCACACAATTTGTCACCTCAAATGGCGTTACCCAGACCCTAATCCAGACATCTTACATGAAAGACAATTCAGACTCTGGAGAAAAAGGCAGCAGCTTGAAAGAGGTGCTAATATGGCTTACCACTCCAATCCTAGTCCAGTTTAACACGGCACTGAACAGTTTCTTCACTAACATTGATACAAGGTCTTGCCAGCACACCCACACTTCCTTCTCTGGCTACACCTGAAGTCTCCCCTCCAGCTCCCTGCATGTCTCTCCCGTTCTGAGTCACAGGCTGTTCATTAAATAATCCTGGCATTCTAATCACATGCTTCTAACTTCTTGGTCCTAAAGAGCTGAGACACACAAATATACAAACTGGTGGAACCTGTTCTTAAAAGGGTGAGCACACAGTTACAGGTCTGATTCTGATCTCACAATTGTTTTACACCAGCATAATTATTGGCATCAAGGACATTTCTACTCATTTACACCAGAATAAGTGAGAGCAGAATTAAGACCTAGTTAGGTTGGAATCTACTTATGGGAGAACAAAACAGGACGTCTGAACAGCTAAAACTAGACATTGTCGCAAAGACACTGCCCACAGTCAGGTCTGTGCTGTCTCAAGAGCACCTCAGAGAAGGAATTGTGGCTCAGGGTGCCACAATTCCATTCTCACTCCTCCTTTGGTCTCAGCTGGTAGTAATTCATCTGACATAGGACAGCAAATTACTACCCCTGTTCCTCTCATACTAGCTCAGCTGTGCTGTTCAGCAGGTAGTGGAGCAGAGTAAAGGTTATACCTATTCCCCACCCCTCCCCACCTGCTCTAAAAAAATAAATAGGAGTGTCATCCTGATGATTTCTGCCTGCCTGGACATACAATTTGGATAGGCTACAAGGGAGATGTAGGCCAGCCAGGGAGCCCATAAGGAGACATGAGGTACCCAAACTACAACTCCCGTGAGGGAGGCATCACGGCAGCACAAGGAGACAAAACATTTCAATTTGGTTTCACAAACCAAGATATTTTGGTTTGGGTTAATGTGACCTGAAATTAGGGTGACCATATTTCTCTATGCTGAATACAGGACACCTGGTAAAATTACTCATATTCAAGTGAGTTCAACGGAAATCAATCAGGACTATGTAATACAAACATTCCAATTAACATCAAGTTGACTGAGCCCCCGTTAAAAAGAAATAATACTATGTAATTGGATTCTTTTTATTTACCTTCTTATCTTTAAGGCTTTAGGGTTCACACACACACACACACACACACACACACACACACACACACACACACACACCAGTATACCTCTCTCACACAGAGGTTTGACGAATCAACCAACTCTCCCCTCCCTGCCCAGCACTCTCTGCCTCCATGCGTGCCTGGGCCCCTGGGATGGATCCACCTCTCCTGGTACCTGGCATCACGTCTTGCTTAGGCAACATGGGGGGCATGCAGAGTCACCTGCCCACCACAGATTTCTACCAGGGTTCACATCAGAATGTGGCTAGAAGCAGCCTTTCAACACTGTGCAAGAGGGAAGAGACGGGAGCTGATTCCAGTTGCATGGGAGGAGGATGGGGGGAAAGGGATGACCTGGCCCTTTGCAGAGCTCATCTCTTCTCCACCCCCGCTCCCATGGCTGGAAGCAGCTTGTCTCTTCCTGCCCACATAGCACTGAAAGTCAGATTAAACTTCCAGGCTGCAGCTAATGCCTCCAGGCTGCTTCTGGCCACCTACATAACCTAGCTGCCTCCTGTCTGGCTACAGTGTGGGCAGGAAGTGGTTAATCCCTAGCAATGCATTGTGCACCAGGGCCCATGGAACCTGACTGCAGGGGCTTTAGTGAACGGGCCAGAGAGGTGGCTCAGAAGGGGAGGGTGCCTAGGGGAGGGAGCAGCCCCACACTCCCTGGGGGGCAGGATTTCGGGTAGGGGTGAAGAGAGTGCTAAGCTGTGGAGCCTTCAGGTTCAGGACATGGAAATCACTTTTCCCCCTACCACTCCAGAGTTTAGCTGAGGGACAGAGAGGCTTACCTGTGCCAGCACTTCGCAGGGCTTTGGCACATGCATGTCTCAGCACCTCATGGCCAGTGCCCTGGACCGCAGGGTTTTGGGCTTTCCCAGGGCACCTGCCCAGCCAGAGGCAGTTGGGGAAGGAAGGAGCCTTCTGACCAGGTTGCTGATGAGCTGAGTGTCCTGTCCAGGGACTGGTTCTCCACACAGCGCTAGGAACGGGACAAGCCCCACCGGTGAGGCTATGGAGGGGCAGTAGGGTAGGGAGATAGGAAGGGGCAAAGCAGGGAGAGGACAGTGAGAGGAGGAAAAGGGCTGACGGGTGGGCAATAGAGGTGGCATGTAACTGCCCACTGTCTGGCGCCTGTTCGCACACACCAACCACCACAGCTCACATTGCACAGCCAGCACTGGCCGGAAATGGGACGCGGGGCAGGGCCCTGCTGGCTGAGAGACAGCATGAAGTGGGGGCTGCTCTGACGGACCAGCAGGGGAAGTGGCCAGCCCTGTGAGCCGCATCTTTGCCCTGCCACCAGAGTTGCACACCCACCCCATTGTCGACCACTGGAGCCCCCCCACTCACCACTGGTGAGAGGGTGGCTGCTGAGCAGAGATGGTGGGGGATGGGGTGGGGAGACAGAAAATATGGGATAATTTCCCAGTTTTTAAGAAAAAGTCAGGACACCTGCAGGAGGGCTCAAATACAGAACTATCCCTTTTAAAATGATACATCCGGTCACCCTACCTGAAATTAAGTTTCTCATTTCAAACTTTCTTCAGGAAAATCAAAGCATTTCAGCAAAAAAGTAAAAAAATTTCCACAGGTAGTTTCAATTTTGCACAAACTGCTTGTTCTACCAAAAATGTTTTGGCAGAAAAATCCCAGTCAACTCTAATCAAGATATTTCCCAATTCCTCCTGCTCCCTTTATAAGCCATTTCCCCCATCTCCATGTCCATGTCCTCTTTTTCGGGGGGAAATAAATCTGTCTTTTCAATAGGTATCTGAGAGGCAGACATATGACCTTGATCAGATAATCTGCCTAACTGGCTCACATTTTATCTCTTTTTATAATTCCCAGGAAATCTAATGGACCATCAAGTCTGAAATCCAGACAAGTGGAGCTTTCCTGAGGCAATTTAAACTTTCTGAGTGCTCATAGCTATTTCTTTCATTTCAGTTGAAATTGTATCTGCCACAGAGATTTGTAAAAACAAAAACAATCTATTTTGTCACATGGTTTCAGCTTTGTCCCCATTCTATGATTGCCAGATGCTTGCTTTTAAAAAAATATTAATTTTAATATCATCTAATTTAATTAATTCCCTAGATTCAGGAATTTGGTGTTCGCCCCTTAAACAGCCTATTTCATTCCTAGTCTGGATTAATCTTCTTTTACTACCCCAACACAATACCAATTTAGTGCACCAACATTTTCAGCAACAATATTATTCCCTTCCTTGTAGTTTGTTCTAGAAATATCTTTAGCAAAATACTGGCGTCTTTTGAGATATGTCATTAGAGTGTACTGCTAAGCAAGTCTCTGCATTTAAATCCTCCTCATCCTCCTCATGTTCATCTTGAAATGAAACTACGATTTCCAAAACACTCAGCTACCCATTATCACCTTGGATTTCTTGATTACTTCAGAGGTACCTGTTTACATCTGTTTTCATGAATCATAGGGAATATTTTCCTTCTCTCTGTTGCTTAGAATCTTTTTCTGGTCACCAGCTGTATAGATCTTTTCCACTTGGCCTTTTTCCACTTCTCTACCTTCATGGCCCAATTCAAAGCAATGATGACACATTCCACTCTTATATAAACAGGCATTGAGTTGTGACTGTGTTTTTTCCCTACAGAAAATGCTCCAGCACTTTCATAAACCCACTCTTGCCATTCCCTCTAATGTGATACATGCTGAAGTTGCTGCCCAGCACTGTCCAAGAGAATCTAACTGTGCCTCCTTAGCCTTTGCGCTCAAACCAATTGTTAATGCTTTTTTGAGCATCACATTTTCTCCTGACAACAGAAAACTCAAGACCGCAAACAAGACTATTTCTTAAGGTCCTTCCAATAATGTATAGTTTATCCATCTCTCTCCAGGAGCAGTTTCATTGCCTTTGCCACAAATTTCAATTCATCTCGGAAACCGAGGGGATTCCATTTCAGCTTGAGATGTTCCTTAACAACTGCAATTACAATTCTCTTGGGAGTGTGAACATTAAATAAATTATGATGGGCCACATTCCAAAAGCCTGACTCAGGACTCATTTCTGTGGTTAAGGCACAATCCTACTTTAGGTGAAGTATAGAACTGCTCTTATGAAGAGGGAGTACTGGCAGGAATTCTGTATCAGGTTTTAAGTTAAGTTTTACATTATGGAACATTCTTCCTCGGGAAACCCCCTTCCCCATTCCTTGGAGCTTTTAAAGCCCAAACACTAGTAAATGTACTGTAGGAAATAACCATGCACTGGCAGGAAGATGAATTGAATAATCCAATACAGAATGTCCTTTTATTAAATCAGTGAATGTTTATTTCAGCTTTGCCACCTTTCAGGCTTAACATTGTCAACTCAATTTAGCATTTCCCTGCCTGAGATGTCAGGACACAGTTTTGATCTCAGTTGTTTACTGACAAATTATATTTGCACTAGCTAGGTAAGATATAGCATCAAGGCTTACACTTGTAAGTGATTCCACTCACACAGAAAAAAATGGCAAGATTGGGACCATAGAAGAAATAAGCTTTAAGATGTTTGACAGAATTTGCGGCTGATAAAAAATATTTTTTGACATTGTATACAATCAGCTTAGCATGTGGGTGCAGAGGGCTGCGACATACAGGAGGTCAGATAAAATGACCTGGTGGTCCCTTCTGGCCTTAAAATCTATGACTATTTGAGTTTTATGCAAAAGATCTCATTCATACTAAATTTGTTAGTATACAGTTATTTAGTATACAGTTGACTTCCAGGGGGTCAGGGTGAAATCCTGACCCGCTGGAAGTCAACAGGAGTTTTGACATTGACTTCGAAAGTGCTATGATTTTACCCAGTTTAAATCTCTCAATATAACTGTAATACTCGTGCCTTTCTAGATTCAGAATGCACTAATCCTTTACTTAGCAAAATAGTGACTATTTCAAGATATATATTAAAAGAGGTCCTGAGTACATTTTTTTGCATTTATTTCATTTGATAGCAGTAGACATTAAGGAGATGAACTGGAAGGAATAGAGCTGCTATAGCAAAGTATAGCTTTAGGCCCAGATTGTGAAATCTGTTCTTTGTGGGCAGACTACTTAGTAGGAAGACATATTTGTGTAATCTTTTCATATAATGTGTTACACCATAAAGATCTTTAATGATATTATGCCTGTCACAAGCTGCCCCTCTCCCCAGCTCCCAAAGGACCCACCAAGTCGACAGAGACAGAGAAACCAAGATAGAGAGACAGAGAATATATAGCTATTTATCTCCCTCTCCGTACACACACAAATTCTTTTCACACCAGATTTACACCAGTATAACTCCACTGACTTTAATCATATTCCTGATTTACACCAGTAAAGGAGATTCAGGCCATATTCTGATATTATGTTGTTGCCCCTTCTTGTGTCATCAGCATCACCCATCTGCTAAGTGGTAGCAGATGCTCAGAGCCTTGCAGGTCGGCTTTCCAGTGGAGAAGAAATCAATGATGCAGATTCTTGGCATATTCTAAATATAACTTTATCTAATTACACATATACCAGTCCTCAAACAGATATACAGGCAAACTCTTCTTTCAGGAATCTCAGCCCAGTACCAATATCTGGCTGCCAGGAAGCAATACTGTCTCAAAAATTGACTCAAATTAGAGACCAAGAGAAAAAATTCTTCATCTCCTCATATAGTTCCCTCTACCCAGAATCCTGTATAACAAAACTAATACAAGCATTTCTTCCAAAACTAAAAACTTGGACTGTATAACAATGCCCTCTGTTATAACATGCTATAACAATGCATTATAGAACAGGAGTACTTGTGGCACCTTGGAAACTAACTAACTAATTTATTTCAGCATAAGCTTTCATGGGCTACAGCTCACTTCTTCGGATGCATAGAATGGAACACACACAGAGAAGATATTTATACATACAGGGCTTGTCTACATCACAAAGTTGCAGCGCTGGTGAGGGGGTTACAGCGCTGCAACTTAGGAGGTGTATACATCTGCAGGGCATCACCAGCGCTGCAACTCCCTGTTTGCAGCGCTGGCCGTACTCCCATTTTGTCTCGGGTGTAGAGGATCCAGCGCTGGTGATCCAGTGCTGGTAATCAAGTGTAGACACTTACCAGCGCTTTTCTTGACCTCCGTGGAATAAGCAGGTATCCCAGCATACCTGAGGAAGCCTCTGGTAATCAAGCAGGTCTCCTTCCCCGGTTTGCTCTCGCGTTCCCCGAACCCCCGAGCAAGCAGGTCTCCTTCCCTGCGGTTTGCTCTCGCGTTCCCCGAACCCCCGAGCAAGCAGGTCTCCTTCCCTGCGGTTTGCTCTCGCGTTCCCCGAATCCCCGAGCAAGCAGGTCTCCTTCCCTGCGGTTTGCTCTCGCGTTCCCCGAATCCCCGAGCAAGCAGGTCTCCTTCCCTGCGGTTTGCAGGGGGGTTCGGGGAACGCGAGAGCAAACCGCGGCAAAGCTGGTCTCCTTCCCCGGTTTGCTCTCGCGTTCCCCGAACCCCCGTGCAAGCAGGTCTCCTTCCCTGCGGTTTGCTCTCGCGTTCCCCGAATCCCCGAGCAAGCAGGTCTCCTTCCCTGCGGTTTGCAGGGGGGTTCGGGGAACGCGAGAGCAAACCGCAGAGAAGCTGGTCTCCTTTCCCGGTTTGCTCTCGCGTTCCCCGAACCCCTCTTGAAGCCGCCCAACAGCGCTGCAGTGTGGCCACATCTAACACCACTTGCAGCGCTGGTTGCTGTAAGTGTGGCCACTCTGCAGCGCTGGCCCTATACAGCTGTACTAATACAGCTGTAACAACCAGCGCTGCAAAATTGTAGATGTAGACATACCCACAGAGAACATGAAAAGGTGGAAGTAGCCATACCAACTGCAAGAGTCCAATCAATTGAGATGAGCTGTCAGCAGCAGGAGAAAAAAAGAAAACTTTTGAAGTGATAATCAAGATGACCCATAGAAGGTGTGAGGAGAACTTAACAAGGGGAAATAGATTAACATGGGGTTACAGACTAACACGGCTGCTACTCTGAAATGCATTACAGCTTCACTCAGCAGTTTGGAAATGTCCTCAGAAAAGCTGTGGTGAACATGAGCAGTTTATTATTTTCAGGGTGTTGTTGAAATGTAGGTTTTACAAAGGACTATCAAAATAGCCACCAAGTATTTCATCCTGTGTCCATTTTGAGAATACATTTCAAGGAAGGGACCAAAAAATCCACACAAGAAAAACACTAGGCTTGTACAATGAATACTAATTTTGCTGGCAGAAACCATGTTTTGGCAATAGCTTAGACATTTCGAGATGGAATCCCACTCAGGTGTACGTCAGTGGAGCGCCAGTGCTATGCTGAATTACACTAGCTGAGAATTCAGATTATAATAAGAACCTTTTTTTAAAATTATATTCACATGAATGGTACATATGTTACACATATTTCTGGTTTTATCCATGATTAAACCATTCCTTTGAATTCTTTATGCCAGTCATAATTGTTGACCTGGACAGCAAGGCTGAGAGCCTACCAGAAAGAACTTTGGAGGCTAGTTACAATACATGCCTAGCACGCAGAGAGTAAAGCCGTACATTCTCCCCCACCGCCCCCACACACCCCACATTAGGTGAATACAGGACGAGTTAAGTAAGTATATCACATTACCACAAAGGGTTAAATATCCAGTCAGCCTGAAGAACTTGGCAGGCATGGTCCATAGCTATATTGATTTATTCAGTGGCTTAAGCTTGTTTGAGTAGAGCAAAGTCCTTGAGTGTAGTGATTGAAATCAATGTCTTGCTTTCTCCTTCTCTTTTATTGCTACATGTGGTTGCTTGTTATTTTCTATCAGAGCTGCTCTGCCAGTGGACTGTTCATGAGTGCATTCCAACTGGCTCTCTCTTTTGCGTCGATGTCCACTGGTCCTGTCTCTCAAGTGTACCTGTTGCAAGGGATTCCACATGTTTTAGTCTTGAAGTTCCTTATATTCTACACAGATATGATGCCCCCCTCGCTCTTATGTTGAAAAGTTCCTTAAACCGCAAATAGCAAATCATGAAACCACAATTAGAGAAAGGGTTAATTGAACTAATATGAGGAATCTCCCAGCACTAAGTTTCCTGCACTAATTTTTGAGTCCCCCTTGTTTTTTGGGTTATTGTCACATAGTATCCCATAGTAGGGCCTCAGCAGGCTCAGAAGTGTAGTCTGGTCCAAAGCCCACTGAAAAAAATTTCCCTTCAGACCTCTGCATAGGATTGCGCTCTGACTTTTCCCCCTAAACTGAATTATTAAAGAGTAAGTGGTTTGGCCTGATAATCCTATGAACTGACTTGAATGAGAGGCCCTTGTGTCACTTAATACTTATCAAATAGTCCTCAGCATCTATCTTTGGATATGGAGAAGCAGTTTCCATTGATTTCACTGGAAACCAATTCCTCAGCTGGTGTAAATGGTTGCAGCTACCTGGAAATCTGAAGATTTACACCAGCTTAGTATCTGGCCCACACTGGGCACATTTAGAGGTGTGAAGTCAAATTCAGTTCTCAAAACACTTAAGAAAAATAACAGAGCCAAAATCTGCAAGTTCTGCAACTTCCACCAATTTCAGTGCAAACATGGGTGTGTGAGGGCAGACTCTGGCTCATAAGCTGGAATGTAAAGATGCAGTGTATATGCCATTCAAAACTGAGCATTTAATACCAGCAGTAGTTAAATTTACAGTGGTATTTGCAGTATTTCCGAATCTAAGTATAGGGAATACAGCAAATTCCATGGCAAAGATAAATACCTCAGTGAAGTAAATGACCATTTTTTAATGGCACACTGTACACAGTGTTTCAGTCTTTCCCACAGTTCCATAGAACTTATTACAGAACTTTATTCATGATTAAAATGCAGTGTTTCCGTAAACATATCCTGGCAGAAATGTAACTCTAGCTGAAATATTCTTGTGGGAGGAATAGTCAGTCAGGTAGCAAATTAAGCATACCAAACTGTATTTAGCATGAATAAGCCAGGCTACACCTCTTGGTTTCATACCAGACTGGTGGTTATAGTAATTTATAATATGGAAAACCTGACACCACTGAATAAGATAAGAAGATTGAGTTAGAGGACTCACTGATTACTTTATATAAAGCACTGCCAACATACAAATTCTAAAAAAATATTCCAATAGGTAGAGTGAATTTGAGTTATGACAGAAATTTGCCTTTATATTTGCTAGAATTTGGTACTTACAACCAGTCATTATCAGAGTCAAGCATTTGCTGATGATCCACTGAAAAAATGGTCAATTATCCTGATGTACAAAATACAGAAAGGCTGAGACTGCAATTGCACACATCTATCCAAAGCAGGCTTTAGTTTTTTGCTAAACGCACCATCATTGCTCAAAAAGCCAGCCATTCTCTTCAAATCCTACAGGGGCAGACTGACATCTCAAAGAAGCTGTATCCTGCAGCTTTCAAGCTGAGGGTGGAAAGGTTAACATAGCTTCATTAGAATTCTTGACTCTTCAGATGCAGAGAGTCTGATTATCTAATAGAATAAATTCCAAGTCAATAGATAAATTGTAACATGCCCGCTGCAATACTTCAGTTTCTAATAAAAGAGGGCAGGAAGAACAGAATAGAAATTATAAGGAAGACATTTGGTCACGTCAGAAATCTTGGGGCTGGATTCACAAAGAGGACCCTTTCTCTTTCTCAATGACTTCACTGTGGATACATACTTAAATAGTCCTTGAGCCAGAGAGAGACAAACAGACGGATACACAGAAAGGGACAGGGACTCTGTAGTCCAATACTTAGAGCACCCACCAGGGAGGTAGGAGACCCCAAGTGCAGTCCCCCTGCTCCAACCATGTTTTCATTAGTTATCCACAGTGGAATAACTTCTACAGAAGAGATGTGGGTAGTCCCACTTCAGAATGTCCCACAGCTCAGTGGTTAAAACACACTCCAGAGAGGTTGGAAGATGTCTGTTAAATTCTTTCTCCCCCTTTGGCAGAGAGAAGGCAATTGAAACTGAGCCTCCCATGTCCCAAGTGAGTGCTCTAGCCATTTGGATATAAATTATAAGGTGGCCACCTCTTCCTAAGGTCATTTTTGTGTGGCGTTAGGCAGGCTTCTAACTCATTCCCACAAGAAAGCATTAGGCACCTAAGCAGCAGCTGCCTGTTTGTGGATTGCTATTCAGAGATAGGTGAAGAGAGGGGCTAGCCTTAGCATGCACCACGCTGGTCAGCATAACCCTACTCTGGTCAACATATCCCCATCTAGCATGCTGGCTTTTGTGGCTCACACTCTTAGATACCTATCTCCCCTCTTCATTGGATAGGGAGCCTAGGTGCCTAACTCAGCTTTGTGGATTGCAGTGTTGTTCCTGGATTTTCAAGTTAGGTGCCATGATGTTCAGCGTTCTAACACTGAAGTCCCTTTGTGGATCTCACCCTGATTATACAAACAATAAATATATCTTCACAACACCCATGCAAAATTAGGGACAATTATTCCCATTTCACAGATTAGGAACTGATACACAGATCAAAGTCAAAAGTATCCAATGATTTTGGGTCTTCAAACTGAAATGAGGCAGATCTGATTTTATAAAGCGTCTATATTTTCAAAGCACAGTTCCCATTTTGACCTCAGTTGCAGCTGAGAGTTCTCAGCACTTCTGCTGCTAGACCACACAACCTAGTCAGGCACCCAGAAAACAAGGAACACACAAACAGTGGCCACCTGTGAAAAGCTTGGTTTAAGTGACTTGCCTAGAATCACACAGGAACTCTGTGGTGAAGGCAGGGATAGAATCCAGTTCTCCCAGGCATTATTCAGTTGCCGTAACCATGAGAACATCCCGTCTCAACGAAGGTTTATAGGAAGTTCAGCTTACTTCTAAGACTCTGTAGGAGATGAGCATATGCAACTGATGGGATAAACCAGCTTTACTGATATGAATGCTAATATGCTGCAGCTGGAACACTCTCACCCCTCCATTCAACCCCTTCTCGTTTTCCCATAATCCTGAACTCATGCTGAATCTCTGAGATTTGTCTTCATTTCCTAAATCAGAGTTATAAGTGGTTTAATAATAGGGAGGGAGGGGAAAAAGCCTAAGAAAATTCAACATGCTCTTGCCAGGATTTGTTCTATAATGAGCTAAGAAGTTCTTAAACATATCACAGAGTTGGTTATATTGAAGCTACAGCTTGTATAACTTCCAGCTGAGCACTAAATCGGAATAGAAGGGGACAGATCCTCAGCAGGTATAAATCAGCACAGCTCCAGCTGATGGAATGACACATATGTGCACCCATATGTGCAACCACTGAGGATCTGGTGGAAGAACTCTGTATCTGAGGAAAATAATGTACACAATTACATTATTAAAATGGGTATGTGATTGAATGCTTATTAGTAAACCAATTCTTCACTCAGCTGAGTAAAAATAGAATTTCCGGGATAAGTAGTCCATCTTATTTTAATTCAGTCAGTCTAACAAAAGAGGTAAATTCATGATCAATAAATATTTTAACAATTAAAAGAGAAAAATCTCAAGTGACAGTATGTCAGCTAAAGAACTTCCTACCCTCACAACAATGAACACCCTGGCCATTCAGCTTCCCCCTCCTCAGAGAGGGAACCACACAGAATGTTGGGAGGGGAACTACTTCTGATAATGCATAAGACCTACAGCCATGCTGAATGTTAATACAGGGGTCAGCGACCTTTCAGAAGTGGTGTGCCAAGTATTCATTTATTCACTCTAATTTAAGGTTTTGCATGCCAGTAATACATTTTAACGTTTTTAGAAGGTCTCTTTCCATATGTCTGTAATATATAACTAAACTATTGTTAGGTTTCAGAGTAGCAGCTGTGTTAGTCTGTATCTGCAAAAGGAACAGGAGTACTTGTGGCACCTTAGAGACTAACAAATTTATTTGAGCATAAGCTTTCATGGGCTATAGCCCACTTCATCAGATGCATAGACTGGAACATACAGGAAGAAGATATTTATACATACAGAGAACATGAAAAGGTGGAAGTAGCCATACCAACTGTAAGAGGTCAATTAATTGAGATGAGTTATCATCAGCAAGAGAAAAAAAAAACTTTTGAAGCGATAATTGAGATGACCCATAGAAGGTGTGAGGATACTTAACATGGGGAAATAGATTCAATGGTGTAATGGCCCAACCATTCCCAGTCTCTGTTCAAACCTAAGTTAATTGTATCTAATTTGCATATTAATTCAAATTCAGCAGTCTCTTTGGAGTCTGTTTTTGAAGTTTTTCAATTGTAAAATTGCCACCTTCAAGTCTGTCACTGAGTTATTAGAGAGGTTGTGTTTAAGAAGCTTCATTTCAAATTAAATTAAAATGCAGAGCTCCCCAGACCAAAGGCCAGGACCCTGGTAGTGTGAGTGCCACTGAAAATCAGCTCACATGCCATAGGTTGTCTACCCTGTGTTCATGGGATAGTAAGAAGCCCAGGCGAACTTGTATCCTTTGACAAAGTGGCTGGGTCTGTGCTTCTCCCTGATAAATAGATGGGTTTGTTTATGTGCCCTGTAGCTCAGCAAGTTAAGGCTCTGTCAGACCAAGGAAATGTGGGAGAAGGAATTGAATTCTAGAGTTGAGGGTCTTCCATGGAGAAGACCAACCCACAATCCTGCAGACATCGACATTTTGACCCAGATGCACAAAAGGAACTTAGGTGTTGTGATTCTGAGTGTCACAACACCTATCTTTTAGGTACTTAGAAAATGACAGGAACAACACCACGATCAACGAAGTCTGAATTAGGCACCTATGTTCCTATACAATGAATAGGGAGAGATAGGCACCTTAGAATGAAATTCACAAAACCAGTCCATTAGGTGGTTCCCCCCCAAGCTATCCCATGGAAGATGCGGTTGAGAGAAGGTGTGTCCTAGGCCTTTCTCCTCTCTCAGTGCCTAACTCTAGACGGCCAGGAGATGCAGACTTGTTTATGATTCATGGACCAGAGGATAACTGATTTTAAGGCCACCTAAACAATTTGTGGGGCTTAATCTGGTAGTGGCCACCTAACTCCACACAAAATAGAGGCAAACCACCCTTATAACCTTCAACCCAGTGGTTGGCACACTTACCCAGGGGCCCAGCCCAGGTGGGCACTTAGTTATCAAGTCCCCCCTCTGCCTGATGAAAAGGAATTTGAACAGGGATTGGTCACTTCTCCAGTGAGTGCCCCAACCATCAGGCTACAGAGTCATTCTAACTTTCACTGGCCCAATTAATGTTCAGTTACTCAATTTTGTTGAATAACTTCAATACGCAAGATTGAGATCCCCACGTTTGAATATTCCTTAGCCTAGTGGTTAGAACACTCAGCTGAGAGGTGGTGGATCCCTGTTCAGATTCCTTTTTCTCCTCAGGCAGAGGGGGGACTTGAAATGAGGGATATCCAACCTCCCAGGTGAGGACCCTAACCACAGCACTAGAGAATGAGGTCCGTCCTACTTCCCTCATCTCCAGGCTTTTGTTTGTTAATGTTCATGTGAGGCCTAATCCAGAAGTCAGCCTCTGAGCACACCTACTGGATTGGCCTCTGCACATGTAATAGGCAACGAAACACCTGTCTTCCCTGCTTTGCGAACTGCTCTGGGGATTAGCCTGGGGATGACTGCTCAGCTGCCTAAAGAGGGGGAGGCAGTACTGATGCCGGGTCACAAACATCAGCTCCTGGGGAACTTTTACTGCAGAAACTTACGTGCCGAGAAATTTTAGGCATCTACAGAATTAGATGGCAGCCTAGTGGGAGTTTCAAAGATCACACTAAGTACCTTTCTGGATCCCACCCTTAGAGACTAATCAAAATCCCAATGAGATCAATGGGAGATTTTCTATTCACTTCAGTGGGCTTTAGATCAGGTCTTAACAACCATTAGCTACAGTGATTGAGATGATCCCAACAGCCATGGAATAAAGTAAGTTATTGGCAGGTGTGAAAGAGATGGAAGTTAAGTTAAAAACATTAAGGTCTTGATTCCCCAAAACCTTGTAACTTGTGTAGTCATTGTTTTCGGCAGGAGTTAGACAATTCCATATGTCCTCGCAGATTTCCACTGAAGTCTCCACACCGATGTCTGACTCTACCCCTATGGATCCTTTTACAGGCTTAGGCTTCAATTTTTTTTTTTCACCAAGCTATAGCAGTGAATTTAAAAAATGTAAAACAGTTAAAAGGTTAAATTGTGGAACCCAATAATAAAGTACTCACGATAACTGAAGTGGCAACTACTTCTTTTTCCCGCCGTTGTTGCCACTACCACTATTATACAAGTATGAGAGATTCTCATCAAATGTATATTTCATAATTAGCAAACCTATAATTTTTTGGACAAAAATCTGTTGGAAATATTTTCCTGAGAGTCTTTAAAAACAAAGCAATTAAAACACTTGTTCTCTACAGCTGAAATGTTTCCCTGCAATATGGAGAATATGAACACAACTCAATGGGAACTTATGTGAAAAACCTAATGTAAACAGAAGGGAAACTAGCCATTTTAGATTTACCATTCAAGCAGAATCAAGCATATGAATAAAACAAACTGCATAAGATAGAGCTGTTTGATTTTATTTGAGCCATTCCATGAAATTTAGATATTTGAAATTTTGAAAAAATCTAAAAAATGTTGACAGCATTTTTGTGAATATTTTTTGCCGTTTTTTGATCCATTACTAGATCTTTTAAATTCAAAGTTTTGAAGTCTGACTAAAAGGAGAAAATTTCGAAAAAAAAACAAACCTAGATTTCCCCCTTAGCAGGACTGCTGCTTACTGAGCACCCCCTCTTGGCCAAGGGTTTCTCTGCAGGCTCCCCAACTCCATTTGTCCTCTCTTCAGGGCCCTTTAAGAATACAAAGGTTCTCTCTGGTTAACAATACCCCTGCCTGGAGCTAATTTACAGTTTACCCAGAGTCTATTCCAACAACACAAAGGGGAAGTCTATACTTAGCTTTAGCATTTTCTCTCACCCCTTCTATCCTGGTCTCGTTTCTAAGCCAGCCCTTCCAGCTCTCCTTCACTAGGGCTCTGACATGTAGTTCCAAACACACTCAGGGTTTCTAACCCCCCAGGAGCCTCCTGCTCCCTAGGTTTTATACTCCAGACTCTTGGCTATCATAGATCAGAGCACCCTCTCCCATTTTTTCCTGTCTCTCATTTTTCCTTCCTCTCCCCCATCACTGTGTCTGCCACTATAGCTATAGCTGCAGCAATCTTCTGCTCTTTATAGGGAATTGCCTGACTTTCTGCAGGAGGGGCTCATTCCAGGTGGTTTGGCTCAGCCTCAGGCTCTCCATCCCCCAGGGTAAGCTCCCTTCCTACACCCCCATGTACAGTAACTAGTTCTAATTTAAAATGAAAAGAAAATATAGGCATAAAATATTAAGCAATAAATAGATTTTTTAAAATCTTGCCATTTTAACACTCAGGCGGTATTAGTAACACAAGTCATGATTTAAAAAAATATATATTTAATCTTTACAGCATCTAATTTTTTATTCTACTCTGGCAACTTTTCTTCCATATTTCTCTGTATGTCAGAAGACTATTTCTGCTGTCTCTTCTCTGGTAGTTACTTTTTACAGCACTTCACAAAATATTCCCTAACTTTTGTGTCTAGAGAACATTACTAACTTAGGGAAAATAAATTACACAAAACTAGGACTTACAGTCAGTGCAAAGGGATGATCCTGGAAGGTGCTGAATCACACTTCTGGGAGGTGCTGAACACCCTCAACTCCCACTCGTTTTGGAACAATTTGGGGCCCTCAACAAGAATACCAGTCACCTTCCAGGTTTGGGTCCCTAGGCACAAATTCAGAAAAGCACACTTACTCAGGAGAGTACTTAAGCATGTGCTTAACTTTATGTCAATGAGATGTAGACATATGCTGTAACTTAAGCATATGCTTAAATCAAGGGTCTAGCTCCACAGACATGGGCAGGGCTGCCCGGGGGAGAGGTAAGTGGGGCAATTTGCCCCAGGCCCCGGGCCTGATGGTGGTCCAGGTCTTCAGCAGCATTTCGGTGGCAGGGGGCCCTTCAGTGCTGCCGAAGACACACAGAGAAGTGGTTTCTTGATGTATGGACACCCTTTGGAGAGGTTACTTTCATGGGAAGAAAAACACTAAAAGAGTAGGTGTTTCACTTGCTCAAGCAACACTGAGTTGGGTCACACCGTGGATGCAATAGTTAGCTTTGAATCCGAGCTATAAAGCATTGCCTAGGACTTTATAGCACTAATGGGACTGATGTGCTGTAGGCAATTGAAAGATGGAGGCTCAAAAGGGGAAAGGGTGGATATAAAAGGAAAGAAAAATCAAGGGACAATTCCATGTGTATTAAACTTTTTGTTAAAGATGAAAAGTTTAAACATTTTAACAAAAAACAGGCCACTCTGTGCTTTCTTTGCACCAGTGTGAGAACTTCAGTGTTCTGATACCTCTTAAAGTATTTGATGAGAGACTAATAGCCTGACAGGCTAACACTTCACTTCCTTCCAATTAGGAGACTTTAACATCAAAGCCAAGGTCCTCCACTCAGCAAGGGCTTACTTGAATGAATTATAGAAGAGAATAAGTCCAGTAGTTTCTTGTTTTTTTCCCTTGTGGAGACACAGTCCAGCATAGGCTTTAATAAGATGTTTGAGGTCAAAAGGTTCAGGTCCCTCACTGTGAACACTAGGAAACTGCCAGAGTGTTTCAATATGTGTGGTGTTTGTAATGCAATCAGGCAAAGCTGAAAACTCTATTACAGAATGTCGTGAGGCTGACTTCCTTTTGGAGTGCTCTTGTGTATGGTTAAAAGCAAAGAATATGGGAGTTTTAGTACACTATGAATCTTCAGTGTTGCCATTTCAATGTGCTGAAACAAATAGCGCCTTTGCCACCATTAATTTTGGCCTACAGAAGTAGATAAAGATGTTGTGCCCTTAGCTGTAGTGTGTTTAGTTATTATGATACAGGAAAGTTCTGTGGTATGAAATCATGACTGTTTGACCTAGCATGTTATTTCACTTACTAGGTCAAAATATTCTCTTATAAAATACAAGAAGACAGAAGATCAGAAACTGTTCCACTGTTATTTACCTGATTGCAAAAGTGAAAGCATAACAATATTCCTTAGAGACAAGAGAAGCCTATTTCCCTCATTTGTGTGAACAAGACATTTTTTAGATGCAAAATATACTTTTGTCTGTCATGCACAATGCCTTACTTTATTTTCTGTTTTCTAAAGGTCCTGGCCTCCAGGCTAGAACTGTAAGTAGTGAGACTGTACGTACACACACACACACACACACACATGCACACACACACACTTGATTTAATTTGTGTCATCTATAGGTAGTTTATAATACAGAAGCTGCTTACAAGTGCACTTTAAAACTTTACAATAAACTATAACGGGAAAAAAGGAAAAACATTATACAAATAACACTCTACTCTTGTGTCTCCCATACTAACAGAGTGTGTCTCTTTATTTGCTCCTAGTGTCTAATCCTCATGGAAAGGTTTATGAGTCTAGTAATTCTTTTAAACTAAAAGATTATGTGTAGCTTGACCAACATAGGCTCATGCTCAGAAACCCTGGGTTCAGTCATCACAGATAACTCACCCATGAGTGTGGTTAAATTTGAAAAAAAGTCCCATGGGGTAATTAAGGATCAGGAGAGGTTAACATATCTTGTATTTTATCCAAAACATGGGACCTGTAGCATTACAATGCTTCCTGAAGAAGGCTGGGGCATTGTTTCAGCAGGAATATTACCATCTACTAAATCGACAATACATCTTTCTGTATCACCCAAGGTCTTCTTGGGGATCTCTTAATAGACCTGACTCTTTCCTAGCTTCTGAGATGGAATAAATGCACAGCCTGAGGTGATATGTCTGTGGGCCATCTTATCCACTACCATTCCTGACCATTTACAGATCCAAGAGTGTTTAACATTCCAAGGAAGTTATTTTGAATACTGCTTGTGTCAGTAATATCAGTCAAGAATACCATTTTCTTTTATAAGTCCAGCATGCTTCAAATGGCTGCTTATGTGATGCTTGCCCAAATGGTGATATACCAATAGCCAGTTTTATAATTGCAGTGGTCTCCTTCCTTCAGGCATCATGAACATGTATACTAGGGAGCACCTCATTCTGATCTCTGGTGTTGGAGTCTTGGCCCTTCTGTCAAGAAAGCCTTCACCTAGGCTTATCTTGCTACATATTTATCATGACCAGAATGTCTATAGCACTTTTGAAATCAGTATACTGCAAGAAATCATATTTTCACAGCCAAAACATTCATGTTTTTTTGTTCCTGCTTCAATTTTTGCTGTTCAGAAATGAAAGGTAGTTTTTCACAGGCAGCTCTCTGTATAGTACTTTGCATTTTGGCAAAACAGATATTCTGGCATGTTATATAAACACAGGCAAATTAGGCAGATTGATTTTGTCACACATAAACCTGCAAAACGAAAATTTATCACTTGACACAGCTCTAATCAAGGGAAGTCCATTTGATATTATTAATGTGAATACCATAAGTATGTCAACAAGATTTGCACAGTAATTCAGCCTTAATTAACCAGATGATTATTTTAAAGTGTTATCAATAAATTTCCATTGCAGGAACAATATTAACCCAATGAAATTTCCATACGAATTACGAAATCCTCTGTAGAAATACCTATGCCTTCACATGCAATAAAATAATAAGTGAGTCTCAGGGAGCTTTCTCTTGACTGCTTGCAGTAGTTCAAGTTCAACACAAAATCATCCTAGCTATTATTTATAGTTTGTTTTCATTTTCATACTAATCTTGTTATGCCAGAAATTCTGTCTTATTTTAACCTACCAGTCCTCACCAGTGAAAAGCAATATTTATCATGTTAAAAAATTGGACATTAAAATATCATTTCTGAAGTTCAATGAAATGATTTAATAATAATGTATCTTCAATTTTCCTAAATGATTTAAAAAACTTAATACTCCACAGGGGGCTGAATCAGCAGCATAATGAAACGGGACACTTGAGATTGCAACCTGCTGTGTGAAGTTCTCTCCCACATGCATAGAATCATGACAGCTCTGCCTTCTTTCCTCTTTATCTTTCCTTTCCTCTACAAGAACTTGGTGATATCCCTGAACGGAGGAATGTCACTCAGTATCTCACGTGTCCAGCTGGCAATTAATTTCCACAGAGTAAAGATCAGATACATTGTAGAGCTGAATCTAATGTTACAGCCCATTTGTGAATGTTGCCAAAAGAAGATTTGATAGGCAGCTCCACTAATTACTGGATGGTTTATATAGATGTTAACTGTTTACTTTTATATTACTACCAAACTGGCCAACATCAGCAATCATAAAATATAGGCATGCTGATGACATATGGTTATTTAAAATTGATTAGAACAACAGACAGCTGTAGAAAGGAAAAAAGAAAGGAAAGGAAAGCATTGCAAAGTTTATATAGCAAGAATTGACCCCATCAGCATCTCAGCAACTCAGTGTTCAACTAGAGTCCTTACATTTCTAAGTACATCCATTTATTCATATCTGAGTATCAGTGACATCATAGTAAAATTTTCAGAAGCCTACACAATCCATTGCTAACCTTGAGCACTCCAGCATCTGACCTTCCAGTAACTGTGAATACCAACCATCCATCTCCTGGCTAGTCATCCCTTACTCTGAGTTCATGCTCAGCTGATTATCATAGAATCGTAGAATATCAGGGTTGGAAGGGACCTCAGGAGGTCATCTAGTCCAACCCCCTGCTAAGAGCAGGACCAATTCCCAACTAAATCATCCCAGCCAGGGCTTTGTCAAGCCTGACCTTAAAAACCTCTAAGGAAGGAGATTCTACCACTTCCCTAGGTAACCCATTCCAGAGCTTCACCACCTTCCTAGTGAAAAAGTTTTTCCTAATATCCAACCTAAACCTCCCACACTGCAACTTGAGATCATTGCTTCTTGTTCTGTTATCTGGTATCTCTGAGAACAGTCTAGATCCATCCTCTTTGGAACCCCCTTTCAGGTAGTTGAAAGCAGCTATCAAATCCCCCCTCATTCTTCTCTTCTGCAGACTAAACAATTCCAGTTCCCTCAGCCTCTCCTCATAAGTCATGAGCTCCAGCCCCTTAATCATTTTTGTTGTCCTCCATTGGACTCTTTCCAATTTTTCTACATCCTTCTTATAGAGTAGGGCCCAAAACTGGACACAGTACTCCAGATGAGGCCTTACCAATGTCGAAAGGAGGGGAATGATCACGTCCCTTGATCTGCTGGCAATGCCCCTACTTATACATCCCAAAATGCCATTAGCCTTCTTGGCAACAAGGGCACACTGTTGACTCATATCCAGCTTCCGGTCCACTCTAACCCCTTGGTCCTTTTCTGCAGAACTGCTGACTAGCCATTCAGTCCCTAGTCTGTAACAGTGCATGGGATTCTTCCTTCCTAGGGGCAGGACTCTGCCCTTGTCCTTGTTGAATCTCATCAGGTTTCTTTTGGCCCAATCCGCTAATTTGTCTAGGTCCCTCTGTATGCTATCCCTACCCTCCAGCATATCTACCACTCCTCCCAGTTTAGTGTCATCTGCAAACTTGCTGAGGGTGAAATCCACACCATCCTCCAGATCATTAATGAAGATATTGAACAAAACTGGCCCCAGGACCGACCCTTGGGGCACTCTACTTGGTACCGGCTGCCAACTAGACATGGAGCCATTGATCACTATCCGTTGAGCCCGATGATCTATCCATCTTATAGTCCATTTATCCAGCCCATACTTATTTAACTTGCTGGTAAGTTATTATCCACGATGATCCCCTAAGTCTTGTTTCAGTGTCATTGCTTCCCAGAATAGAGTCCCTCATCCTGTAAATATGATCTACAGTCTTTGTTGTTGTTAGCAGTAAAACTTTACATTTAGCTGTATTAACACATATATTATTGGCTTGTGTTCAGCTTTCCAAGTGATCCATATCACTCTGTATCAATGAACTATCCTCTTCATTATTTACCACTCCTGCTATTTTTGTGTCATCCGCAAATTTTATCAATGATGGTTTTATATTATTGTTATAAGTCATTGATAAATATGTTAAACTGAGTAGGTCCAAGAAATGATCCTTGGAATTTTAATATATAGCGGTGTGTTGTGATAAGAACAGTATTGGGATAATGGTCTTAAATGTCTTTGTTGTTGCAATAGTCGAGGAATAACAGGAATTATGAGAAAAAAATGAAGAAATCTTAAAACTGAACTAAATCACACAGGGACAAATACTGTCACTGTACAACAGATAATGAACTGCCACAGAGTCAGAGTAACCCCTTCAAAGCATTGTAAAGGGACCACTCAGCAGGCCACCTGTGACAGGAGTTGAGATGTGTAAGCTTAGGTGTGGCTGCATGATTCACATGTTCATGTGCGAGCACTCCCTGATGATGGCCAATATCCCTATACACAGATTATTCCTGTCCTTCGAAGGAGAAGTTTGTGAGGTATTGGGTAGTCAGAATATGGTACCACATGTGTAATGATCTAGAACAGGGGTAGGCAACCTATGGCATGCATGCCGAAGGGGCATGCGAGCCTATTTTCAGTGGTACTCACACTATGCAGATCCTGGCCACCAGTCCAAGGGGCTCTGCATTTTAATTTAATTTTAAATGAAGCTTCTTAAACATTTGAAAAACCTTATTTATTTTACATATAACAATAGTTTAGTTATATATTATAGACTTATAGAAAGAGACCATCTAAAAACATTGAAATGTATTACTAGCATGTGAAACCTTAAATCAGAGTGAATAAATGAAGACGCGGCACACCACTTCTGAAAGGTTGCCGAACACTGATCTAGAAGAAGCATTATTTGGCTGATTCAAAGCCTTTTGAAATCAATGGAAAGACTCTGTGAAGGCTGAATCTCCACTCTGGCACTTTGAATGCAGAAGGTGGGGGCCTGCAAGGATTCTAAAAATTAATATTGGCCACTTCAGGCCTGTATTAAACTCCCAAGGTTACAGCTTTTCTCTGACCTTGGATGGGCAGATGCTGCCACCACCCAAGTGCAAAAACCCCTTTGAGAACCCAGGAAGGGGCACTTCGGAATTCTTTCCTGTGGAGTACCCTCAAGCCCTCCCCTTCTCCCCCCTTGGGAAAGAGTTGTGAAAGAAAACAAAGGAAATCAGCTGTTGCCACCAGCTAATTAAACAACATATGCACAAACGTCTCAGGGACACTAAAATCCAATCCTGTTCTTAAAATAGGTAAATTTTATTAAAAACAAAAAGAAAGAAAATACATCTGGAACATTTTTACTAGATTTAAAAAATAAAAATAAAAAAATAAAACTATTACAAGAATTGAACATCAAGATAGCTTTCTTGAGGTCCAGCTTAAAGGTTATAAGCAAAACAAAAGTACTTGGGTTAGCACAGAGGAGTCCACAAGCCATAAAGAAATAAAAGAGATAAATCTAATCGTGTTGTCCTAGACATTTCCTGATCTACTTACATATCTGGAGTTTCCAATGAGTAGTTTCTAGATATGATCTGATGATTTTCACACCTGGCCCAAAGCTTTTTACAGCATTGCTCTAATCCTGTCTTTGCTCTCCGGGAGAGAAACACAGACAGACAAAGGGGAAGTTTTTTTCCCAATTCTAAAAAGTTCCAGCCCTCACATTGGCTTTTTTGGTCAGGTGCCCACTCCTTTTTACCTATGGACTTTTTAACCCTTTACAGGTAAAGCAAGTAGAGAACAGCTACTAAGAGGGATTTTATAGCTACTGGCTGGCTGGGTGTCCTTAAAAGGGAGCTACCCTCCACCCCCTTCATTTATCACAGACTCCCAGGGACTTCAAAGGATTTTGGATCAAGACCTATGCCTATTTCCAGATGTCTGTCAGAATTTGCCTATAAAACTTTGTACATTCCTTTACAAGGCTTTGTTCTAGATGTTAATATATATGGGATAAGGACAATATTGCATCTTTCACAGGAAAGATTTTAGGATTTATTGGTACTTTTTGTCATTTAAAACATGAATAATCCAATTTTTCAAGAATATGCCCACTTTCTCTCACAAATTCTTGGTGTCCAATTCTTGGTACATTTATTTTAACTTATTTTATTATTTTAAAACTGCTTTGCAGAATAAATAAACATATACAGTCTCTGCCTGGGAGAGTTTGTTAAATTTGATGAGAGAAGTGAGCTAATACCTTGTACGGGATCAGTGAAGAAAGAAAGAAGTTACAAACATACCTTTACACACATGGGCCAGGTCCAAGAATGGACAACCCCCTGTGCCTACACTGAGCTCATTGCAGTATCAGAGCTTTAGATATGTGCACATCTTGGTGTCTCAATTAAGTTTGGCAATTTTTATCACAGTAATTATAATGAAGGCTGCGTGTCTGTCAGGGAGGGTACTGAAGTCACGGATTCCATGACTTTCAGTGACCTTCGTGACTTCTGCAGAGGCTGGTGCTGGCTCAGGTGCTGCCTGAGCCGGGCAGCCCCCGTGCAGCAGCTGTAGTTTGGGTGTGGGCTGGGGCTATGGGCTGGGGCAGAGGGTTAGGGTGCGGGACGGTGCTTACCTGCGGGGGAATGCCTGGCTCCAACTGGCATGTCCCTGCAGCTCCTTGGTGGAAGGGCCAGGGGGCTCCACATGCCGCCCGCACCTGCAGGCTGCGGTTCCCAGCCAATGCAAGCTGCACCTGCGGAGATGGAGCTTGTGATGGGAGCAGCGCACAGAGCCCCCCTGGCTGGCTGTCCCTCTGGGTACATGCCTGCCAGCCTGCCAGCCCTATGACACCCCCCCCCCCCAGCACCAGCAGAGTCCCGGACTGTCCACTCTACCCCCAAAACCAGTGCGGGTGTCCTGGGCCATGCTCCACTGCCCCTCCCAGCCCCAGCAGAGGGCCCAGGCCATGCGCTGCCACCCACTTCCCCCCCAGCACCTGCAGGGGTCCTGGGCCACCCTCTCAGCACCCATGGCCCCCAGGCAGGTCCCCAGAGAACCCCCAGCCCATCGGCCCAAGTTTTAGTTAGGGGTATATAGTAAAAGTAATGGACAGGTCAGAGGCCATGAATTTTTCTTTACTGACCATGACCTGTCCATGACTTTTACTAAAAATACCTGTGAATAAAACGTAGTCTTAATTATAATGCATATGGAGTCAGAATACATATTGCATCTTAATGTTATTATTAAATAATAAATAGTGTTTAATTTAATTTATGATTATCTTCAAATAAGCAACTCTGTATAATTACATAAGTTTCTCCCCCATTCCAACACACACCCACCTACTAAATTAATACATGCTGCCCTAGTGGATAGGGGAGAGACAGTAGATGTGATTTTTCTGATTTTAGAAAGGTTTTTGATACAGTCCCACATGACGCTCTTATAAGCAGACTAAGGAAATGCAGGCTAGATGAAATTACTACGAGGTGAGTGCACAACTAGTTGAAAGATTGTACTCAAAAAGTAGTTATCAATGGTTTGTTGTCAAGCTGAGAGGGTGCACATAGTCCCACAGGGTCAGTCCTGTGTTTGCTACTATTCAATATTTTCATTAATGACTTTGATAGTGAAGGGTGCTTATAAAATTTCAGATGATACTAATCTGGAGGGCTGCTAGCACTCTGGAGGACAGGAGAAGTAATGAATACAACCATGATAAATTGGACAGTTGATCTGAAATCAACAAGATGAAATTCAGTACAAATAAGTGCAAAGTGCTACCCTTAAGGAGGAAAAATCAAATGCACAACTACAAAATGGAAAATAACTGCCAGTACTGCTGAAAAGGATCTGGGGGTTATAGAGTATCATAAACAGAATATGAATCAACAATGTGATGCAACTGTGAAAAAGCTAATAGCATCCTAGAGTGTATTAACGAGAGCATTGTATGTAAGATACAGAGGTAATTGTCCCACTGAACCCGGCACTGGTGAGGCCTCAGCTGGAGTACTTTGTCCAATTCTGATTGTTACTCTTTAGGAAAGATATGGACAAATTGGGGAGAGCCCAGAGGACAGAACAAAAGTGATAAAAGGTTTAGAATACCTGCAGGGCCGGCCTTAGGATTTATGGTGCCCTAGGCGAGATTATTAAACTGGTGCCCCTGTGCCTGATCTGCTCTTAGCAACACAAACATAAGCTTATAGTATTGGAAAACTTGCCACATTCACATTATTAAAACCAGTTTAACTTAATTAAGCACACTGTAATGCTGATGGACTAGCACTAAAGAAGCAGCACTATAGAAAAAATTCTGATATGACAGAATGATGCAAATAATATTTTTTTTAATTTATCAAAATTTTATTGGAAATTTATATGAAGAAGTATTGAAACAAAGATTTGTTTTTAATTAAAAGCAATCTTTCTGGCTTTTTTGGCTGCAAAATCAGTAATAATGTCATCGTATGACAAAGACAAAGTCGTGTCTTGTTCGATCGCAAGAATAGCAAGACCAGTCAAGCGTTCCTGACTCATTGTAGAGCGGAGATAGTTTTTAATGAGCTTTAGTTTTGAGAAACTCCGTTCTCCTGATGCTTCTGTTACAGGAATTGTCAGTAGAATACGAGTGGCAATGTACACGTTAGGATATATGTCAACAAGTTTGTGGGTATGAATAAACTGTACAATGTCCATCACCGATTTTGCATGTGGCAACATTGATGACAGTGTACTCAATTCTTTGTACAGTTCAAGTCCATTTAAATCAAAACTATCACCGTGCTTCAGGAGGCCCTCTAGATTCTTGCACTTTGTCATTAGTTGCTCTTGTTTTCCTATTTTGTTGAATTTAGTTATGTCATACAAAAATCCAAACTGTTCATGGTGTACTTGCAAGGTATTAAACCTTTCATCAACAGCAGATACTGCTTTATCCATCACAACATTAAAAAATTCAACCTCAAATTTCTTTTCTGGATCGTCTATGGGCATGATCTGCTGTACAGATTCTTCACAAAGAAGTGTCCTTGGCCTTTTTAACTCATATTAACTATGTATTTACTTTATGGAAGTTGGAGAAAACATTGTGAAAACGTAAAACATTGGCTGCCCAACTTCTAGGCTGGCAAAAGTTATACTGACTCACAGGGAAAAAAAAAGCAGGAGAATCTTAGTACAACATATGGTCACTCTATACCAGGGGTCGGCAACCTTTCAGAAGTGGTGTGCCAAGTTCACTGTAATTTAAGGTTTCTCGTGCCAGTGATACATTTTAATGTTTGTAGAAGGTTTCTCTCTATGTCTATATTATATAAATAAACTATTGTTATTATCTGAGGTCTTGGCCACCGGTCCTGCTCAGGCCACTGCCAGCTGAGTAAATGAAACCCCAAACCGGCAGCGGGCTGGTGGCTGGAACCCTAGACAAGGATCCCAGGCCCTGCTCAGCCCGCTGCTGGTCTGGGGTTCTGACCAACAACTCCTGCCAGCCAGGATCCCGGCCGCGAACCCCCCCTCAGCCCGCTACCAGCCTGGGATTCTGCTCACCTAGGCTGGCAGGAGGCAGAGTGGGGCTGGCGGCTGAGCTCCTGAGTGGCAAGGGGCCGGCAGCCGGAACCCCGGAGTAGCAGTAGGCTGAGTGCTGCTGGCACCCCAGACTGGCAGCAGACTGAGCCACTCAACCCGCCACTGGCCCTGCTCAGCCCGCCACCAGCCCGCTCAGCCCGCCACCAGCCTACTCCGCCCGCTGCCGGCTGAGTGAATGGAACCCCAGGCTGACAGCAGGTTGAGTGGTTCAACTGGCCTGCTCAGCCCACTGCCAGCCTGGGATTCCTTGGGGGTCCCCAGGCCAGCAGCAGGTGCTGAGTGGGGCCGATGGCTGGTATCCCAGCTGGCAATAGGGCAGCAGCCGGAACCCCCGAGCAGTGATGGGCTGAGCCGCTCAGCCTGTTGCTGCATACCATCAAAAATCAGCTCACCTGCCACCTTTGACAGGTGTGCCGTAGGTTGCCGAACCCTGCTTTATACACTAGTAAGGAGATGAGCATATTACAGTTGTTGGAGGGCTCTTATCAGGAGTAACAGGCTATAGGAAAGTCAATCAACATTTTTTGTTTCTCTGATGAAAACTGACCCACTCTCTGCCTCAAACCAAACCTGTCACTAATAATTGTCAACAACTTAATTTTCTGTTTTTGGCTAAGATATTGATTAAAAAAACACATTGAAATTGGATTCAGGTTTGTTAGCAAGAATTTTTGGCAAACAAAGTTGTTAAATGACAATCTAAATGGCAACATAGTACTGCTTTCATGCTTGGCTTACCCCCCAGCCTGCTGGTCCAACAGCTGCAGTAGAAGAGGAGATAGGTGGAAAACTGCAGGACCCCAAAATCCACCTCTTGGGGTGCAGAGTGGCAACAGCAGCAGCAAACCCTCAGATCCAATCACACGCCAATGGGCACCGCCGCCAGCCCAACAGACCATGGTGAAGTTAGCACAGCATCTGATCTCAGGGACGGGGCACCCATGGAGCCGCAGCAGCTCATCCTGCCCTGTGCAGCTCCCCTCGGATGAGATGGTTCGCTGGCAGCTGCCAGCCCGGGGGAGAGGCACTCCCGAGCTAGGGTGATAGATCCAGATGTCCTGATTTTATAGGGCCAGTCCCGATATTTGGGGCTTTGTCTTATATAGGCACCAATTACTCCCACCTAGAGTGACCAGACGGAAAGTGTGTAAAATTAAGACAGGGATTGGTGGGGGTGGGGGGGGTAAAAGGAGCCTATATAAGAAAAAGACCCCAAAATTGGGACTATCCCTATAAAATAGGGATATCTGCTCACCCTACCCCAATCCCCTATCCTGATTTTTCACACATCTGGCTAACCCCAGCCAAGCCCTGTGTGACATTCCAATTCTGGCTGCCTGCCGAGGAAGTGAGTTACTTTCACTTTCATTCCTCAGCAGGCAGCCAGCCAGCCTCGCCTCTCACCACCTACCCCCAGCACCTCACCCAACCCAGCCCTGAAGGAGGGGAGGGAGGAGAGAGAGAGAGGTGCTCCTGGGGAGGAGGGAGAAAGGAGGGGGTGCTCCGTGGGGCAAGGGGGAGAAGAATGGATGTTATGGGAGACAACAAAGGATAATGGTTCCAGAGCCACAGAGCCTGCCTCACCTGACCTCAGCCGGGGGGAAAGAGTCACACTCACAGGTGAGCTCCTTTCCCAACCCCACCCCCTCCCCTTCCCAGAGACCCCAGCAGCCAATCCCATCCCTCAGACTGTGCTGCATTCGGCTCTCTCTAGGATCCAGCAGCCCTGCTTCTATGCTGTCTGGGCTGCCTGGAGAGTGGTGCCCCCAGGCAGAGTGAGGCCCTACACAGCTGCCTATGCCTAAGGACGGCCCTGAATACCTGATCTATGAGGAAAGGTTAAAAAAACTAGGCAGGCTTAGTCCTGAGAAAAGAAGATCGAGGGGGGACCTGATAACAGTCTTCAAATATGTTAAGGTCTGTTACAAAGCGAATGGTGATCAATTGTTCTCTGTGTCCATTGAAGGTAGGACAAGGTGTAATGGGCTTAATCTGTTGCAAGAGAGATATAGATTAGATATTAGGAAAGAACTTTCTAACCGTTAGGGTAGTTAACCTCTAAAATAGGCTTTCAAGGGAAGCTGTGGAATCCCCACCATTGGAAGTTTTGCAGAATAGTTTGGACAAACACCTGTCAGGGATGGTCTAGGTTTACTTGGCCCTGGTTCAGTGCAGGGGGCTGGACTTGATTACCTCAATCTCCACATTTCTATGAGTCTATACAGAGTAACATACCTCTGATAGAATGAGTGCTCTTTCCAGATGTTAATTCATCAGTGGCAATGTTCTAGCAACTGGATTTCTGGTCAAGATTGCAAGTTCTATGAGGTAGAGATCATCTTTATTCTGGGTTTGTACAGTACCTGGCACAATGGGATCCTGAGGCAGTAGAGCAATACAAATAATAAATAAGGGTTCAGAGCTGTAGTCTTGCAATAACTTTGCAATAACTTTGACAGAAGCTTTTTCTGAGTGAGGCTTGTAGGATGAAACGTCACCTTTTTACAGATCAGTAGCTATAATAAAATGACATTTAAAATCTGCTATAAATGTATAAAACTTTTTAACATATATCCGGAATTTATTATGAGACAAGCCTTGGAAAGTTTTGACAAACTGGAAGGAGGTGGAATTTGCATATGGTGGACATCTCTAAACTGACCTCAGATATGCTAGTGACACAACACTCTTTGCTACAACCACCAATGCAATGCAATAAATGTTGGCTTCTGTAAAAACAGTACAGAATATGGACTACTCTTGCTTGTGACAAAAACAAAATGCCTGTACACTAACACAACTATCAGAAGTAGGATGCAAATGGACATCACAATTAACAGATAAGCTGTAGAAGAAGTAAATTAATTTAATTATCTATAATTACTTAGACTGGGATCATAAGCATTCAACCAATGAGGCTGTTCCAAAGAAATTGGAAGAAGACTAAGGACAGCTTACTCAGCTATGTGCTGCCTTAAGAAAGTGGGGAAAGACGGTGGCATGTCAAAATGTATGAAAGTGCAACTGGTGAAAAGCCTATAGTGATTTATGGATGTGTATCATAGGAACTTAATGCTGCTGAGAAGAAGCAAATTTAAGTTTTTGTAATGTGGTGCTGGTGAAAACAAGATGCATACATTAGAAATATTACTGGAGTGGAGCAGACTCTGTTGTCAGAAATCAACAGACACAAACTTACTTACTTTGGTCACATTAGGTGTAGAAATGGAAATAATCTTCAGAAAGTTATCATAGAAGGAATGGTAGAGGGGAATCTCGAGTAGCAGTAGAGAGTATTTGGCACTGGTGTGATAGCTGCTGGAATATTATGTCCAGTTCTGATATCCACAATTCAAGGAAGATGTTGATAAATTGAAGAGGGTTCAGAGAAGACTGCACAAACTTGTTGTGAACAATGCAACAGGAGTGAATGTGTTTATGGGTAGATACAGCACCTTCTATATGGACAGCACAGAAGAAGGGTCAAGTCCTCCCACCCCCATTTCATATATGTTTGCACTGAATGTCAGCTATGATGTGTTTAAAATCAGTATTGTCCTCTTGTGTACTATAAGCTAAAGAATTCTGCTCTGGGGTCTTGAGTCTAATTCTGCCAAAATCTGCTCATTGCTGAACAGGCATAAATACAGATTAACTTCATGGGTAAACAAAGCCCTAAAGCAGGGAAACCAAAGTGGAAACACTGACACTGGGAGAGTTAGTCCAAATAGCCCTATTGAATCTGAGACAGAATCTGTGCCTATAGTGGATCATACCCTAGTCAGAGGTATGTAGACTCCAAAGGCAGACTTGTGTGATCAGCAGCACACAGCTGGCAATTTACCACAGGGTATGAGAGTAGCTATCTGCTGAGGTAAAACATGTTCAGGCCACATCAGATAAGGAAAACAACTGGTATGTTAACACCTGCTTAAATTGAAACTATCTGCTTAACTGCTGATGCACAAACTACTCCGTTTATAATGTGACAGCAAGACAAATTCAAAGGAAATGGGGCTATAAGGCAAAACAGCTACGCAGCACTAAATTGGATGATTCCTTTAAACTCAGACCAACAGGTTGAGGTCAATGTAAGCAACAGAGACAAAGGGAACTCCCTTGGGCATGATTCAAGAGTTAAGATGAAATGTGCTCAGCTGCTTATCACCTACATTTGACCCCCTCTTCACCGCCCCTTCCAGCAATGTTTCTTACAGTGAGGATGAACTGAAGGAACTGGCAGTGAATGAATATTTTGTTAGTGACACTGGCTCTGTTTCTGCCTGCATTTGATTAAAAGATCTAAGAAAGAGTCCTGAGTTACACCCATGAACAGGTGTTGGGAATGCATATCTGAGGGCAAAACTCGGTCCGTCTGTACTCAATGTCTGTTTTCACAATTCCTTCTAAATAAGTGAGTTTTTTTCTACCCTCTGAACACTTCTGATGGATGCCAGTCATTGGGCCTGATCCTGAGGAGTGCCTAGCACCTGCATCTCCTATAGAAATCAATGACAGATGCAGGTGCTCTGCATCTCTTAGAGTCAAACTCTAAAATATCAGTTGCCAGGGTGACAGAATGTAAAGGAACAACAAAGAGCTGTTTACTGGTGAAATTTAGCAGGGCTCGACAAAGCATCACAAAACTATAATTAGAGTTGGGTTGAAACGCATCTTTACTTCAGCAGAAACGAATAGGCAGCAATCTTGCCTTTGATGCCTTTTTTACATTGTCCCTGGTATAAATCCCCTCCGCCCCAGTTTTAAATGATTTAAAGTAATGTGGGTTTTCTTGTTATTTAAAAAATCTCTGAAAAACAAAGATTCAGAATTATACACAAATGATGTCGCCTGAAAATAATGCTTACAGGGGCAAAGCACTGTGTACTTTGACGTAACCTGGACCTCAAAGACCCTACATTCTGCAGCTCTCTGTAGATAAAATTCACAACAACTTTG
Source organism: Gopherus evgoodei (assembly GCF_007399415.2). Taxonomy (NCBI): domain Eukaryota; kingdom Metazoa; phylum Chordata; order Testudines; family Testudinidae; genus Gopherus; species Gopherus evgoodei. The sequence continues at coordinate 34,213,207 of NC_044324.1, forward strand.
GATACATTTTTAAATGCACAGGTTTTATTTGGTGAAATATAAAGATGATCGCACAGTCAGAACAGTAGCCTCCATTTGTTTCATATTAAATACAATTTGCTTAATGCCATCCAAACGCTTTCAGTTTTCTAAATTATTATGATTGCACTACAGTAGCACTCAGGGACTCTGACTGAAGACAGGATTAGGCATTGCACAAACTCACAATAAGAGAGAATCCCTGCCTGAACAGGCTCACAGTCTAATTAGACAAGACAGATAAAGGGTGGGAGGGGTAACAGAAGCAAAGTGTCTTGCCTACAAAGGATCAATAGCAGAGCTGGAAATAGAGCCCAGTCCAGTGCTGACACCCAGTCCAGTGCTGTATCTACTAGACCTCGCTGCTTCTATATGGGAGAATGTTACAATGAAATGTCTTACCTATAGTGGAAAAGTTATCAGGAGGGAAGCTGAAAGTTTTGACAGAGACGTTGGGAACATATGGGAATACTGTGTTTCATGTACCACATTCTGAGAGAGAACATGAGATGACTCCATGTTTCTAAAACTAAACTGGCTCTTTATTAAAAGAACTATATATATAGGTGCTGTAACTGCACCTAGCATTCTAGCCATTTCACACAGACTGGCTATATGCTACAAATACAAGCCTCCTATAACCTGTGCTCCTCCCTCCAAGTTCCATGTAGGTGGCTATATTTTTGTATCTGGAAAGACAATGGTGAAAATTTGGGGTTTTGAAGTCAGTCCATTCTTTCTGCTAAAATGGTTAGCAATTGAATCAATTAAACATATCAAGTGCATTACCATCTTTAGGTTTCAGAGTTAACAATCATTTGGTTCTAGCTTTGCTACTTTTGTGCCCTGTGTGTTCACCCAAGCACAGTTCTGCCTCACGCAGGGAATGGGCATCTCCTTTGCATCTCTCCTAAATCTGCCTCTGTGTCTCAGTACAGAACAAGTTTGACTGCCAGTTATGCCTTCATAGCATCAGAGGCAGGGGTATGATTTTTTTCTGAATAGAAGAAATTATTTCCTTTGAACGTTCAAACCTCTGAACATATTTGTATTCCATCTTGGTGTTAATCCACTGCCTTTGCTTCAGTGTGTTGTGCCTATGTAACACATTGCAAGGTCAAACCCTATGAATGCTAGTAATGTAAAGAATACAAGACGGGGCTGTATAAACTGCAGCTGCTGTCAGCATCATGGAAATTTATATCAGTGGTCTTCACTAATTAGCTGCTACATAAAGTAAAATGTCTGGTATGACCCAGGTAACTGTTGTTGTGAGGAGCTGGGAGGGATAATGATATCTGTTTCCTGCAATCATTTCTAATGTTCTCTCACTGCCATCACTCACCTTTTGTAATCAGCAGAAAATCTCCTCAAATGCATTCCTTTCTTAAAGGGGCTATGGCCTTGCTGTGTCTCTCAAGATAGAGATCTCCAGAGGTATTGATGTGCACAGCTGCTGCTTGTTTTCTGATCACATTTTAGGATGCATCTTCAATATTAGGAGAAAGGAAGGAAAACATATGTACAGAGTATTGTAAGAGAAAGAATTGCAAATGGTCCCTAGTCTCTCTTCCACTGCATGCAATCATCATTTGAAGTATCTCCCTTATCGCCTGTGATGCTGCTTTAAACATATAGGATGAAATCCACTCCATGCTCAAGTGATCCAGGACCAGAGTGAGTGACTGCCACACAACCCATAGCAGTCACAGACCTTGCATGACAGATACATGGGATGCTGGAACTACTGTATCTGCATAAACGTGTTGGACTCAGCCTGGGTTCACTGAGTTTGTGGTCTTCTGCACTGCCCTGGATAGGGCTAAGTAGCACAGAAATTCTTCCTGCAGTGCAGTCTGTGCAGAAATACTCCTGCAAGGCTGATCTTACCTTGGCTCTGCATGAGGCTCAAGTGATGTTGAAGGCCTTGCTCTAATCCTATGCGCCGTGGATGCATTTCATCATAATTAAGATCATTTTTATGTCACTTAGTAACATGACATCTGAAGCGAACTTCACAGGAGCAAGGAAGCTGTTTTCTCATTAGTTACCATTTGGCTGCAGGGCCTGAATGTGCGTACTGTTGGCTATCAAAGACTTATCAGATTAGCATCAAGGCAAAAATAGTTGGGGGGTGGAGGGAAGTGTCATAATTAAGAACAAAACCAAACACTTAGTGTAAATGTTCATTGCTTGTGAATAAAATGAATCAGGCATATTATGCTTTGGCTCTGCACCACTGAAATGAATGAGAGCTTTACAGTTCACCGCAAAGAGGTCAGGATAAGGCCCTAAAAGGGAAGTGGCTGAATATTCAGAAGGCCAATTATTAATTCCGCTTCAAGAAAATACATGCAATAAACCTTCCAGTGCACAATTTTTGTTAAGAGCCTCATTCAACTACTGGGATCAAGAGTTGCTTTCATATGCAGTCACTTGGAGAACTTAGCGAGTTCCATTAAAACTAAGCCAAATTTTCTCTGGTGCTCTGCCAGTGTCACTATATCCATTTACCCTCCTGCTGTCACTGTTAAGTCAGGCTATGAAAACTATTAGCAGGAATTCATTTCAGTTCCATTCCTCTGGTAATACAGAGTAGCAGAGTACTAGATCCTACTACTGCTGTCCCAGGCACTGGAAATCAGAGTTGACTTAGGGTTTTACTGATATGATTTCATTTCCACTTTAGAACCATCCTTAAACAGGTATATGTGGCAAGACAATATTGTATTTCTGAGAATAGTAGCCAGGCCAGAAAAATAAGACAAAGCGATTCAAAGGTTAAAAATATATGTTGAAAATACTACTTGAGTGTCAGTTTGTAAAACTGGGAAAAATAGTCCAATGCACAGATATTCAGAGATACATAGAAACTGAGGAAGCGATAATATTGATGAATTAAGGATGAGAGCGGACAGCAAAATAGATATGAGTTTGCAATGCAGCCTTCAAAGGCCAGCAGACCTTTGGGCTGAATTTGCAATCACACCGTTACATTGAGCAGAGAGGTACAGTGCTGATAAAGATCCACTTGGAATCGTGTGGTCAGTTCTTGATTCCTAACTCAGACAGACTCTGGCAAATGAGTTAGAATTCAGAAAAAGGCCAAAGAAATTATTAAGAAAGTGAGGTTAAATTAAAAGACAATATATAGCTGAAATACTGGCCCCAATGAAGTAAATGGCAAAACTTCTATTGATGCCAATACGGCCAGGCTTTTACACTGAGTGTATAACAGGTGACATAGTAACAATCTATTAATAACTGAAGTAAATAAAATGCAAGGAAAGTTTAAAATGACAAAAGAGGATAGAAAAATATAAGAATGATCCTGAAGTTCAGTCCTAGGACTGGGATTCAGGAGACTGGGAATCAGGCTCCAGACTCCCTGTATGACCCTGGACAAAGTCATGTAGTTTATTTGTGCCTCAAGTCCCCTTCTGTAAAATGGGCCATTAATCCTTTCCTTTTGTCTTGTCTATTTAAACTGCAGTCTCTTCCTGGCAGGGACTGTCTCTGACTATATGTATGTACAGCACCTAGCACGGAGGGAGGAGGTTGCACTCTTCTTGGTCATAAGAATAATAACAATAAATAGTTGGTGTAACTAAAAGTAGTGAGATAAAAGGAAGGATTAGTGAGAGCTATTAGATTGTAGAATAGGGGGAAGATTGGTTACTTGGGAAGTTGAAAACTATTGGACAAAGCATTATGAAATTTGCTGTAGGGAAGACTTCTGCAATGGAAGAGGACCAGAGTAGCTGTCCTAAAAGAAATGCCTATCTCTGTTTGGTGTGATTCTGTGTCTGTATGCACCCTTCTGATTGATAGATCAATGACAATGATTCCATTTGAGCTTTTGAAAAAGCCATTTCTCAAGTCTGTATTATCTATGCAGTGTCTTTAATTTAGAAATCCTGTTCGTTAGTAAACATTTTTCCATGCACCTGCAGAGATGCCCCTAAATGACACAATAATTTCTATTGTGTTCTGATCATGAAGAATTATTTAAAATGGGCACTACTGGATTAGAAAAGCCAATGGAATTAATACACTAGCAGACCCAATACTTCAAAGCCCCTTTTTCAGACTACTGGACAAATCCTGCATGCTGCTTCTCATTGACTACCAAGATTTGGACCCATATCAACTGGAATGTTATAAACAAACACTCCAGCTTCTTTGTTTACAGTTTCCCTCCTTTTTCGAGTATGCCAGGATGAGACTGCAACCATTTTTCCAGAAAGACGCTGTTTTTACACGTGTGGCTGACCTCCAGAAAACCTCCTGGCCTTGGAACCAATCCCAGATGTAATCTGGCCTACATTATTTCCACCAGCATTAAAATTTCTTTGATGAAGCCATTTATAGTGTAAACAGTTTTATTATGGCACTAAGCACAGTGTGTTATATAGCTTGCACAGTTTGGGTGAGCCCAGAAAAAAACAAGGTAAGATAATTACATTTCACTCCACAGTTTGTGTCAACTAATAGCTCCCACTTTTCTTGCTGTCTTACCTATCTTTCTCTGTCAGCTGTCAGTGGCTTGCATCTCCCTAACGAATGCTGGGACCTCCAAAGTTCCCCCAGGCACACACAGATCAGGAAAAATGCAGAGATTTGTCAGTTCCCCTAATATCCATTTAGGATTATTGTCAACATTTATAAATCTATAAGTAAAACTTTCTCTTGAGAATAATTCTCTTTGACGGTTAGTTGAGGAGGTCACCCAGCAGGGAAAATCTTGTTGGTCTATAGTACGGGTGTGCCAGCTTTCATGCATTCTTGTTATTAGTGATCTTGGAGTCTTTTGATTGTTTATAGGATACAACTTCTCTTTGGTTCTTGAGTTTAAAAAGGCAATTCTTTTTTTTCAGTTTTTAAAAAATGGTACCTGTGCATTTTAATGTTTATCCCCATCTGGGTTTAGACTGTTTTAGTTGGGATGGGAATGAAGTACAAAGCTCTGATAACATATACAGATTAACACATAAATACCTGTATAGCTAAAGTGATACAGAAGGCCTGATTCTCTTTTACAGTGGGGCCCATTTACATCACTCTGGTAATGTACAAGGAGAAGGAGGATGGCCAGTGATTAGGACACCAGTCTAGGATTCTAGCAAAGCATTCAGGCAGTTTTCTTTGTGTCAATTCTATTCTAGGTTCTTCTGTAGTACTCATCACCATAGTATCTGAGCACTATCCATATGGTGGAGAGCCCCATTGTGCAGGAAGATGCAGAGATGTCAACCACAGTCTTCATCCCAGAGTTTTAAGAGGCCTTTTAGTTACTCTGCGTGTCTGTGAGAGAGGGGGGAACTGGAGCAAAAAGTTAGAGACATTTCAGAACACAGAGGGAGAAGAGAAGCCTTAGCGCAGAAAGGAGGAAGCGCAAAAAGAAAGGGATGCAAAAGAACAAACCATGAAAGGTCAGAGCTCACAATGAAAGGTGTCATGTGCATGGTAATCAGGGAGCAGAAAGGAGGCCTAGATTGACCAGCCAGAGCAGGTTAAAAGGCATTCAGTCATGCTAATGATTATTAGGCCTTTGAGGCCTTTCAATTCTGTTGTGAGCCTGGAGAGGAATTTTAGAATTTAAATGGACAAGGACTTATATTCAGTTTTTTATTGTGCATCTTCTCTTCCTTTCTTGATTTCCAACCTGTTTTTATTTTGTTTCTTGGTCTCTTTTTTCCTCTCTCTTTCTCTTTTCCTTCCTTCTGTTGCTCTCCTCTCATTTTCTTTGGTCTCCTGTCTCTTTCTACATTTCATATGCCTAGAGTTTAAAGGCATAAGAGGGTTGACAGCCAATCTCTCACATACTGACCCTTACAAATAGGTATTTATTACATTAAGAGGGAAGGATAGTTAAGGTAAACTGCTACTAGAATCTTTCAGACAAATAGACAATAACCAAGTATACAATAAAATATTTAGCACAAAGGCTTCTTTAAAAAATGCAGTAAACTAAAGTGTAATTAGCAGATCTTAGAGCAGCTTCATATGCTTTCTCCGGAAATTAAACACTCATCAACAGAAATGTTAAAATACACAAGCAGCTGCAGGATATTCAGACAACCTGTAGGAAATGGTTTAGAAAAAGAAAAGGATTAGAGCTTTTCCTGAAGTTCCACTAAAAGGTCTTATAGTAAAATGTTCAGCCTGGTCTTAACTAGACCCCTGTTTTTCACCTGCAATTTTATATACTTGTAAATTAGATTAGTTGAACATCTAAGTAAACAACTTGTGGGAACAATTAGATACTTAGCTGTCCAAGATGCAGAAACAATATTGAGCCTGCAGGTGCAAAGATGGAGGCAGCCAGTTTGGAAGCTCAGGTCACTAGGCGCACACATGGCAGTCTACATAGCATTTTATAAAACATGGATCCTGTCAGAAAGGACCATAGGGAAGCTTTGTAGGCTTAGGAGGAGCACTCTGCTGTACATAATAATGGCCATACTGGGTCAGAACAATCATGCCCAGTATCCTGTCTCTGACAGTGGCTAGTGCCAGGTGTTTCACAGTAAATGAACAGAACTGGGGGATTTACTGAGTGATCCATCCCATGTTATCCAGTCCCAGCTTGTAACAGATGGCGGTTTAGGGACATCCGGAGCATAAGGTTGCTTCCCTGGCCATCTTAGCTAATAGCCATTGAAGGAACTATCCTCCATGAACTTATCTCCTTTTTTTTTTTAACCCAGACTTCACAACATGTCCGGTCACGCCGTTCATACTTACGTTATGATCAGTATTACTGAGCGGAACCACATTCACCTCTTGGACCAGATCCTGTGTTCCACTTAGGACTAAAGCATGAATTGCCTCTCCTCTTGTGAGTTCCAGGACTACCTGTTCCATGAAGTAGTCATTTAATATGTCTAGAAATTTAATCTCTGTACCCCATCCTGAGGTGACATGTTC